>NC_083642.1:29292183-29618516 GCF_963576545.1 Limanda limanda | reverse complement strand
CTCACTAAATACATGATAGAAAGTTTGTCACCTCAATCATCCCGATAAAAAATGGAACACTTAAAATGAAAACTTAAAGGGAACACTTAAAATGAACACTTGACACACTTAAAATTCATTTTAAAATTAATTTTAAGTGTGGCACATTTTAAGTGTGAACAGGCAAAATACTGAGTATAACTACACTGCTCAAAAAAGGAACACTTTGAAAACACATCAGATCTCATTGTGAAAAAAAATTATGTTGGATATTTACACTGATATGGACAGTTTAATGTCTTAGGAACAAAAGGATGCCACATCCTTGATGGAAATAAAAGTTTTCAGCCTACAGAGAGCTCAACTTTATAGACACCCCGAAAATCATAGTGAAAAAGTGATGTGGCAGGCTTGTCCATTTTGACAAAATTCAATTTCTGCAACTCAAAATGCTTCTCAATATCTTTTGTGGCCCCCACGTGCTTGTATGCATGCTTGACAACGTTGCGGCATGCTCCTAATGAGACAACGGATGGTGTCTTGTGGGATGTCCTCCCAGATCTGTCTAAGGGCATCAGTGAGCTCCTGTAAAGTCTGAGGAGCAACCTGGCGGCTTCTGCTGGACCGAAACATAATGTCCAAGAGGTGTTCTATCGGGTTTAGGTCAGGTGAGGGCCATTCAATTGCATCAATTTCTTCATCCTCCAGGTACTGCCTGCATACCCTTGCCACATGAGGCCGGGCATTATCGTGCATCAGGAGGAACCCAGGACCTACTGCACCAGCGTAGGGTCAAACCATGGGTTCAAGGATTTCATCCCGATACCTAATGGCAGTAAGACTGCCGTTCTCTAGCCTGTAGAGGTCTGTGCGTCCCTCCATGGATATGGCTCCCCAGACCATCACTGACCCACCACCAAACCGGTCATGCTGAACGATGTTGCAGGCAGCATAGCGTTCTCCTTGGCTTCTCCAGACCCTTTCACGTCTATCAAAGGTGCTCAGGGTGAACCTGCTCTCATCTGTGAAAAGCACAGGGCGCCAGTGGCGGATATGCCAATTCTGGTGTTCTATAGCAAATGCCAATTGAGCTCCACGGTGCTGGGCAGTGAGCACAGGGCACACTACAGGACGTCGCGCCCTGAGGCCACCCTCATGAAGTCTGTTTCTGACTGTTTGGGCAGAGACATTCACACCAGTGGCCTGCTGGTGGTCATTCTGTAGGGCTTGCGCAGTGCTCAACCTGTTCCTCCTCGCACTAGCATTGACCTTTGCTCATGGTATACAATGTAATTCATTATAGCTCACTTACTTACATAAGGGAAATCCATATAAGCTACAAATTCAGATTTTAAATTTATTTTAAGCCTGGTGTACTTACGCCAGATATTTTCTGTTGGTGCCTTGGTTCGTACCTTTTAGAAAAAGGTGTCACCTCTGCATCACTGAGTCAAACTATCCTGATTTGCATTTGTAAAGCTCACAGCATTGTCATTAACATTTAAAAGCCTCCCCTAGGCATTGGAGAAGGGGGGTCACCTCCCAACATTCTCAGGCTTATAAAACTGCCAGAAACAGGAACTCTGCATCAATTCCCGGAAGTTCCTGGCAGTTTTCTATGCTGCCTGCAGATTCCTGTGAACAGCCGTTAACCGAAAATTCTCTTGAAATTTCCAGCGACACTTACTGACACACACTCTTCTTTTCATGCAGTGTGTCCTCCAGCTCCACTGAAACTTGCAACACAAGACAGAAAACACACACATAAACACACGCTGCTCTGGTAAAATTTGAAATCAGTGGTCTTTGTGGACTTCGTGGTTAGACCCTTTTACCCACATGTCCGGTCTACACTGAATGGCGCTTGGTGGCTGCGCCACAGTTCTGCTGCGTTTGTGCTCCAAGCAACACTTAAATTCCTGTTAACTGCGCTACTTTCAATAAATCTTATGTTTGTAAACTCAGGAAATGCACAAAGATTACTTTTCACAATCAGTCTTCAAACTTTCAATGATGAAATTTGACAGTTTCTCATAGTTTCATTACATTGTTCACTACGTTGTCTCCTCTTCCAGAATGTGCGAGAGCCCAGCAGTGACCCCCTGCCCTGTTCACCCACCACATCTATCCCTAAGAGTGGGAGCTCAGGGATGATTCAGTACCTGCAGTCATGGTTTCCTGGCTGGGGAGGCTGGTATGGAGATTCCCAGGACCCAGACAGGCCTGAAGAGCTGCTGCCAAGTCCGTCCTCATGGGACATTCTAGGTTAGATACTTACTGTACCTCTGTCTGGTACCAGTGAAGTGCTGATAAGATTTTGAATCTGTCTTTAGGCATTTTAGAGGCTGTAGCAGAGGTACGACACAATTGGTTGTATTTCAATTATCTATTCTCTTAAAATAGACCAGGGAATTATGATTCAGTGCAATATTTATTGAAATATTCAAGATATCAATGTCTGTGTGTAGTTAACAACAGTACAAAGTATAACGTATACAAGTTGATGCAATGTATATAGGTATAATGAGAGATTCTAAATTAGTTATCCGTTTTTTTTTCTTTTTGTTAAATCCGTTTCCATTAACCCTTAACCCCTTTCCCAAATCAGTCAACCAGATTTCTAATTAGTTCAACACATTGATCTGTTGGTTTCCTCGGTCACCAAGCCAGGCTGCAAAGACTAGAAAAGCATTGTTGCTTAAAAAAATGTTTTTGGCAATTCTGAATAATAAATTACATCTTTGTTGTTGCATATCTGTATTTATAAATTATATCTGTGGTATTGGTTGCAGGATTATTAATTGTGCGGACTGCTGACTCTAAATAATTTGCTTATCCAGCAGAGACAGAAGACTTGTTCGATCCATTGGAGGACTCTCACACACTTAACAGCTTCACCAGGCGAGACCACCTGTTTGCCCGGCTGGAGTTCTTACTGGAGAAGGGTGGAGTCACACTCTTTCACCAGGACAGGATAGGGGACAGACCTCATGAGAGTGGGGTCATCCAGTTGGAATTCTCAGGTACACAGGCGTCAGGGATTTTAAGTCAAGTGGTGTGCAAGTATCTTTAATTAAATCCTGCTGTTGTCTCATGGGGATAATCTTCAAATACGACAATTGTCCCTTTTGCACACACACTCGTGAACACATTTTGATATAGTCATGTGCAAACAGGTTGACATACCAAAAGTATGAAATTACCCCTTTAAATAGTCAATGTTATAATTTGACAGAAAACATTCTAACAGTAATGTTAATGACAGAAGCATTATTTTGTGGGGATCTGGCTCATGTCCCAGGACAGTCAGAAGTTTAATAGATGTCATGTGTCACAGAGCAAATCAACAAAATAACAATATTTACAACATTCAGGAGAAAAGACAGCATTCAATATAAATAGAGAGGTGTATCAATGTTTATAGTTTTTATACTAAACAAAAAGTCAGACAGAGATGAAGGTAATAGCAATTAAAGTTGTAAGGTGTTGTCAGTAATAGTAGTAGTATATATGAGGAGGCGTATTGTATACCACCCTGATTTGTCACACTCCTTTTCACATGAAATTTCCCCCAAAAAATGATACATCAACCTTGACTACGAGTGGTGAATTCAACATAGATAAAAATTACAAGTGTTGCTGACCTTTAATGACGGTTTTAGTTTTGCCATCAGTCCAAACATTTTCTCCAAAGTGTCTCTATTCAGTCAACTTGATCAGATCTGACTGCCTCTTTGAGGTTCTTAGATAAAAGTCCCTTTTTTTTTTTCTCCACCGAAAAGATAATATGGGACTTGGTGGAAGGATACGATATGGATCATGGAAGAACCCATTACTTTTTGGGGTCGATCTGGAGGTGAATCCAGGGATTTTCCGATTCTTAAACATTGTGTTTTTTCCACATTTTACCAGGGTAGATGGTCATTTTCATTAGAGATGGCCCCAAAAGGTAAAAAACTGAGCAATTTTAACAATTGCGTCGTAGGTGGAAGCCACAAAAGACACTTTTCTGCTGCATTTCCTTAAAGAGTGACGGTGTTTACCAAATATAAAGCCTGCTGCTATAACTGAGGCGCTGACTGCTGTGTCCTGCACAGTGCTGAGCACTAGAGCTGTGGACATTTGTCAATTCTAAAATAAATCGCGACATGCCTCCGCTGAATAATTATAACACCGTTGCTAAAGGATTAGGACAGACGCACATTAAATGTCCTGTGTCATAGTCTCTGTCGAAGTCTGCTTCCTCCCTACTCCCTTTCTGACCCGGCTCTCTTTACACTTATAAAAAATAAAAAATAAAAACACCATCACTGATCACAAGTTATTAGGACATGTGCAGGTCTGATGTTTACTTTGTGTTTGTTTCACTCTAGAGTTTATGAGACACGAGTTTTAATATCCAGGAGCATATGAATTCAGCAGGTTTTTATAAAGATCAGTTCTAAGTGTGATGATTAAAGAACATCAGAGGAGAAGAGTCACTTGTTGAACAGCAGAGTAATGCGCCTCAGTGCACAGTGGTGCAGCCAAGTGGGTCGGGGGTGGTACCTCCCAGCTCCTGTCCCAGTTGTGGTGGGGTTTTTTCTCTTGTGTAGGGGATGAATGATGATGAACAAAGGACTAAGTTGCCAGTGCCCCAAGTCTACAGGTAATTAGCCAAAAGACAAAAACAATTATAGTTAACTTATGTCTTGCTAATGTAAAGATTTAGGGCATACAGGCGTATATACTCTACCTAAGAGGAGACATTACAGGTGAATACAGTGAATTTAGGGCCAATAAACGATTTGATGAAACCCAAAACTGTATGAACATTCTCATATACTCTATTGTAAACTATCTTAACTGGTATAGTTGAAGATTTTAAGTATGAAATTAAATGATGAGGATGAAAGGGTGTACATTTGATTGTTATTAAATACATTTGGTCAATGCATTAGTAAATGAAATTACTTTGCTATTAAAGACCCTTTTTAGAGTTTTTCATGTATTATGCTTTTAGTGAAAAGGGTGTTTATACTTTTCTAACTCGCGCCCACAGTCATATTTCTTAACTCTAACCTATAAAAAATATATCTGTTTTCGGCAAAGTCTTGGGATTGTGTTTTTATTGCAGATAGGACTTCTAGTTTTTGAACAACAGCGATTTGTTCGAGGACTGCGCTAGAGCATAAATCTCTCATCCCCAGTGGTGGACACACAGGTGCGAGTAATTAGTGAGATACACACACAGAGCAGGAGGGGAGTTGAACTGTTTATTGTAATAACCTTCACAGCTATCTATCAGTAATGTGTTTATCTCAGTTGGTTGAAATGATTGAACAGTGAATAAGAGGTTGTGGGTTCAACACCAGCTCTGGGTTACATATTTATTTATTCTATTCTTTTTTACCACTGCTACTAAATATAAACATAATAAGTCCTCTCTCTCCTCTAGAGGCTTGATTTTTATCAACATTTTCAAAAGAATACTAGCACCCAGGTGGCTAAAAGACTGGCAGCAAACACTAGGCACACATTCAAAATGTCATGTTTATGTTTGTGTGTTTACTCTACACTACAACTTAAAAATAACGATTCAATTATGGTATTTCATAGTGACCTATGTAAAGTGCCTTGAGATAATGTATATTATGAGTGTCGATATACAAATACAATTTAATTGAATTGGTAACATAATGCAATTCAATTGACATTTTAGTGATATTGCACTTAGCTATACTAATATAATATAATATAATATACCACATTTCCACAGGTGTGAAAGTGACTCTGGAGTCTCTCCCTCGGTCCGAGTCCTCCCTGCTGTCTCTGAAGCTGGGGGGTTTGTTCCTGAGAGACTTGACCACTCAGGACACCATCTTTCCTGTTCTAGTGTCTCCGAAAACGGTAAGCAGTGATGGACAACGATGGGCAGTGAGTTCCTTATATGAGAAAAATGTATATTGTAGCTCCTCAACGACATTATATCTATAACAGTTTTTACTTGATGTTCTATCACACATTGAATTTATTATCTGTCACTTGTAGGACACCACTAATCAACCATGTGGCCAGTCCTGCACTACCTCCGGTAAGATTTTAGTTTTCTGTTTTTTAAAAAATTTATATAGTAACATTCTCAATTTAAACAACATTAAATACTACTTTCAATGTAAACCTCATGTTTACCTTGTTAAGCTGTCAAACATGTACTAGTCTAGTTGTTGTGCGTGGCTCTGAGGATCGTCCACTTACCAGACGGGTGGTAATTTGTTCACCTACTCACCTACTTAGTCTATAGTTTGAACTGTTGACACAAAACCCCAAATTTATCCTGATGGCTGTACCGACAGTGTATGATTGTCATGATAGAAATAAGATATGAAGCATATGAACGTACAAAAGTGAGTGAGAGCAATGTATATTGTAAAGCGCTTTGAATGGTCGATAACACTGGAAATGAGCCATATATAGATATATATAGGCCGTTTTGTATGGAATATTTTATAATTGAATAGAGATACTCATTTTATTGTTTGGCAACATCTCTGCCCTGCTGGAGGCATTTGTAAAAATGGTTGACATACACTCATCATGGAACTGAACCAGGTTTTAATCCATTTCTGTTATTTGGCTCTTAATAGATATGATGGGGCATAGCACAAGATTCTGGGCCCTATACACAAGCAGTCTCTATGGGCCCCCTTTCTCTCTCGCTTCATAATGTCCCTTATGCATATTTAAAAAACAATTATACAAATCACAGTCAATTGTACAAATGAATATGTAGTGTTTGTTAGGGTAGTCACATATGAACAGTACATACCACATTTAATATAAATAAATTAGGGCTGTCAAATGATTACATTTTTTAATCAGACTAATCACAGGTTAGCCAATTTTTCTTTTCTATTTTAAATCAACCAAACCTTTACACAATTAAATGTGAATGTGAAATCTGAATCTGAGCCCATCTGTAGAACCAGTGTTCACACTTACAAAGAACGATTTCCAAGTTCAGTTCATGCAGTTGAAAATGAACTAGTTGAAAAAAAAAAAAATTTGATTGATTGATTCTCTAGTGTTTCTGTTGCCTGAATCCATTCATCTGTTTTTTAAATGTTTTTATGGTGAAATATTTGCAGGAGTGGAAAATGCAAGCTGTATAATACTGGTATTTATTTGAATGCATAGGACTACTTTTATACAAGGAAATACAGATACAAATACAGTGATCACATCCTGAGAAAGGCTATAGTTATATTAAAACTTCAGAGGAAGGCCAATAGGCTGTCACTTTCTCTCTTGCTCAACCTACCTCTGTCTCTTGCTCTCTCTCTTGCTCGGCCTGTCTCTCTCACACACACATTTATGTCCATCTTCAAGATAAACCCTCTGTATATACTCAGCTGTAGCTCTGCGGTCGGTCGATCATCACCCTGTGTGAAAACAACTAAGTAAGCTATTTTATTTATTTGCCTTTATTGTGAAAGGTTGGTCTGTGAATTTGTATTTCCTGTCATCTAAGCAGTGGATCTGTATGGGACTTTATTGTGAAGGGTCACTCACAGAAGTTGTTGCTCTTTTTGAGTGGGATTTGACTAGATGTGGCAAAATAAGCGGACATGTCCAGGTTCAAGTCTGCATTCTTATTTTACTATGAGCTCCTAATAAAGGGGAATTAACCACTCAGATTCAACATCAGACAACATCTATCTCTTTCTCTTTCTCTTTCCTTTCTTACTTTTCTTTTCTTTTCTGACTCCCTGGCTTTACATATGCTTTCCTGAGTGGCATTTTGAAAACCAAGATTGTATATAGATTGCATGCAGCAAAGACTAAACCATTTGTTTGTTGGGTTTGAGAAAGGTGACCTCAGGAAGCCTGTTTGAAAACAAATTTCAGTCAATCAATCGATTTATTTAGCAAGTTTCAGCCATTTTCATTAAGTACTTAGATATTAAATTAACAAGATTAATAAAAATAAAAATCATTCAAGCTTTTTCAAGTGCCCCCCTCCCTCCTGCGGCCCCGCAAAGTCAGTCCCACTTCCCCCCCCACTATGACGCCACTGGATACGATGTGTGTTTTCTTTTGTATTTTCAGGATGCAGTGCAGAGTGCTCATTGTCTCCAGTTTTTGAGATGATATATGAGCAAAACCCAGCAAGGTGCAAGTTTGAGAGAAGACTGGAAGTGAATACTAGTCCATTGAACATCATCTACAACCCGCAAGCAATCAAAGAAGTTACAGAGTTCTTCTACAAAGGAAAAGTTCACACCTCAGGTAGCAAAAGTGTGTGTGTGTGTGTGTGTGTGTGTGTGTGTGTGTGTGTGTGTGTGTGTGTGTGTGTGTGTGTGTGTGTGTGTGTGTGTGTGTGTGTGTGTGTGTGTGTGTGTGTGTGTGTGTGTGTGTGTGTGTGTGTGTGTGTGTGTGTGTGTGTGTGTGTGTGGTCATTATCTGAAATGGGCCTGTTGTCATTATTTACGCTGGTGTCATGATTGACATCACTTACATTGATGAATCCCAGCCGCTGCTGCAACAGAGCGTTGGTCACCTGTTTACTCAAAGTTTATTAATATTATACTGCATTTTCCTGGGCTGTTAATAATATTCATGCCAAGTGTGAAGCCGATAACATGAAAGGTTCTCAAGATATGCAAGCCACATACTGAAAGACAGACTGAGATTTCTGGAATTATTAGACAGATTGTAGGTTAAACTTATTTCTTTCATCCACAGGTTTTGGCTATCAGTCAGAGTTGGAGCTTAGAGTGGCAGAAGCTGCAAGGAGACAGTACAACAAGCTGAAGATGCAGACAAAGGCCGAAATTCGACAAACCATTGACCAGCTACTTGTGGGAGAGTTTATTGTAAGAGATATATCCTTGATGGTGACATGAAATAATGGTCAGTTTAATAATTTTTAAATACAACTATTGTGGTTTTTTTTTAGGAAAACAGTAAGCGCTGGACTATGAAATTGGACATTTGTGCACCACAGGTGATTTTTCCAGATGATTTCCAGTCGAGGGACCCAATGTTAGTTGTTGTTGATTTAGGCAGGATTCTCCTCACAAATTCTCAAGGTAAAATAATCAGCAATTTAACGAAAAATTACAAGCACACACAAATATCATTATTCCTCTGCCCTGAGGTTTTTAATCAAGCTCATACTTACTGTTATTCATTTTCTTTGAAGATGACGATAAAGCCAGCACTAAAGCTACTCAGCCTGAAAAGGAAGACATGAGTGATGAGGAGTACCAGACACCCCTTGCCACGCCACCAGAATCTCCACCACCTGAGCCAGACATTTCAATGAAAGCACCAATTAGAAGTCCTGATCTTCCCAGCCTTAGTTCACCTGAATGTACACAGGCCTACAGCAGAAAGCTGTATGAAAAATACTCTTTGTCTTTCAAGGACCTGCAGATAATGGTTGGTCGCTATAAAGACAGCTGGAAACATCTTCAAGAGAGTGAGGTAGGCCCCACTCATGTGGTGGAGAAGTTCAATGTGCTGCTACAGCTTGAGCAGAGACTGCGTTATACATCAGACCCCCAGCTCCCAGGGGCTGTGCTTTCAGGAACCCTACCAGACCTCAAAGTCCATATCAACCTTGAGAAGATGACTGCCCTTAGGAGTTGTTTGGCTAGGCTTAGCAGCCCAGCTGTGAAGGAAGGAGGTAAAAGTCAAGAGAGAGACCCAAATATAAGGTCTCCTGACCTTACACTCCGTCATGACAAGATCTTTCAGAGAGAGGACAGCTCCTGGAAGCTGCAGGGTTCCTCTAAGAACCTGACACAGAGTGTGATGACTTTAGAGCAGCACACGCGGGAAGTCCTCGTGGAGTCCCGTCTACTCTTAGTTGAATTCAACATTAACTACATGCAGCTTGGTGTAGAGAGTGATGGCCGCTACATATCTGTTCTCAAGGTATTTGGCACAAATGCTCATTTTGTCAAGCGGCCTTATGATGCTGAAGTCTCTCTGACTGTCCATGGTCTTCTGCTTGTGGACACTTTACAGACTTATGGCTCAGACTTTGACCTCCTTGTGGCTTCTCACAAGCATCTCAGTTTTGACATACCCACAGGCAGCCTCAGAGAGAGCCTGGCCTCAACCCCTGTATCGTCCCCTGATGATAGGTCTCCTGAACATCAGTGCCACCATACTGAGTCATCCTCTGGTATGCCTGTAGATAGAATCTCTCCTTTCAGTTCACTTTTCAAGGACCAGGAGGCCCTAATTAAGCTTGAGTACCAGTTTGTGAGCTCAGACTGCCCCTCCATGAACCTGGACAGCTCCCTTCAGGTGACAAGCATTCAGGTCAACAACCTGGACATCATTCTCAACCCTGAAACCATGGTGGAGTTACTGAAGTTCCTTCAGAAGTCTTTCCCCAAAGAAGAACGTATATCAGCGGCACAACATCATTCAACACAGCCCCACAGTGATGAAGAAGAGGTGACATATCAGGTCACATATGACCAGAACAAAGAGCTGACTGTAGAGATTCACCGCCTTAACTTGCTTCTCCTGCGGACCGTGTCCACTGGCACTGTCCTGGTTGCTGAGAAGAAAGGACTTAAGATTGCTACTGCCAGTATTACTAGCACCAAGATCAATGTGTCAATGGGCAGTCGTTTGGACATCAATGGTTCGCTTGGGTCCATGCAGTTGGTGGACCTGTCCCAGGAAGGAGGCAAAAGTCAGTTTGTGGTTAGCATTGGCAATGTTGAGGATAGCTCCTCAACTCTTGGCAGACTAAAATTCCTTGCTGATACAGCAGGGTCTCCCTCAGAAGCTTTGTATTTTCACCTCTTGGAGAAAATGCAAGGAGAATGTTCTTTGCAACTTCAGATGGCATCCTTGCACTATAACCACTCTGCAAAGTTCTTGAAGGAGCTCAGTCTGTCTGCTAACGAGGTAGAAGAAAATTTCCGCTCCATGTTGAGAAGTGCTGCTACCAAAGTGTCAACAGTTCTAGCCACCAAGACGGCAGAGTACAGCGGTATGGTTTCACTCTTTGAGACCCCGTCACGGAGAACTCGAGCTTACAGTCAGAGCTGTGCTTATCCATTTGAGGATGAGGAGGATGTTCCCGTGGATGAACCTGAATCGACTTTAGACACTTTCTTGGTGAAGCTCAACCTTAATATCAGCATTGAATCCCCAGTTGTATCTATTCCACGAAAACCTGGACACCCTGAGCTATTGGTTGGTCATCTGGGAAGCATAACAATCCAGAATTTTGTCACTGGGCAAGACTCTGAAGGAGAGAGGTTGCAGGTTTTTGTCAAGGATATTCGGCTGTATTCACTCAACATGAGTCATTTGGTTTTGAGGAGGCAACCCAGAGGGGATATTACTGGCCCGATGTCACCATCCTGCAATGGAAGCATCAGTCAGGATGAACCACAGTTTACACGTCATGACTTCTTTGAATCCCTCAGTCGAGGAAAAGGTGAGAATATTACAGATGTTCAGGATGGTTGCATTTGGAATTTTTTGCTTTAGGCCAATCCCATTTCATCCGTTGGCCCTACCCCTTAGGCTTTCCCCTTCGTTTTGCACGGTCACGTGTAGGGGTAGGCTGTCCCAATACCTTTTGGGACGGAGGTTTTGGGCCGAGGGGTAGGGCTTTTATAACCCTCGAAACTGAGATTTTTCCGACCCCCCTTCAAACCAAGGGTTACCAAGAATGCATTGCGAATCCCCGGCAAGCTGGGAAAGAGAACCACAAATGTAGTATTTTCTCCATTAATAGGGATTTAAAAATTTCACAACAACCTTAAAACAAAAGATCACGACCACTAGCGTTATTATGCTAGCGATGTTTTTTTTTCATGATTGTCCTGTATTTTCACATAATTTCATGTCTCTTCCCCCTCACACACGATGCACTTGATTGAACCCGCGTAAAGCAGCGATGTTACTGAACTTAACTGCTCCTCTAATTACAAAGCATCCTGGAAGGGTTGCCTACACACCACTGCTAGCAACTGAAGCTGTGTGCTTTTGATTCATATGTGAAATAATGCAGAGCATCCAAGTTTTTCTCAATTTCAAATGTGATTGATTCACCGCATTAGCATAGCTGATATTTGGATATCATAGGTTTGTCACTTTAGTAACTGCAAATATTAGCATTGGTTTATTTAAGGTCTCAATAATATTATTACAATGATATCCCCGGCAAATCTCTCGTCCCTTTACATCGACGACTACAGATGTCGTGTCGGGTTTCCTCGACGACTACTGATAATGTAACGGCTTCTTGAAGGGCTGTCCCAATTCGTAGGGGAAGATTTCAACCACTATCCCTTGTGACTCTGTTTCAAGGGCCAAGATATCCCTCGAAAACAGGGAGTAGGGCTAAGGGGTAAAATGGGATTGGACCTTAGTGTGCATGGGAATGCAAATATGCAGATATACCTTGTTATATGCAACTTGTTACACCAATTTCACATAATTTGTTTTTTTTACCAGCCTTCCATATATTGAAAGACACTACCATACAGTTCACCCTGGAGAAAGTTCCAGTTGACGAAGACACTCAGTTTACCTTCCTCACCACAGAGGATCCCAGCAGGAGCTCAGGGTTACTAAGAATCGAGGGCAAATTCGTCAACCCTGTCCAGGTATACATAATATTAATACTGTAAATTCTTAGCTAGACGGTAACATGGTTCAAACTTTAGCCATCTCCAGCTCACCATACATTATCTAAGTTTACAAATTCGGTTATTTTTACCCAGTATGAGTTTATACATGTATGTGTGTTTGTGTAAGCGCGACTAGGGAAGAGAGCAAGCGGGAGGGGCTGATGAATGCGTTCAGCTACGGAAAAAGATTTCACTGATATAAGATCATTATGTGATGATTAATGTTCATATTGCGCCTTTACTATGTGAAGTTCCTTGAATTATGATTTGGCACCGTACAATTTTTTAAAATTAAATTACATTCCACCACAACACTAATTCCATAAATACAATGGTAGTCATTCCATTCTTAGCACTCTGTTTCTCTCCCTAATTCCAGCCTTTTCTGTGTTGTTATTTTCATCACTGTTAATCTACTCTTAGTAAGGATGAATACTTAAAGGGATATTTCTCCCAAAAATGTAAAATGCACTCATTATCTACTCCCCACTGTTGTAACGGAGGGGTGGGTGAAGTGTTTTGAGTCCACAAAACACTTCTACAGTCTCGGGGTAAACTTTGTTCGAGCAGAACCCAATTCAATTGAAGTCTATGGTGAGTCCTTCTTCAGATCTAATAAAACAACAGAAACAACATGCCTCCATACCGTTCGTGTGGTGTCATCCAAGGGTCCGCAAGCGCTGACATTCATATTCCACCTCGAATCAAGGTAATTTACACCCGGTTTATGGCCCAAAAGTCCACCGAAAGTGGCTAAGCTAGCGGACGATAGCACCTCAGATAGCCTGTGAGTGCAACCCATTGGAAGATATCACTTTTTGTCTTAAAGCACGGTGTAAATAACCTCATTTCGAGTCTAATGATGTCTGTAAAATAAGCCTGTTTTTACCTCTAATTCAAATAAATACAGACTGAGAATTCAAAGTATGCACATTTGATTACACAAGTTAAAATGTAGCTGCATAGGGCTATTGAAAGACATTTTTGATGTGCGGTTACTAAGTTTCATTTCATATTTGACTCTGTGGTTATAGGTTTTTCTGTGCAAGTCTGTACATGAACAAGTCCTACAGACACTGGACAATTTGTTTCTGAATGAGGAGCAACGAAACACCCCCAGCCAACCGCCCACACCACCAACACCAACTCCTTCTTCAACCAGACCTCACCGCTTTCCTGACCCACAGGGAGGGCTGTTTGCAAGGGACCCTCCCCATTCCAGTTTTTCCCACTTGTCACTTTCCTCTCCTTTGCCTCTACAGTCTCGCAAATCTGCTCTTCACTCTCCTTCATTCACTCAGCTTAAAGTCACATTACACGTTGCAGAATTGCAGGTCCAACTCAGTGCTGACCTGACCCAGGGTTCTCAGGGCTTGGTCAGCCTGCGCTTCCAAGATCTAGAGGGGGACTTTACCAAAGACCATCCTCACTTACTGGTAGTCCAGCTAGCTCTGCGTTCACTGCTAATGGAAGACCTACTGGAACAGAACCCTGAATCAAAGTACAAACATTTAATAGTGTCCCGTGGAGCTCCCAAGCCCTCCAACTTCAGTCCAAAGGAGTACCTTTCTCAAAGTTGTCCATCAGCAACCAATGCCCTGTACCCAGACATGCCTCGCTCACTGCCTGCACACATGGAAGAGGCCCAGAATGTCTTCCAGCTATACCAGAGGCTTCCCAGCACCCCTTCGGGAAGTAGTCGCAAATCAAAGAGGGATCCGGACTGTCCAAGCACTCCACCTCCCTCTCCTACCCATCATACACCTTACCCTCAGCAACCCCCAAACTTTGACGACTCACTAGTTCATATCAATGTGCTGCTGGTGGACCAGAACCACCCAGAGTTCAAAACAAGATATGGCAGTGTGGGAAGAAGCGTGGATGTTGACTTCAACTGCCTGGACGTTTTGATCACACTTCAGACCTGGGTGGTTATCCTGGACTTTTTTGGTATAGGCTCCACAGCCAATAATCATGCAGTTAAAGTCTTCCCTATGTCACCCAAACCTGTGCCCGGACACCCTCTGTATGAATCAGACATCCGTGAGAAGGAGACAACAGAGGCCGTCAATACCAAAGTGGACCTAAAGGTCAGTCACTATACAAGGTGCATTTAAGAATGGGTTACCTTTCAAAATATCAATATATGTACATACAGTATATATGAATAGATTTTATGAAAAATGGGTTACTCTGGGCCCTATCTAACGCCCTGTGCAAAGCAATGCTATTGGTTTGAAAGTGATGTGGTCAGGGACATTGTGAGACATTGATAGGCTTTATTTAGGCAGTAGATAGTGTTTTTAAGTAAATTGTATTTCCCGATTATTTAAAGAGGCATTACAACATTGTATGCACCTATATAAGTGAAACTGTTACCTCTTAAAGGGATAATTCACAAAAAAATGAAAAAACACTAATTATCTACTCACCACCATGCCAATGGATGGGTGGTTGAAGTGTTTGAGTCCACAAAACACTTCTGGCGTTGCCGCCAAATCTGATACAATCGAAGTAACAGGCTACCTATACTTCAGACTAAGCATTGTTAATTGAGAGATTTAACACAAACTGGACTATGGTTTCATGCGTCTTTTTCTTTATTCTATTATATCTAGTTTTCAGTTTATTATTTGAATGATAAACTGGTAGCTAATAACGTGGTAAATATTCACATTTTATTCTGAGAACGTATTATTAAAATTTGTATTCTCTGTCAGCCTTGAGGCAGGTTAAAGATCAGCTTTGATGTGAATGCTTCATGACTTAACCTGTCCATGTTTTCATTTTAGGTTCATTCTCTGTCTCTTGTATTGAACAAGAAACTCAATGAGCTTGCCAGAGCTAGTGTGTCTAAATTATCTGCTCATCTGGAAGTGTTGGGTGCGTATGGAAAACAATAAATTCACCTCCTGGATTAAACAAACCCTCCACACTTTTAGGTTAAGTTTATGTTCTTAATCCCAGTAAATCACATTATGGTTAATATTTCAGATGGCAACCTGGCATTACAAGGCAGTTTAGGAAGTTTGTCCCTGAGTGACCTGACCCCACACGGTGATCTCTACAGGGAACGCTTCACCACACGAGGAGGGGAAGCCCTTATTTTTAACATCCATAAGTATATATCACCGAAGTTTCAACAGACAATTTCTCTTCATGATACTAAAGCACATTGAATAATTGGTGTTGTTTTAGTCACCCTTATGTTCTGCTCCATTCAGATATGGCCAGCCTGATCCTTACCTGGAGCGGGAATATGACATCAAGGTGTCTTTGGAGATGGCCTCAGTGCAGTATGTACACACCCAGCGCTTCCAGGCCGAGGTGGTGGCTTTCATTCAACACTTCACCCAGCTTCAGGATGTCCTGGGCAGACAGAGGGCTGCAATGGAGGGCCAGGCTGTGAGTACTACCTGCTTGGGGCTCTTTACTATGAAACTCACATAAGTAAGACAACTTGAATCCAGCCTGACCCAAACCCTAGCTGGCAAAATAGCAGTGCTTGATTCAAATAAAAAAACAGATTTTTTTCGTGCATTATCCAGAAATATTTTTGATCTCACTATACTTTTCAGCTGATTTTGTTTTAACTTACGATCTTTTTAATTAGATTTTGTCCTACTCTTTCCCTATCCTTCTTGACCTTGCTACTCCCCCTCTCTTAATGCAGGTGCGAGATCATCCTCAGAGGGCATCCAGAGTTTTGCTGGATATCGAGGCTGGCGCCCCAGTTATTCTCATCCCGGAGAGCTCACAGTCAACAAGGGTCATTGTAGCCAACCTTGGCCAGCTCAGGGTGCAGAACTGCTTCTTGCCTGCTGGGGATCATGGCACCTTTGCCTTTCAAGACAAGGTAAAGAAACTCTCTATGGTTCATGCCTTATTCCCTTCTGGTGAGTCATAATGCCTATATATCAATGCATACAGAGCTTGGTTTTGTGTTGCCATTTAAATGTTGTTTAACCAAATTTAAGCTTGTGAAAATCATCCTGTTAAGTCTTGTTTTAACTACATGAACTATCCTGTCAATTCTCAACCAACCAACTCGGTCGTCTGAGCACAGTTAAAGGATTGATATTATTGATTTGTTTAAAATGTCAGTAAATTGAATAGCCGTTGACTTTGCAATATGCTGTACAGTGGAAATCGCTTATTGTGGTCACAGATATAGTGATAAAATAAGAAGTCCCTTTTAAGTCTCACGATTGGGAAATTTGCAGTATTACAGCAGCAAGAGTCAAAAATACATCAGCAAGTACTTAAGAGTAAGAAATATAAGACAATATAGAGAAATACAGAAAAACATATGAATGTTATTTAACTAGTATATACAGTGTAAAGCACAGTAACGGTAGGAAATATATGCAGTGTGAGGATATTTACAGTGGTCACATGAACCTTTGATATTGCACAGACAGATCAATATAGCACAGCGAATATACTACAGTTGAGACTTAAAGTGTTAAAGTGCAGTGCATAATAATTATGGTTAATGTAATTTTTACAAGGGGCAGAGCTGGTTGTATAGTCTTACTGCTGCAGGAAGGAACGACCCGCGATACCGCTCCTTCAGACATTTCAGGGTGAACCAGTCTGTCGCTGAACTGCCCAGTGCTGTGATGGTGTCCTGAAGGGGATGGGACTGGTTGTCTATACGCGGGTGTCTGGCTCTCCACACATACGTAGAAACCTCAGAGAGAGCCACCTGTGAGGGATCCCTCTCCCAGGACGGACAGAAGTGCAATAGATGTCAAGTGTAGAGGAAAACATCATCAGGATAAAGGTTTTAGCAGCATTGATGAGGGTAAACATTTTGAAGGATAACTAAAGGTCAGATACTTGAAGGTCAAGTATCTGAGGAAAAATACTACATGTAAAGCAGTCCTGCTGCAATCATAGTCTATGGTCAGCAACCAGCAAGATCATGATCCACCATCAAGATCGGCTGCCACTATAGTCCAAATATATATCTGATGCCAACGCGATAAAGGATCCGCCATTTATATTACAATCAGCCCGCACGATATAGAATCCGCCATACTGGATCCACCATTGTGACCTCTGATACTCGATCCACACATTGTAAGCCATGATGTGGCCAAAGCTGCGGCCCTGGATCTGCAGGCGATAAGGCACAGGGACTCCGGGGAAGGGGTCAAGTCAGTTACATGTATTGATGAGATATGAATTACTTTGATGTGATAAGGATGGAGAAGAGGAAGGAGAAGCTGGAATAAGAAGCTTTGTGTGTCATGTGTCATAAATTCCCTTTGCACCTTAGCATCATCAGGTGTTTTTGCCTTGTAATCAATGATACAATGATACAGGCCGAACTTGGGGGTACACTGAGGCTCAAGGTAAATCTGACTGGCTACTGGTTTGTATGGCAGTACTATGAAAGCCATGTGGCCCACTCAGTAGATCAGACATCAATACCTCTATGCTTCCTATTTTAGAACATAGGACAAGTTACGTTCTGCCGCACTTATTAATGCATACCGCCAGTTGATGTTATCGACCTTCTAGAACAGGGGTGTCCAAACTACAGCCCGCGGGCCAACTGCGGCCTGTCATCCATTTTGAATTGGCCCGCATCAATGTCTACAAATGTAATATATTTTTAAAAAATATTTAATAAAAAATTTTTTTTTTTTAAAATAACAATTTAGTAGCACTTAAATGGCACTTACTTATAGCACTTTGTTTTGCTTTATTTTTTGAAGAAATTGTACTTTCTTGATTCTTGTTGTTCTGGGTTTGTACCCTCGGGGTTGATGCACTTAAGGCCGGCGCATGCCTCTGCGTTTTCAGAGACACGCAAGAAGGGGTAAGCAAGCACGCAAGAGCCCCTTGCTCGATAGTCGTCAAGTTCAGGAGATACCCGATGAAGGAAAAGGTGCTCCGTAGAGCTTGGCAGAAAAAACAAGGGCTTTTCAACAATGATCGCTTCTACGTTGAACATGACTCCCCCCCCGAGATGCTTAAGAAACACAGTGAATACGCCGAAGCCAAGTACCCCGTACCCCGCGATGTATGGGTATGGGGTACCCCTCGCGTCTTCAACAAGAATTTTGCGTCTTCTACAAGAATGGCACCCGGCTGTTTCAGAATGCTGCAGAAGCGACAAGGGACATGGCCTCACGAGGGTTTCCTCTGCTGCTCTGGACCAAGAGCTCCTGTCTGAATGGCAGTTGGTGGGGAGAGGGCGTGACCGCAGTGGAGAGCAGAAACCTGTGCAGCGGATGGCTTCACACACTCCCAAAACACCCAGTGCTATCAATACCAGGATAAACTACAAGAATTCAGAAGGCCATAGAAATTCAGATAAGTTGTAACTGACACGAGCGTTATTCATTCTGGTTATTTGCCCGGAAGACTGCCATGGCGTTTAAAACAGGCAATTACTCCTACAGTTTTATTTTCTACCAAATTAAATGTGTCAGGACTTGTTAATTGGCTTGTTATCCATGGTTTGATCTACTCCAACCTTGTTCAGATCCACGCTACCATGAAGCCACTCTTTAGGGCCCAACCACCGACACAAAGTGGGCCTCTCCCTTATGGGGACTTTGACTTTAAGAAGTCCTTTTGTGCTAATCAAACTGGAAACTATGAATGAGAACGTTCTAAAAGTTATCTCATTTAATGTGAAAGGGATTTTAAGCCCAGCAAAGAGAAGTCAAATATTATCAAAAATGGAAAGGGAAAAGGAAGGGTGATATATAATAGTCTCTGGAAAAAAAGATGCATTTCATTGACATTATGTAACATTTATGCCCCCCCTGGAAGTGATTTTGTATTCTACAGAAATATATTTGATTGAATGATAGGGGCACCGGGAATTGTCATAAGTGCTGGAGATTGGAACATCCGTCTTAACCCAAGACTAGATTCATCAAAAAACTTAATGAATACTCCATTGCATAGAAGAGTTAACGCTTTAATGACGGAGATGGGCATACTAGATCTATGGAGAGACTTTTACCTTTTTTGTGTTGAAGAGAGATCGCCATAGAATGTATAGCTGTGATATTGGAAGTATAAATGTTTCTGATCATGCACCCTTGTCTCGCACTGTACTTATAAGCCACAAAGTTTTAAAAAAAATTGTGGAGGTTAAATACAAGTACTCTAAACAACCTACAGTTTAAGAGCCAAATGAGAAAGGAAATAAAAACTTATCTTGAAGAAAACGATAACAAGGAGGTTGACTCAGTATGGGATGCCTTAAAAGCAGTCATGAAGGGGAGAATCATATCTTACTGTGCCCATGAAAAGAAAAAAAAAAACAATTAAGACTAATAAACCTTAATAAAGAATTAAAAGATCTTGAAACACAGCATAAGAGAGAACAAAAAACGTGAAAAATGTGCTGATGAAAATAAAGAAAGTGAGAAACGAAATAAATATATTACACTCACAGGAAATTGAAAAAAAAAATTACAAAACAGAAATATTTTGAGTCAGGCCCTAAATCAGCGGAAATTCTCGCGAGAAAACTGCAAAAGCGGTCAAGCTATATACAAAATAGGGGGCCCGGTTTCTAAATCTATACACTATAAACAAGATGAAATACAAAGAGCCTTTAAAAAGAACTATAAATCTCTGTTTACGCAACCACATCTAGAGAACGAGCAACAAATTGGCAAATTCCTAAATTCAATCAATCCTCCTCTTCTATTAGAAGAATAAAATCAGATATTGACAGCAGGGGTAACTGAGAAAGAACTGAACAGTGCTATCTCTAAGCTTAAAGCTAATAAGTCACCCGTGTCCGGATGGCCTTCCTTCAGAGAGGTATAAAGGCTCCATTATGCTTGTCCGTGTCTGTGGCGCGCAGAGGGATGCACGGATCCCACGGACTCTTTTTGATTTTCGCTTCTCCGACAACTTTAAGTGCTGAAGACAATTCACCACCAAACAGAAGGTGGTGCAACGGAAATCGAGCTTAGAGAAGCCTACCTCTATGTTCTAGAAGAAGTCCACGTGTGTTTATTTTCCTGCTCCAGGCTGTCCTCACACACACTGAAAGAGGGCAACTAACATAACTAAATAAAGTGACACCCAGCGGGTCAAAATGCTGATGTAATCGTTTCTTAGCGCAGCGGTTCCCCGGTCTTGTTTCCGAACTGTGTTGCTAATTCCACAGCCTGAAGCTACACGGAGGCAGCTAGCTTCCCCCTCAGCATCCACACACAGTCAGCAGGGACTCCCGATAGTAACTACTACTAAGTGTTTGCTTCTAACCTGACGGTGCTTGAGAAACAGTGTCATGATAGAAGTGGAATAAATGTGGTGACAGCGGGTTTTTGAGCTGTTAACACCAAAGTTAGCATGGTGGCTAGCCCGCTAGCGCCGTTCTGAAAGTTCGTTATAACCGTATGTGACACATGCCGTCATTGCTCTAACCAGCCACCGTCAGCCGGACAACTCCGTTGGCTTAACACACTTGTCACATTAATCGTAGAATCGTGGTTGTGTTTGGGTTTGTTTTGATACAGGGAAGGAAACCGGAAGTTTGAGGTCCGGAAATGATGTTGTTTAGAAATGCTGTCGTTAGCGGACCAATCACAGCCAAGGGCTGTCCAAAGGCTCTCCGAAATAATCACGGATAGTTAGAAAAATCAGAGGTGCACGAAAAGCTGGCGCTCGGAGTGGGCGTTTCTCTGTCCGTGTCAGTAAAAACGGAGGAGCATATATCGGCCTTAAGACATTTTGATTTGAGTTAGTGCCAAGTAGAGATGAGCCGGATCCTCGGCTGAAACGAGTATCCGGTACGGATAAAGCACTTTTGCCGAGTACGATTATAATACGAGTAATCGGAGTCATTATCTGTGCTCGGACTGAATGAAAATCCTCACACAGCGTCACAGCGCTCCCCTTCACACACGGCTCTGCTCACTCACTCACAGAACAGCTCTCTGTCTCTCAGTCACTCAGGTTCACTGCGCATCGGGACTGTTCCATAGGCTCAGTCAAGGAAGCAGAAATGATTCGTTCATTTCCCGACTGGGTCTTCGGGTACGAGTCTTTGGATCATTTTTCACGTGACCTGCATTGGCTCAGTAGAGGAGCGCTGGAGATGCGAGGGACGTTCACTGTCTCCCGGAGAAATTAACACTCTGTGTTTTAAGTATAGAAAGACGTGAATTATATTCCTTCACAAGTCATAATGACTGGTTTTGTTATTTTCACTTTACATTTACACTTACTTTACAGTAAAGTAAACCTCTATTAAATACAGTACAACATGACAGTTTGTATGGTTTGAAATTGTCATTTATTATCACACTGGCATTTAATTATCACGGCAAACAATTACACTGCACTAAACTTTAAGTGTTAATGTAAAGTGAAAATAACAAAACCAGTCTGTATGACTTGTGAACGAATATAATTCACATGTTTCTATACTAAAAACACAGAGTGTTCATTTCTCCAGGAGACAGTGAACGTCCCTCGCATCTCACTTACACACACACACACACACACACCTGTTGTGGGCGGCTGTGGCTGAGGGGTAGAGTGGTCGTCCTCCAACCTGAAGGTCGGCGGTTCGATCCCCAGTCTGAACCATCTGCATGCCGAAGTGTCCTTGGGCAAGATGCTGAACCCTCAATAGCCCCCCATAGAATAACAAAGTGCTGCAAGTAGATGCACTGTATGAATGTGTGTGTGAATGGGTGAATGTGAAACTGTACTGTAAAGCGCTTTGAGTGGTCTTCATCAGACTAGAAAAGCGCTATATAAATACAAATCCATTTACCAAATCCATTTACACCTGGTGTGGAAATAAATTTAAAAAAAATAAAAATAAAAAAATCATAAAAAAATGTCAAAGTTAAAAAAGAAAGTTATGTTGAACCAGCCCACTTCCGGGTTAAATCACACCCACTTCCTGGTTAGGCCCCGCCCACTCTGAGTACGGATACGGATAATTCATATGGTTAACAGATACAGATACAGATACAGATAATGCTGTACTCGCTCATCCCTAGTGCCAAGCCTTCTTAGGCCTGCAACACAACCTTAACAGACGCCAAAATGCCTCCATCTTGAAGCGAGGCAGTAATCTATGTTATCCACAACGAAGGAAAGGACAAACCGGAATGTGGATCTTGTAGACCAGTGGTTCTCAAAGTGGGGGGCACCAACACTCTCCAGGGTAAGCGCGATGTCACAGACGGAGGGAAAAAAAAAAATTAAAATCTTTTTAAAGACTCACTCCTTCCTTAGTAATACCTTCTTGCACGTGCAGTAGGCCTATTGTAGCCTAATCTAAGGAGTAATTTGCTCCACAGTCTTTTTAGAAAGCTCGTAGCCCCAAGAGCTAGCCTTCTAGCTAGCTATCTTCTTCCAACTGCAGCTAGCCCTTTTCTCCTTTACACCTACCTTAACATCTTCAATCATCCACCGTGTTGCAACAAATGAAACACCAGCACTTGAATACTATTCTGTGCTGTCCCTGTCTACATTGTGTACTGTTCGCTTTGTGAGGAACCATTGCCTAGCACAGCCTTATTCATTATTCGTGTGCAAGTTGCTCACAGCCGCACATACAAACACACTCACAAGACCAAGACGTTGCAATTCAAACTTTATTAACTTCACACACACTGTACTACGAACAAGTTTCTGATTCGTAAAAGTCAGGCAACTGATGCGCCAGTTGCGAAGAAGCCAAAGCTTCGCAAATATGACGAGAGCTATTTGCAGTTTGGTTTCAATGACACTGTCACGACTGAGCAACGTCCTCAGTGTGTTTTGTGTGCCGAGGTGCTGGCAAATGACAGCATGAAGCCGTGCAAATTGAAAAGGCCCCTCGACACAAAACACTCTGACTTGAAAGAGAAGTCTGTGGACGTCTTTAAACGTAAACGTGATGGCCTCCAGCAACAACAAACCACCATCTCCAAGCATAGCACTGTCTCCAAGCAGTGTCTGGAGGCATCGTGTGTAGTTGCTCATACAATTGCTAAGATTGGCAAACCCCATACAATTGCTGAAACACTGATTTTGCCGGCCGCGCAAGACGTGTAGAATAATGATAGGAGAGAGTGCAGCTGCTAAACTCAAATGATACTGTGTCACTCCCAATATCAGAAATGCCTAGTGATAAAATAGTAATAATAATTGTCTGTACGGGCCTAACAATAACAATAGCCTAACATTGACATGTCAGGCCTATCAATAACTATGCTATCTATCCATCTATCCATCTATCTATCCATCTATCTGTTGATGGTGTAGTAGAGGGTGGCAGGGGGGGGGGGGCTTTGGGGGCGCCCAGCTTGCAAAAGTTTGAGAACCCCTGGTTTAAGTCATTATATAGGACACTATATATTTTAAGAAATATATAATACCCTGTATGACAATATTTGCAGTCAGACATCAATCAGATGAAATGCAATTCGTTTGAATTTGAATAGTTTGTCGACTAAATCCGGTTAATACTGTATAATAATTCTCAGAACTATTTCCCAATTAGTTCAGAGTCTCACCGTAAGGACAATGAAGGTCCCGTTGAGTGTATATCGAAAAACTCTTGAAATTACTTCCATGATGACCAGATATATTTAGGTTAAAAATAGGTTAGGATTATGTTTGTGTAATGAAAATTTGAATCTCTGAAATGTTAATGTAGCAAAAGAGCAGGGCATCAAGGTACCTGTGGTTACATCAGTGATTCTCAAACTATGCCGCAGAGGCATAACAGGTGGGGCGCCCGACCGGAAGGAGAAAATGTGAGGCGGAACTAATGTGTCGATGTCCGCATCTCTTTAACGGTGGAACAGTAAAAAATCGTGCTTGTGTGTGTGTGCCCCCCCTGACAGCGCACACACACACACACAGGCCTCGGGGTCTGTGTGTTAAGATTTTGTGTTTATGTTTTGATAACATTGCTAAAGGGACTTGTGTAACTATGTTCCTCTTTCTTTCTTTCTTTTCTCTTAAAAAAAGGAACGGGTTCAGAGAACAGCAGGAAGCGGTTGTAAGCAGGAGAAGCCTAGCACCACTTCATCCCCCACAGGTTTTACCCTTGGCAGGCCACAGGGCTCAGACATTGGTAGAACTCCTGATGAGAATGGCACTCACAGCTTAGGTTATTATTACTGCAAACTTTGAAAGAAAGTTAGCCTCTGTATGTTCTAGCTGTTACTGTGTACTGTTAGAGGTAAATGTAAGACCATGAAAGTAATACTAATTGTCTTCGAAGTTTGCTTTGAAATGTTGCAGTTAAACTGTATTTTATAAGTATTGAACCACCATTGAAGTTCTATGTGACTATCTTTAAAACAGCTGAAACCTAGTGTTTTTCCCTCTTTAGAGGACCACATGTGCCTGTTGGACTGCATTGCGCTTGACTTACAAGAAATGGATATTTTCGCTGCAGAGCGTGTGGCTTGTCAGCCCTGGGACTGTGTTGGTAAACCTCCTGAAACCTCAAACCTCATCTTCCCTTCCTACTCTGTTCGTCGCACTGGAAACAACCTGCTGAAAGATTGCTGCCGTCTCAAACTAAAATTGGAACGTAATCTGGATAAGTACGCCCTGTTTATTATTATTTTATTGATGGCAAAGGTTATGATAATTTTACAGTTAAATCACCTCCACTTCTCTCACAGCATTACAGTGAAATTGCTATGCAAGCAATTCAACTACAGTGGTGTAAAAAAAGTATTTCCCCCCCTTCCTGATTTCTTCTATTTTTGTTAATTTGTCACATTTATCATAAATATAATATAATGTAAATTAAACATATATCAACATATTATCCCAGGCATTGTTTCTGCCGGACAGGTTCAATTTCAACATCACTTAGAATTAATAGAAACTGTCTGGCAATGTTATAAGTGTCTTTGAATCTGGTGAGAAACCTAATCATTAGATGTAGAAAACTTGGTGGCCAGTCTACCAAAATTCCTCCAAGAGCACTTTGACAACTCATCCAGTACGTCACAATATAACCCAAGCGGTGCAAAGAACTGCAGGTCTCTCGTACCTCAGTTAAAGCTGGGATTGGTAATTCTGGAAAAACTTGCAAGAACACTCTCTTTCATCAAAGCTAAACCCATATGAATGTGCACTGCCAACTGGAAGCTGACTTTATTTATTGATGGCTATCGGGACTTGAAGATTTTAACAAATAAAATAAAAAGTGCTCAGCAACAAATTATCATCTTTACCTTCAAGGCCGGTCTTCATGATTCCACAATAAGATAGAACTACCCACTTGGCAAAAATCCATCACTGAGAAATGTGCAAACCTTCTCCTAGCCAAAAAAAGAGAAAACAAAGGCTCATCTCACATTTGCCAAAACATTTTGATGACCCCCTAAAGTTTTGAGTTGATATTCTGTGGTCCGAATAGTCAAGGGAAGAACTTATTGGAAGACGTGCATCCCATTACACCTGTTGTAAAGCTAACACAGCATTCCACAATTAGATCATCATACCAATAGTCAAATATGGTGGTAGGCGGCTGCTTTGATCAATGATGAAATGAAGAATTCTGCTCTTTACTAGAAAATCCTGAAGTCTATTTGTCGAGCAAGAAATCAAATTTAAGTTTTTGAGGGACCTGTTCTAAATCATCCCTCCCATGTGGCTAATTTGAAAAATTTTGCAAAAAAGGGTGGGCAAAAATTCCACTACAGTAATTAAAAATGTTTACTGTGTTATGTTAAAGTTTTTCACAGGCCCTTAAAAATGTTTGTGTGCATTGTCTTTTTTGATATCGTCAGGGAGATGAGCCATGCAGTACCTGACATGTCCATCCATGGCAGCCTGTCGTCAGTACACTGCTGTCTGGACTTAGAGCACTACCAGTTAATCAGAGGGCTGCTGGAGAACAACCTGGGAGAACCGATTGAAGAATTCCTTCGACCCTACAACCTGCAGGACCCCAGGACCTATGTTCGAAAACAAGCTCTATGATAATACTTTATCTACCAAACATTCAGTTCATTGTCATCAAACAATCACATTTTTAAATGAGACCTATTTGCAGAGGAATCATAATGCTGTTGCTTTATTTTTTCAAGTGCTAAGGTTATGATATCAATGTTTCAAAATATTCAAGTATATTGAATATATTTGTAAGATATGTTTACCTCCTCTTCTTGTTTATATTTGTTTAAGTTTGTGTGCTGATGTTTTATCTCTCTTCAGACGGTGTTAAGCGGAGATGTCTTTACTAACTTGTCATTCCTGGTGGACATGATGGATGTCAGTCTAGAGTTCTTCGATGGCCCAAAACCCACTGAACACAAACGCTCATTAGCAAGGTGGGCCTCTTCTTTTTTTTTATTACTTCCGCAGATTATAATGCAGCGCTGTTTTTAATTTCTTTGTTGCAGAAGAAGCGACGCCCCGTTTGTACTGGAACATAAATATGAATTCAGCAGGTGTTTATAAAGATACATTTTAAATGTGAGTGATTAGAAAACATCAGAGCAGATTCACTTCTTGAACAGTGGAGTAATGTGCCTCAGTGCAGTGGTGCTGGCGGGGGGGGGCAGGCAGATACAGTATGGTCATCGGGAGAGCAAAGACAACTGTCATAGACATACTGTTGTAGTCTGATTTAATTAAAAAACATATTTTGTATATTACTTAGACATAAAAAAAAGTGTGTGTGTTCACACAATAACTGATCGCTTGCATTTAGTTATTAATCGATGATGTTGGATCTTTACTCCAGATTGTTCCGGTTACTTAAACCCTGATCTTACCTAACCCTTAGTCCTGACTGTGTGTGTCACGTTATGTCTCATTGTGTAGCAGGTTAAAACGTATCTCTCAAAACTTCTGAAGAATCAAACAAACACAAAGTAAACGTCAGTCCCCTACGTGTCCTAATAACTTGTGATCAGTGATGGTGTTTATTGTTAAAGTGGAAAGTGAGCGCAGGTCAGAGGGGGAGTGAGGAGGAAGCAGACTCTGACAGAGACTCAGACACAGGACAACCGGACCTTTAATGAGTGTCTGTCCTGAAGCAGCGGTGCTATAATTATTCAGTGGTGGAAACCTGCTAAATCTATGAAGGTAGCTGAAAGCATGAATCATTATGTTTAGTCTATGCATCGATGCAGAGTCCACATTCACATCACAATGTATCTAAGAATCAAGAAATTTCCACACATCTAGTATCAAACATTGAGAAACATTTTTTATTTTTATTTTTTTACCACGGATGTGCCCTTAACCCTTTCAGGGCCCTGCACGGCAGGCTGTAACGCATAATCAATGGAACAGTAACACGCTGATAAACATCACAAACAGCGGTAGTTGCCCTGAAAGAGGGTGGCAGCAGTGGCAACTGCCCCAAAACAGCTGTGGAAAATTTGGCCACTATTGCAGCAGCTACCTAAACATATCAGTGGCAGTTTCTGTTGCCACCGGATGTGCCTCTACGACTTGAGCTTGCGGTCTCTTTAAAAAAATGTCTAACAGAACTCACATTGTTGTCTCTTCGAAACATTTAAACAATAAATAATATTGTAAGTTGTCTTTAGTCTAAGCATAAATTATAAATAATACAATACAAAATTTGATTTGATCTATTATCGTTGTAATAATGATATATGCAATATTGTAGTTCTAATCCTTTGTAATCTTGCAATCTATTCTTAGAGCCAGTTTATGGAAGCATTTGCAACATACTGGAATTTAACTGATTTCGACAAAAAAAATTCAGGCAGATTTGGATAACTTTGACCATCTATCCAAATCTTCTGTAATGGATTAAGAAAGTTTATATAACTGGGACAGTTTTTTCAGAAACGGATAAATATCAATTCCAAAGTATCTAGCCCTAACCCCATAGTATTGGTATACCTGAATCAATTATTGTTTCATTGCCTCATTTAGAGGAAGGAAAGATGACTTTCATAAGTGTCTCTTATAACCAGATATTGATCCAAATTCTTTTTAAAACAATATTTAAAACAAAGGGAAGACATGTGAATGCCTTGTCATATTAACAAATCATATGTATATAGGGAAGTCCTGTAAATAGCACTCTTAATTTTGTTATTACTCTTCACTATTTGTCATTCCTTATTTTATGAATGGTTCTGAGAATAGGGCAAATATTGTAAAACACACATTTATCTACAGTGAAGTTAGTAAAGTGAAGTACAAATCTGTTTTTATATGTTCCTAACTCTTTTGCATAGGTTTGACTTCATGAAATCAAAGCTGCTCTTTGAGAGTTTCTCCAATGGATCCAAGTCTGTCAACTTGGTATCTCACTCCCTTCTGGCATATGACACTCGGTACACTGAGCTGAATAAAAGCACTGGTAGACATGATGGGGCAAAGCACAATGTCTTTGACTGCATCATTCAGCCCTCTAAAACAGGCACTAACCGGGCATCGCTACAGCTGGAACTCCATTACAGGTATCACTGGACAATTTTAAAGCTTGTGGCATATTTTCTATCGCATTTAGATGATTTTTGACTGTGTTAAATAGTTAAGAATTGATCCACCTTCCTGCAGGGCCACACGCGACTCGTCCTGCTTCACAGTAGTCCTCAACAACCTGAGGGTTTTTCTCATTTTTGACTGGCTCCAGCTGGTGCGAGACTTCCTACGGACACCTGTGGTGAAGGTGAGAGGTGACAATGAGGGTCGTCATCGATGGCCCAGTAACACCAGTACTGACTCGTGCACCACCAGCACCAGCACCACTGGGGCAGTCATGCCAAAGACAGTCAAGAGTGGTGTGGTCACCAAGAGGTCCACAGTACAGGTCACCCAGGACCACTGTCTGGAGGTCAAGATCAATGTTACAGGTAAGAGAAGGATGATTCATCACTGAGAAAATAGCAGTAACGCCTGAATAAAGATTTTGTAATCTAATAAACAATACTCACTGTGGCCACAAACTCGTCCAAATCGAACTGTTATTTAATTGTTGTAGAAAGGCACAGCTGGAGTTGCAGATACTCTACATACATAGCATGACCTCTTCTGATACTAGCAATTTTTCTGAATGTACAATGACCCTTGGGTTGCACCTTTAAAAAACAAAATTTTGGCTTAAATGTTCTTTCTGATTTTTTTACTCACAGGAATGGGACAGAGTAAATCAATTATTTTACTGATGCCACCAAGCAAATGTTAATGGATAAACAGAGTAATTCTTATTTCACCTGTTGCTGAGATTCCCAAAATGTCAACACTGGTGTTGTTGCATCCTGCACAAAAAGTCAGACTTCTCTCCACTCTAAGGAGACATTTAGACCCACAATCACATACCAATCACATAGGACTATTTAATGATGTGACAACATATCAGAAAAAAACAATACCAATTACTGCAACAACCAAAAGATGATTGGGAAGTTATTGATTGCATTTCTGGGAGCTGATGGCAGGCCTTTTAAGGAACTTCTAAATATGAACCCTAAATTACCTGCCCTGTGTATAATTTTACATTGTTACCTGGTCTTCAGGGACAGAGTTTGTGGTTGTGGAGGATGTGTCCTGTCTGGATACCAATGCCATCATTCTGAAAGGTACCACTGTCCTCACCTACAAACCCCGCCTGCTGGACCGACCCTTTTCTGGAAGCCTCGCTGGAATAGAGGTGACATCTCATAGCAATAGCTTAATGTCAAATTTTTTTTTATTAAGTGACAAATTATTGTTCTAGCTGTAGTGAGTACAACTTAGTACACAGTGATGCTTATATGTAGTTGTCTTAAATATTTAATACAGGATTGATACACACTGCAATTGGGCTGGAGTTCTAATACCTACTCGGGTTGTCATGGTACTAGAATTTCAAAGTCGATAGTGATACCCAGAAAAAGTTCAATACAATATCCGATATCTTGGGGGAAAATATCACCCGAAAAAGGGCGGAGATTTTTTTTATATAAATAGTACAACAATACATACAATAATATTGACATCATTCTTATGTCAAGTTGGCGGTCAACTTTCACAGCTTCGATCTGAGAACTTCAAAGGTTCAGTGTGTAGAATCGAGTGATATCTAGTGGTGAAGTTGCATGTTGCAGCTGAATACCACTCACCTCAAACTCCCCGTCCAAACATAAAAGAGAACCTGTTGTAGAGATGTGAACAGCACAATTGATTAACATGGAGGCAGAAAGGAGGCTGACAGCTTTTCTCGGCGCTGCGTGGCGCTTCTCTGATCGGTGTAAACCCGTTAGGTGATGAGATTAGTAGTGTTAAAATTTGAAAATGTTTTTCCCCCTCTCAGAACCTTTGCACATTTGTTGCAAATCACTATCCTACAGTCGCTCTAAGATAGTGTGAGAAACTTCCACACTGGCGACGCTGTTTTCAGTCCCGATGTAAACACACCACGGACATGCACAGATGTTTGAGGTCATGAGCTCGCTGTGTTTATCAATAATTTTATCGGCTATTTATCTCACACTTGTTGACCAGTCATTTTCTGCGGTAGAACACAAGGATTTCACTGGCTAATGGCACATTTCAAACCCACTACACTCTGCCAAGTCACCACTTGTGTCCCTGCCTGCCCTATAAGTTTGCCGCACACATTCACAGTTGGATAGATGCCAACGTAAGCTATGTAAGTTTTACCACGGACATATGGACCTCATACTTCAGTCCTGGATGATGATTTTGTAGCCTAGGGTATACTTAAGTTATACTGTGAGGCATTAGTAGAAGAAGGACACAAAAGATGTGTGGGTGAAACAGGACAACATGTCTGTCTATTTCTTCTTTAGTCGTCAATTCCTCTTTCTCCACAACAGAGCCACTTCATTTGGTGACCCGAGTCCCAACAAACACACTGCTTATTACAGGAAACACAAATCAACCTTCCACAATAAAAAAAAACCTTTTTCCTATTCTTTATTCAAGCATAATATTCCATTACTTTTTGTCAGTTTTTATCAGGCTTTCAGTTCTATAATAGACCTTATTATTTGAATGCACATTATTTTATCTGAAAAACTATTTCAATATGTTGAAATATCTTATTGTATACGTCAAAATGTGTCAAAAAGTTGTTGTGTTAACAATGCAATATTAATGAATCACTACTTTTTTACTATATTTTGCAATTTCACCCTCGGGTATCCATAAACTGCAGGCTATGAACATCTTTTTAAGAAAGATGAAATTATTTTCGGTATAGGCCAGATGAAGCATGTAATTATTGGTTATCTTATCGGCCTGAAAAATCCATATCCTGCATTCATAATTATTATTATTAAGGTCTGAGTATTGAACATGCAAGGAACCTATTGTTTTTGTAGGGATTATTCTACCAAGGACCTTATGTTGTCATTGCGGTTTGTTTGTTTGTCTGACTCTCAGCAGAATAACTAAAAAACTAGATTTTTAGTTAGCGACACCAGCTCAGTGTTGTGAACGTCAACTAGCGTTCATGTTTACAGCTACAAGTGAGAGGAGGAGCTGTGTGCCTGCCTCTCCGCAGGGGTGCTGAGTGAAGTTTTGTGTTAACTGGAGGAGGCAAAGTTGGTATCGATACTTTTGCATATGCGTATCTAATCCGATAAATTTTTTTCAGTATCAAATATATCTGAGTATCAATTTTTTCGACAACCCTACTACCAGCATCCAGATGATACTTGGATTAGCTGTGTTTCAGAGGTGTCTTGTCATCCCCAGGTGTTCTCGTGTCGGCTTGGCAGTGAGCAGGAGACAGCACTGTCCATCATTGACCCCGTCAATATTCAGGTGGAGCTGTGTGGAAGTCCCACATACCAAAGCAGCTCGGGTCTACTGGATGCTTTCAATGTGGAAGACATCCCGCCACTGCTTGAGGTAAAGAATAAAAAATTAACCAAAAAAAGATATTTAACGTTTACATAGTGAGCATTACTACCGCATAGCATGAGGAATACATTAGTAAATGTATACTCGACCTCACAAGTATATGTATAGCACTAAATAAAATTTAAGCTGAAAGATCTAGATGATTTTTGACTCAAAAATAATGATAATTCCCCATTACTAGTGAAGAGACTTTGACGTGTAAATGTTGGTTGTTAATCTGCTTCTTTCACAGATTCATCTTCCTGTTCTGGACATTCGTCTGTCCTACAATGACATTCAGCTCTTTTTGGCCATCGCCAAGTCTATCCCTACTTCGAGCACTACACTGCCTTATGACACTGTTGTGATGTTAGAGACTGCACCGTGTACTGAGCCCACAGCTACATCTAAAGGCATCTTCAGACAGAAGACTGAGGCCCTCATAGGTGTGTACAACTGTGCTTATTATTATTTTTTCATTTTTTACTAGTTCTAGTTAACAAAAACATATATGCTAATCATTAGGGTAAATTTAGCTTCATTTTTGTCATGCATTTTTTTTAATTTTTAAAGCCTGAGCACTGACCATTTTAAAACTTTTTATTATTATTATTTAGGTCTGATTATTGAACTTGTAATGAACCTCTTGTTTATGTAGGGATTGTTTGTTTGTCTGAATCAGCAGAATAACTCAACCACTAGTGAACCAATTTCCATGAAATTTGAATGGGTGAGACGTGACCCAATGAATTATCTATACAATTTTGAGGGAGATCTAAATAAATGGGTGGATCTAGGATTTTTTTCCCCACTTTTTAAAATAATGGCTACAACTACAATAAAGCAGTTTTGTTGGCTTCGGAAGGGCTTAAAACTCACCAAACTCTCACATGCGTGTTACAAAGTTCTTTGGCATGGGATTCATACTAAGTCCTGATCCCATTTAACCCCTTGGCACTACCAGTGTTTCCCCTACTATTCTATTAGGGGGGCGCTGCGCCCCCCCAACGGCACCTCCCGCCCCCCCTGGAAGGTCAAGTTAATTATTTATTTTATTTTTTATTTTTTAATATAGCGCCAGATCTCTACATAAATCATTTTAAGGTTACATTTCCTATAAAACAGGTCTATAGCTTGCATTTCTGTCTCGACATGGTCGCGCGGTTAGAGTTCTCCTCGCGCACACACAAGTGAGCAACCTCCCACCAGCGGACAGAGAGCATCTATCTGAAAACATGTTGCATGAACCACCTGAGAATCAGTTAAAAATATCCGCGTTTTTTAAACGCTCCCAGGTGGAGGATGGTAACACCCACTCTCCTGCGAGAAGCAGCCGGAGGAGCTCTCCTGCTCCGGGTCCGAGTACAGAAAAGAGTCCACGTGTTGCACGCCCTGCCCCAGACAAGAATCTGCTCAGTCACCACCCGATGACAGGTTCTGACCCAGCTTGGCTGTCAGAGGGGAAATACTCCTCCTGGTTGTACAAGACTGATCTTGGTAACTTAAGTATTACACCAGACGCCGAAGCGCCGCGCAATTCTCCAGCGCGCAGGCGCCTGGCTGTTCTCAGCGCCGGTCAGCCCGCGATTCTGCTTTCTCCGCTTGTTGTATTTAAACATGAACGCACCTCGCCTCGCAACCTCAGCCTGAACCATTATTAACCCCGCTGCGTCACTTCCTTCTATCACTGTTTAATCTATTTTCATCGGACCATTGTTCAAAACCGGCAAATCTGACGTGAAAAGATTTTTATTATAGACGGAAGTTTCAAAACGGTAACTTAACACAAACGAGGGTTATGGGGAAGTGCTCTGTTCTAACTAGTCCTGTTTGATTGCTGTGGTAATAGTGATTTCAGGTGGTACAGAAGTCATTATGGGAAGATTGCTAGTAGGATCTTGACGTTAGTCTTCTTTCACTTTCAGCGCATGTTCCATAACGTCTTTAGAACGATTTCAACCACTCCGCTCCAGCGTTTCCATGTTTTCGTGACAGGGCTTCGTGTAGACGCGATAAACATAAGTACCGGATCCAAAAAATGTTCCGGATTCCTGCAATCCAGGTTACTTATGGAAGTCAGTAAATACATACATTACATACATACATATATACATGCATGCATAAATAAATAGATAGCCAGATAGATAGACAAATTACAGTTCATAGAGAATGAATAGGGGATTATTTCATTTTTTTTTGGTTTTAGGCAGTGGTGGGAAGTAACAAAGTAGAAATACTTTGTTACTGTACTTAAGTAGATTTTTCACATCTAGACCCGGCCATTTATAGAGTCTCCCTGCCAGTTCTACAGAAGGAACAAACTGGACAAACACATGACGTCTGAGCATCATAGAATAGCCTGTCAGCGCCGGTCAGAAATCCAATGTACAGTTCAAAATCATTAAAAGAAACACATTAACATCATGATTCCTTTAAGTTTTTATGTATCCGTGGTCCCCCCCCTCCCCCAAAGCTGTAAACCTAGGGGAAACACTGACTACCCATTAGCCCTTCCCCTTAGTTTTATGCGTTCACGTGTAGGGGGGGGCTATCCCAATACCTGTTAGGATGGAGGGGTAGGGCCAACGGGTAGGGCTTTATAGCTGTCGAAACAGAGATTTTTCGGACCTTCACTTCAAATGTAGGGGTACCCCGAATGCCTTGCCAAGCACCTGCAATGAGGGAGAGAGACCCACAAATGCAGTCTCTTCACTATTAATAAGGATTACAAAATTACAATAATAATTGTAATATCTTAGTTTAATATCATTTCAATTTATTATGGTCCTTTTTTCGCAACAACCTTAAAAAAAAGGTTGTGAGTGCACTAGCGTTAGCATGGTCTTTTTTTATTTGCATGATAAACCCATATTATCACATAATTTCATGTAGCATCCCCCCTCACACGATGCACATGATTGAACCCGTGTATAGCAGTGATGTTACTGAACTTAACTGCTCCTCTGATAACAAAGCAACCCTGGCAGGGTTGTTGACAGACCACTGCTAGTAGCCTGTGTGCTTTTGATACATATGTGAAATAATGCAGAGCAGCCAAGCTTTTCAATTTCAAATGTCATTGATTCACCTGCATAAGCATAGTCCATGGTATGGCCACAGAGGCCCTGGATCTGCGGGAGATAAAGCAAAGGGATTCCGGGGAAGGGGGATAGGGATGGAGAAGAGGAAGGAGAAGCTGGAAAGAGAAGCTCCGTGTGTCATGTGTCATAAATTCCCTCTGTGTCTTTGCGTCATCAGGGGTTTTTGCCTTGTAATCATACAATGATACAGGCCGAACTTGAGGGCACACTGAAGCTCAAGGTAAATCTGACTGGCTACTGGTTTGTATGGTCGTACGATGAAAACCATGTGGCCCACTCAGTAGATCAGACATCAATACCTCTATGCTTTTTTTGAACTAAACGCTTCCTATTTTAGAAAATAGAACAAGTTACGTTCTGCCGCACTAATTAGCTCTAACTTTACGCTTTATCAAAAAGAAAGGTTTTCAGTCTACTCTTAAACGAACAGATGGTGTCCGACTCCCGAATTGGAAGTGAAAGATTATTCCACAGGAGTGGGGCTTGATGGCTGACAGATTGATTGTGTTAAGTAACAAACTATCTATTAGGGGCAGAATTTCTTTAAGTCATTTTGTAGGAATAGGATCTAAAATACAGGTTGTTGGTTTAGAACCTGAGATTATTTTTGGTAAACTGATCACGGGTGATCAGAGAGAAGCTGTCTAAATAATGGGAAGGATTCTCAGCCGTTTCTGAGATCTCTGTTGTTGGGAGGGTATTAGTGCCAATTGAGGGCAGGAGATGTTTGATTTTATTTCTAATAGTAAGAATTTTATAATTAAAAAAGGTCATAAAGATATTGCTATTTAGGGATCGAGGAATACTGGGTTTGGTGGAGGTGTGACTGTCAGCCTGGCTACAGTGCTGAAGAGAAACCTTGTTTTTATTCTCTTCTATTGGTTTTGAATACTAGGCAACTCTTGCTTTGTGTGGAGAGCCTTTTTATATGCTTTAACACTACTCTTCCAGTCTAGGAGATTTTCAACACTGTTGCTGGAGTGCCACTTCTTTTCTAGTTTTCTTGATATTTGTTTCAACTCATGTGTCTTGGAGCTATACCACGGAGCTAAATTACTATGTTTGACACTTCTTTTTTAGAGGCGCTATTGAGTCTAATGTTAACCGTAATGAGTCTGCAGAGCTTTCGACGAGGTGGTTAAATCTCAATGGAGCTCGGGTTTTTAAAGAATTTGTTGTTTATATCTACGGATAATACAGGTTCAAATGTAATCGGAATTATTTCCTTAACTTTAGCCACAGCACTATCAGGTAGACATCTAGAAAATTAGTTTTTTATTAGTGGCATATATTCAGATAATAAAAAATCGAAGGTTATTAAATTATGGTCTGATAGTATTGGATTGCTCAGAAGTACTGTTAAATGTTCAATTCCGACACCGTATGATAATACAAGGTATTGATACAAGAAGACATACACTCCTTCCTTTGATGGGTAATTAAGTCGCAAAAGGTCTCACTGTATTGACGTCATAAACAGTTCCGACCATAAAACAGCTCAAGTCATCAAACATTTGTTGCATGTAAATACAAGTCATAAAAGTCTCTTGAGAAGGCTTCAAACATTTCCAAATACAAAATACTTTTTCAACCTTGCTTAGTTAATTTTCTACTACAGTCATGATCAGAGCAGAAGCTGCAGTTGGTTTGTACCGATCTGGAGTTTCTGTGTCCTCCTCTACTCTGCTCTCACTTGAACTAATAAACACTCATCGCTAGTTATCAGTACATCAAATAACTTAGTGTTAGTTTGATTCGCTCCAGAGTTTATGAGGCTGCATTTGAAAATGAAAATGACTCTTCAACATTTTGTGCTCAGTACAACACGAGACGTGACGCACACAGACAGGACTCAGTCTAAAAATGAGCGGAGCGACATGACTGAACGTTTGTCACCTAAATCATCCCAATAAGAAATTAACTATGAACGTGAAGTAGTTTATTTTCATCTGCATGAAGTGAATTTGGAACTCGTTCTTTTCTAAGTGTGAACTGGCGCACTGCTTCTAGAGATGGGCTTAGATTGAGATTTCACATTTCATTGTGTATAGGTTTGGTTGTTTTTTTAATTTAGAAAAGAAAAGAAAAAAGTTTTATTCAACTATCCTATATTTGCAAAAAAAATGTTTAGGATAAAAGATATCTTTGAGCTTGATATAAAGATCTTAAATCTGAATAACTATCATTTGAACTTGTCCTAAGTGGTAACTAATGTTAAATGTATAAATCTGCCTTCTGTCAATATCTTTCTGTTCCCACAACAATATGAATAGAAAATTTAGTTATTTCGGGCATTAAGAAATGGTGTTCATTATTAATTTAATTTGTTTTGTTTATTATTAAATAATGCTTCAATGTAGTGATCACATACTATCATTCTACCGGAGTTTACTGTTGTCAGACTTCAGTACTTATGAGGTTGTTTTTTGTCTCCCAAGAGGGACAGCTGACCCATTTACAAGACCTTGGCTTCAAGAAAGAGGACTGCAAAAGAGCACTGATCCACTGCAAAGGTAAGTTTTACCTTTAACAGTTTAAATGTCTTGATTATAATTAACTGAAAACCTATGTAACGACAAAATCATGTGTCCCTCAGGCCAGCTGGATCAGGCAGCTACGTGGCTCCTGGAGAATGCTGAGTATATGGCAGGCCGTCCCAGAGCTAGAGATGAATCTTGCATCAGCAGCCACTCGGCTCCTCTGTCTGGAGTAGAGGTAAAGGCTGAGAGTGTCTGCATCTGTTTCATCGATGACTGTCTGGACTGTGACGTACCACTGGCTGAGTTCACTTTCTCAAGTAGGTCTCTGTTATGCAAGATGTAAAATCATTATCAAACATATGAAACAGTGTCTCAGTATTTGGTAATTTACTGAACCCTGACTGTCATGGGTGGAAAAGGCTCAGGTGGTAGAACAGGTGGCCAATAACCTAAAGAACAGGCTTGCTCCTTGCTCCACCATTCCAGATGCCCAAGTTTTCTTAGCCAAGACTCTTAACCCTAAATTGCCATTGACTGCTGTGTCAGCAGTCTGTAAAAAATATTTGTGTACAGAACCATTATATGAATGTGTTTGCGATTGGATTAATGTGACCTTTATCAATCTTTGTTGATAAGATGAGAAAAGCGATATAAAAATATGTCTTAATATCTACTGTAACATTTTTGTAAAGGCACAAAAAAACAAAATAGTAAATGCTCAATAATATATATTAAGACCTAAATAAATATCTGACTGCCAGACCATGATCAGACTGTTTTTGATTGCAGGGCTTTATGTGCTGCAGCGCATTGGGTCCACACAAGAAGGAAATGCCAGCTTTACTTTGTCTGGAGACTACTACAACAGAGAGTTGTCAGGTAATAAGATATAATTGCTATATTTGAACATTTATTTAATATCTTGATCACATATTGATACTTGAGTCAGTGAATACACCTTCTTTTTGTAGTAAAGAAATAAGTAACTGATAAAAAGATGTGGGAAGTCTACATTCTGATGATTAATTTAAAGGAGAAGAAGGACCACTCCTTCACTAAACGTTTTATAAAAAGATAAACACGCGGATGGGAAAGACATATTGCAGATTTTTTGGTCTGCTTCAGGTCAGGTGGTTGATTCATACATATTTTTGTTGATTAATAACTGTGACTTGTCATTAACACTACAGCCATTTTAGCTCTTGCATCATCATCATAATACAAATCAGGAAGCAAAGTACACAGAAAGCGTCAGCATAGTATTTCCATTATCACTTTGTGGAAGCCTACGATAATAGAAGGTTCAGTGGCCTTCAAAAAAATGTTGGTACCCACAATTTGCTATCGCTGCATTGTGAACAAAGGGGTAAGTGCTACTGAGGAGGGAAATGGTTGTCTCAGTGACGGATCAGTTCTATGGATAGTCAAGCTCTATGGATAGTGTCCAGGAAGAATATCATCGGTCTCAAAGGGCACAAAGATATACGATTTTATGTTGAATACTGGCAGAATATTTTTTGATCAGATTAGTCTGGATCAGATGTGTCCATCATGTTTACTATGGTGTGTTGTTCAGACCGCTACAGTGATGCTCAGAGCTGAGCATCAAACATGGAGCGGGGAGTTTGCTGATATGGGAGTGTAAAGGAGGTCAGAAAATGTACATTTATCTGTGGCACTATGAAATCTTTTTAAACCCAAATACTGAATGAAAAGACTTACAGTCTCAAAAAGCTTGTCAACAAACCAATTTTTCCAAACACACAAGAAGAAAGAAGTGGAAACACTATATCCTTGGTATGCGCAGTTATTCTGCTGACTGACAATTCTGTTCAATTCAAAGAAACTGGTTTCATTCCTCTTGGGATTTAGCTAAAAACAAATAAATTGTATTAAAAGAGCAGGATAAGTCACTCACTTGTATGGTACCCAATTGGTAAAAATCCAAAAGGTAAGGGTTAGTCTTCAGAAAAGAAAAGTTACCTGTGACTGTGTGTGTGTGCGTATGTCAGGCTGGGAGCCCTTCATCGAGCCCTGGCCGTGCTTCCTGTCCTGGCAGCAGCAGGCTGCCGGGCGCCTTCACCCACCACGTCTCAAGATGGGGATTCGAGCCAAGCAGAGACTGGACATCAATATCACCTCAGTGCTGTTGGGTGAGTTGGGGCTTGAACATGCTTCATAGCACAACAATTATTACTCACGGGGTCCCGCAAGGCATGCTCTTAATAAAAAAAGAAAAAGATTTTTTTTTTTTTTTAAATGAAATTTGAAATAAAAAAGTCAAACTGCCATCTCACTCTATGCCAGTGATTCTCAAACTGTGTGGCACAGAGGCATAACTGGTTTGGCGCGCGACCAGGAGGGGGAAATGTGTGCGTGTGTGTCCAGACAGCACACACACGCACAGGCCCTGGGGCTCCGCCCCCACTCATTCGCTCAGAGAGACACAGAGTAAGATCAGAGCTCGTTCCCGTGAAGCAGCCGGTCAGTGACAAACCAGACACAGAGTTCAAAAACCAAGTTGAAAAGAAAGTACGATGAAGCCTGTCTTGCTCTTGGCTTCACAGTGAATGAAGGAGGACATGAGGAGAGACCAGTGTGGAGTTTAGGTCTGAAAACTCTGGCAGCTGACAGGATGAGACCCAACAAATTAAGAAGACACTTAGAAACATTACACCCCAGTCACATGCATGTGTTATTTTTGGTTGAGCTTTATCATCGTTGTAACAAAGTGATTATAATTTAATTTATTTGTTCTCTATTTTTGAAAAAGTACATACTGATGGAGGAATGTAGTGATAAATGTCACCAAAAGTACTTCAATTAAGTTGAATTTAAGCAAAATTGAAAAAGATTTACAGAAATGAATGTTGCATGTTTTAATATATCTGTTTCCTACCATCATTGTTGCGGAAATCATTGTTTATTATTATTGTGAGGAATGATTAACATTGACGTGATCAGTCAAATTTATTATTATTAATATTAAAAGGTGTCAAACAAGTAGCCCTTCGTACTACTCAGTACATTTGAAGTAGCTCTCAGTCTCTAAAAGGTTGGTGACCCCAGGTTGTGGTGATATGATTTGCTGGCTTTCTCTGGCGGTTTGCGCTGCATCTTATCCACACAAAAGTTTTTGGTGTCTGTATGTTTTGCTTTCTCTTGGTTTGCACAGTACCATCTTATCTCACTGTGCACTCTTCTTTTGTTTAATAGAGGTGGAAAACAGCTTTTACCTGCATTACCACCTCCTATAGGAGCATGAACTCTCTTATATTATATTTTATGAACATCAAGAAATTCTAAAATCCAAAGTTTTCTGTTTGTGTTCAATCAGATCACTCTGTACTTGCTACTGGTTTACAGGAACAATTATGACATGTAATTATGAAGATGTCTTTATGTGGTCCTCTCAGATCAATACAACATCACCAAGAGCGCCTGGATAGCTGACTACTGTAGCGTGGAGGAACAAATCACCCAGTCCTCCCCCTTGCCCTGGATGGGATCCTCAGTTGACCCGCCCAGCTTCGGACAGAGTGAGTGTCCAAAAAAATACTTTATCAAATATAAAAGTTTACAAGGCGGCTGTGGCTGAGGGGTATAGTGGTCGTCCTGAAGGTTGGCAGTTCGATCCCCAGTCTGACCCATCTGCATGCCGAAGTGTCCTTGGGCAAGATGCTGAACCCTGAATTGCCCCCCATAGAATAACAAAGTGCTGCGAATAGATGCACTGTATGAATGTGTGTGTGAACGGGTGAATGTAAAGCTGTACTGTAAAGCGCTTTGAGTGGTTATCAAGACTAGAAAAGCGCTAAACCATTTGCCATTTACAAGGTCTCTTGTAGTATCTTTATGCAGTTATATATCCTATCTATTTGTTATATTTTTTGCTATTGAAAATACCAATATAAGGTAGAACTAACATATTCATGTGGCAACACAATCGTCAATATCACTCAAATTAAATAGAGTATAATGTAGGGCTGCTCGATTATGGAAAAAATCATAATCACGATTATTTTGGACAATATCAAAATCACGATTATTCAAACGATTATTAATATGTGCCCTTATTCTGAAGTCTAACCGGAAGTACCAGTCACTTCCGGTTTCGGTAAATGTAAATGTCCCTATCTGCCCCCCCCACTACAAGCACACAGACAGAGAGAAAAAGAGAGGGGGGGGATGGCCATGAGGATCATCATCATTTACTCCCGAACAACTAAATTGAACGGGTTACATACAACAACAAGCGGATAATCGCGGGTCCGGTGTGAACAGCCAGGCGGTAGCGCGCTGGAGAATGGACGCTGCGCCGGACGGAACACTTCCACTCCCGCTGTTTTTTAAACACCGCCGGTCCCCACACACACAACTCGTCTCCTTCACGTTACGGCTGCTTGAGAGTGAGTGCCAGTCAGCGGGGCCACGCTGCATGCTTTAGGGGAGGGACTGAATTGCGCATGCGCGTCTCTTTAGAAAAAAATGCCAAATAATCGTTTCAACTCGATTATAGTAGTTTGGAGATCGTTTTACCCCATAATCGTAATCACGATTAAATTTCGATTAATTGAGCAGCCCTAGTATAATGTGAGTTTCATTATGTGTGTATAAACCAACTACCAAAGATCACATAAAGACATTGTTGCCAGCATAAATAAGAAATTCAGTATTCCCCTTTACTCTTCATCAAATGCCATGTGCAGACCTAAACCAACAATCATGTGTCTTTCAAACAAGTGTTGCGTGTGAATCTAAGCCAGTTATTCAGTGGCAAGAAAAAGTAAGTAACTATACTCCATTATCTGCATTTTAAAAAAAGTTTGTTATAAATATGGTCGTCATCACATATTTAACAATTATGTTCACCCACAATCTGTTTGACGTAACAACACACTAATCTTTGTATTGTTGTACTTTTAAGACACTTAATGCAGAAAATCATAGGCCTCATTTATAAAACAGTGCATAGGATTCATCCTGAAAGCACACTTTAATAATCCCTTTAATAATCATAGTCCACCTGAAAACGTTCCTAAGTGGATCTGTATCATATGAGTCAGTCATTGTCTTGGAGAAAAAACGCAGCTTTACACATTAGTGTTACTGCAGCTTTTATGTTAACAGCAATCAGACTGATAACTTTTACGATCAGGGGTATCCTAACCTCCAATCCTCATTTCGAAATGGATGTTTGAAGTTTATTTTATTTGCAAGTGATCTCCAGTATACTCTTTGCACTCACTGCAGCTATTTTACACACACAATATATACGTTTTAGAAGATATTATAGATGACTAAATGCTTTTTACATCGCTTCATTTACAATGGAAGGTTCTTATGGAACAGTTATGTTGTATAAGCAACCAATGGTATTCTTTCTGGACAACAAATGGTTTTAATGTTTAATCAAAAATTTGTTCAAACTACATATTTGTTATATTCTCACAGATTTGCATCTTCATTAGTAACCAGTGGGCTTGGATCTTCAGCTTTTCTGTTGACTGAATCCATTCTTTTGTATGAGGAAAAAGGGGGGTTTATTGCGAAATTTTTGCAGGAGCAGACGACACATGTACTGTATAGTACTTGTATTTCTTTGAGTACACAGGACTACATACACTTTTATACAAGGAGATAGTCATATTTATAGCCATATTTAGGGCAAAGCCTAGGTGAAACATATTGTTGAACTGAGAAGCTAAATATTGTGTATTGAACAGATAAAGTTGCATAACTGCCTTTCTTTGTGTATATGTATGCTTGTACATTGAGCTTTTAACAGAAATTACACATAAAAAAAAAAATGAACATCTTAAGTGTTTTTTTTCCGAAGATATAAGGATGGTAGATCTCGGCTTACGTTAAGGGCCTTGTGAGGAGGATAGTTTTAAATCATATTCTAAATTTAACAGGAAGCCAGTGTTGTTAAGCTAATACAGGAGAAATGTGATCTCTTTTTTGCTATCAACAAGATGGTCATCTCCGTGGAACTAGGGTTTAAAAAAAATGTTTTGTTGTTACATTGGGGGATGATTCTAAGTTGAATGTATCTGGAATTATTTCCTTAAATTTTGCTGCATCACTATCGGGTAAACATCTGGAAAAGGAGTTATTCGTAAATGGAATGTAGTGTGATAATAAGAAATCCTCCTCGGACTTTGATCTTAAGCAGGGGTGCCCAATACGTCGATCGCGAAGGCAGTGTGGGTCGATCGCACGACTGGACCGGAGGCAGTCACGTGGACGCTCCGGCGCACGTACCCCCTCTTTTATTTTTTGCCGCCGCCGCCAACTTCGACATAGGCAGAGGGAGTCGTGAATGCCGACATGAATTACAATACTTAATATATTATGTTTAGCTTTAGCCAGCAGCTTCAGTTTGGACTGTTCTTAAGACCTAGTCGCTAATTACCAGAGTTGCTTCTGAACGGATTTGTCGTTGAGTGGAGAAAATCTGTTTGAAACTGTTAATTGGTCCTGTAGTTTTATTTAATTCATTTTAACTAACATCAGAACCTCTTGGCAGACCAGTTATCCAGAAGGTGGCTTGACTTATTGCCTGTCCTGTTTTGTTTGACATAACAAGGTTGAAGATGCTTTGCTCTAGAATTTATATTGTTTTTTTTTATTCTTAAAATGTACAATGAAGTGGTAATGACATAAGTATAATCAATTAATTAAACTAATCAGAAAACCTCAGGATTATCAACCAAGTTCTTCTGGTTTTGTAGCTGAATAGGAAATGACTGGACTTGTTGGTTGCTATGCTGAACAAATATAATCAGGAGGGGACTTGCACTATTTATATAGCTATTGATTTGCAGCTGATTGCCAACACAGATTAGTAAATGAGGATGATGACACCTCATATGTGTTCCCTCTGCATGTGTCTCTGTTGTTTGATCTGCCTCTCTGATGTCAGGTGCTCCTCTTGCTAACTCTAGAACTAGGACCACAGACAGCTTGACATGCTTCAAGCAGCCCAACCACCACAGATGTAGAGTTTAGAGTTTAGTTACCAAGTATGTCTCCTTCACCAGCAAACTCAGTGTCAAAGCTCTATTTCAGTTATATTAACTGTTCTCCCACATGTGTTTAGACACGTTGCGGTGCTTTGAGGTGATATAGATTTGTGGTGAGAAGGCTCAAATCTTTCCTGCCAAATTCCAACTAATATCAGTATTACTATGATTGGCCGTCCAACCCTATGGCATAGTATTCAAGACTCATGTCCGATCGGGACCTTTGTCGGGGCCCACAGTAGATTGGTGTTGGTTGCCACCTGCCGATAAACCAAACAAAGAAGAAGAAGTAATAAAATAAAGTATCATTATACACCACTGTGCAAATATTGTAGGCCTTTGATTAATCAATTAATTATTAATCCAATTTTATTTGTATAGCCCATATTCACAGATATAAGTTTGTCTCATAGTGCTTAACAAGGTGCGGGACAACGAAATAACATAAGTAGAAATGAATAAAGATATATTCAGATATTATACAGTAACAAATAGAGTTTGGAAATCTTGGAGCATTTGCATTCTGTGGATGTGGAGGGTTTACACGGCAGAGATCACATCAGGTTCCACTACTATCAGCCAAGATCATACATCTGAGACTGCAGTGGACACAGACTCTCCAACACTGGACAGATGAAAACTGAAAAACGTAGCAAGGTCTAACGTATCTGGATTTCCGCTGATGATTCTCATGCTCGGCTCAGAGTGTGGGGTTGGCACAGCATGAATCAATGGATTAACATGCCCTCTCATCATTCCAGGCTGGTGGTGATAGTGCAACAGTGTGGGAAATGCATTATTGACACACTTGATACCAACCAGTCATGGTTTGAATGCCACAGTCTATCTGAGTATTGTTGCTAACAATGTTTATCTCTTCATAGCCACAGGTAACTATCTTGTTATGGCTACTTCCAGCATTATAAATGTCCCATGTTGCACACCAAAAGTCTCAGTTAATTGTAGTGGCCTCCCCAGATGTGAATCGAGTACCTTGTGGATATGGCAGAACAGGAGAATGGCAGCATGAATGTAATGTAAATATGATATATTGTAAATGTACGCATTTTTTCTCAATGATCTGATTTTCATTTCTGTCTCCAGCAGATGTCAAAATGTCCAAAAGGAGGCAGCCATTCGTGCCATATGCTTTGCGCAACCACACAGGCTGTACCATGTGGTTTGCCACTTTGACCACAAGCCCCACAAGGCAGGTGTAACTATAATTGTGTTTGGTGACTGTTGAGTGAAAACCTCCCTTATTGACAGGAAGACACCTCTAGAACTAGACTCAATTTGGGAGGCTATCTGCCTCAACTGGTTTGGGTCAGTGTAGAAAAATGGGGGAGAGAGGAGGGATGAGAGAAGAAACCCAGAACAGTTGTGTAACCATCATAGTTAAGCTCTCTCTAGTTACAATGAAAATAATAGGCAACAATATCAGAAAGCACTAAATACATTTCCATTCTTACACAAATGACACCCAGTTGTACTTATCTATGACGCCTGATGAAACACCATCCTGAGATTAAACATTTTCAGTTCTCCAACTTGGAACAATGTTGTTTTTACGAGTAACAACTACTGCATTTGCGAAGGCAAGTAGAGAAAGTTGGAGAAATGTTCAATTTCTGACAAATGAAAGTCTTCTCCCTTTCTCAGTTTGTTGTCAGTGGATGTTTATGTCCCCCACAGGGTGGCACTGTCACACAGCAGCAGTGCAGATTCCATCTCAGATGTCCACGGTCCAGGAGCTGATGACACTCACAATATCAGCCAGTGGAGGGAGGTGCTGCCTGGGGAAGAGATTCCCTTTGAATTTGAAGCCCGAGAGAAACTCCGCCACAGGTACCCCTAACCCTTTCGCATATCTTATCAAACTAGTTCATCATTCATACTGATCTGATAAGCAGCTTAATTCCTGTCTTGACCAGTTACCTGAAATAGGAATGGTTGTTGTTATAGATGGTTCTTCAAAAATATTAAACCTAATATTAAATATACCTTTTCTGTGTAAGTAAAGTTGAAATCCTCAATATACTGTATTTGTTTTGATTTAATTGTACGACTGATGAGACTTTTTAGTGATGACTGAACTGACCTACACAAGCAGAGGAAATAACTTTATCAAGCAACAAAAAAATACAATGGAGATCAACATTAATCATCTATGCAATACATCAAAGATGTGTTTTTCAGTAAATGTTCAGTGATTTATTTTTTGCTTCCAGCTATGCAGTGTTTGGTTTTGCGGAACATGACTATAAGTATCAATAATGTTGGTTTTCTATCATCTGCCTCTGCAGACACACTCATGAGCTAAACCTGCACCAGCTGCTGGTGAGGGTGTGTGGATGGGAGCAAGTCAAGCCAGTATCTGTGGACAAAGTCGGTGTTTTTTTCCGTTATGCTGCTCCAGATAGAAACAATTCTTCCAGCACAGTGAGCATAAGCCATAAACTCAAAAATAGAATTCCTTTTGATCGTTCTATATTAAAAGGTTACCCAATAAATTGTAGTTCATGTTGAACATTTCTTCTACAGGTTGGCAGTCCTATTAGCAGGACCAACATCATCCACCCACATGTTTATGTAAGTATGACCAGTCTTATTTTTAGATCAGGGAGAAGTCATTGAGAGAAAGTATTTAGAATACATTTTAGTCATGAGTTAGTGTCATGCCTATTATTAGGGCCTGAGCACCGAACACAGTGGGAGGCCCTAATGAATCTGTAAGGAATATTAGGGCCCGAGCACCGAATGGTGAGAGGCCCTATTGAAATTGTAAGAGTTTTTATTATTGTTTCCCTTTGGGGGGCTTTTTCAGGGTGTAGACATGCTCAAAAAGTTATGAAACTTTGCAGGAAACTCAAGGTCTACGTATATTTAAGTATTCTGAAGTAATTTGAATTGGGCGTGGCAAAATGGCTCAACAGCGCCCCCTCATAAGGGGCATTATGAAAAAGGCAACCGGAAGCCCGCCATTTTGAATTTAGTGGCCATTTTGGCCCTATTCCACATCTTTACTTTGAAGTACTTGTCCCAGGGCTTTCATCAGATCAACTTCAAATTGATGAGTGTCACCAAAACAACATGGAGATAAAAACTGATTTAGAGATCGATTTTTAGTCACACCGTGTGACCGTGGCGTGGCGTCAAAGTTTGATTAAACACCATCAAAACACGAGCTTCTGTATGTATATGGCCTAGGCCAATTTATACCCGCCAGGTTATACCCCCATGATATCAGTAGTGTTGAGGCAGCAACTATATCTTCTTTTTGCCGTTTGATGTTTCCTGTAGGGGACCGATCAGATCAATCCCGACTAAGCTCTATACAATGACAGCTAGCAAACAATAATAATTATAATAACAAAAATAAAATAATATATGCAAGTTTGCTTTCAATTCAAATGATACATTGTAAAATGTTACAGGTATTAAATAATCAAAATAGAATATGCAAAATAAACAAACAAACAAATAAATAGATAGTACAAATTAACTTTGTCTCAAGAACTATTTACATTCCACTCCCTAGCATCACACTTCAAGGGTTACAGTGCAATCCTTCTGGCCTTCCTCGCTGCAAAGTCATCAATCACAACATCGTATGAAATCTTACCACCAACCTCATGCTTAACCACTGAGGCGTTCTTGAGCCATGGTTGACCTTGTTTTCAACAGTTTTAATTTAGAAAAACTCCTCTTGGCTGAAGCTAATGTTATGGATAGCGTTGCACTGATCCGCAGAGCAATACAGAAGTTGGGATATATTTCTGTGAGCTGGTTTGCATGTATGAAAGAGTTGTCATGCTCTTTGATGACCAGTAAGGTAAAATTTCTAACTCCTGGGCCAGCTTATTTAGTTACTAAGCATTTTGGTGTATTTGGACAGCCTGACATACTTATTTTATTCCAAGATAGCTGTTGATTAGTTGAATCAGGTCTGGTTAAACTGTCTAGCTCGCTACACCAACGTTGACACTAACGTTGTTATTATTACTCAAATTTCAACTTGATGACATCAGTGTTAATTTTGGCATCTATATTTGATTTAGTATAGTCTTTAGACGAAAATGCATATTAGATTTAGTCACATTTAGTCATATTTATCCTTCTTAGTTTTAGTCTAGTTTCGTCGATGTAAACTCAGAACATTTTAGTCTAGTTTTAGTCGACAAAAACTCATTAATTTAAGTCTAGTTTAGGTCACATTTAATAGTCCATCTTATAGCCACATTTAACTCCTTTCCTTCCCTTCTCAGGCCCAACTGCATAATAGTCAAGCTTGCAGTTATTATTCTCTAAGATATATACAGATCTCCTAGTATATGCCTACAGCTGAATTCCAATTGATGCAGTGTAAATTATCATTACTATGTAAGAAAATATCAAGTCTAGATTTTGAAGATTCAAATGCTTTGCTCTTAGAGCTAAATCAACCATATATCCACCATGTATACACCGCGTTCCACATTATTATGCAAATTGGATTTAAGGGTCATAAACATTCATTTTTTAGTTTTTGACTTAAACTCATGGATGGTATTGTGTCTCAGGGCTATTTGGATGATTGAAATCAATCTCAGACACCTGTGATAATTAGTTTGCCAGGTGAGCCCAATCAAAGGAAAACTACTTAAGAAGGATGTTCCACATTATTAAGCAAGCTACATGTTTCAGGCAAAATGGGGAAGAAAAAGGATCTCTCTGCTGCTGAAAAGCAGCAAATAGTGCAATACCTTGGTCAAGGTATCTCAACATTGGATATTTCCAAAAGAATTGCGCGTGATCATCGGACGGTGAAGAAATTTGTCACTGATTCACAGCACAAGCGGGTTCGTTCAGACAAAGGCAAAATAAGGAAGATTTCTGCCAAACAAATGCATAGGGTTAAGAGAGCAGCCACTAAAATGCCATTGAATAGCAGCAAACAGGTGTTTGAAGCCGCTGGTGCCTCTGGAGTCTCGCAAACTTCAAGATGTGGGATGCTCAAGAGGTTTGCAAGTGTCCTTAAACCTGTTATTCGTTCCTCTAAACCAAGCTCACAAGCAAAAAAGGCTGCAGTGGGCTCAGGACTACATGAAGACTAAGTTCCAAACTGTTTTGTTTACGGATGAGTGCCGTGCAACCCTTGATGGTCCTGATGGATGGAGTAGAGGATGGTTGGTGAATGGCCACCATGTCCCAACAAGGCTGAGACATCAACAAGGAGGTGGCGGAGTCATGTTTTGGGCCGGAATAATGGGGAGAGAGCTGGTCGGCCCCTTCAGGGTCCCTGACGGTGTGAAAATGACCTTGGAAAAGTACGTAGAGTTTCTGACTGACCACTTTCTTCTGTGGTACAAAAAGAAGAACCTTGCCTTCCAAACAAAATCATATTCATGCATGACAATGCACCATCTCATGCTGCAAAGAATACCTCTGGGGCATTGGCTGCTATGGGCATAAAAGGAGAGAAACTCATGGTGTGGCCCCCATCTTCCCCTGACCTTAACCCTATCGAGAACCTTTGGAGCATCATCAAGCAAAATATCTATGTGGGTGGAAGGCAGTTCACATCCAAGCAGGTGCTCTAGGAGGCTATTATGGCATCCTGCAAAGACATTAAAGCAGAAACTATCAAAGAACTCACAAGTTCAATGGATGCAAGAATTGTGAAGGTGATATCAAAGAAGGGGTCCTATGTTGACCTGTTAAGATGTTTTTGATTAAAACTTTTTTTGATTTCAGTAAATATGACCTCTTAATGCTGCAAATTCAACAAATGACAATTTTTAGTTCTTTACAACCTATAAAATATCTTGAAACTCTGAAACTCAAAAACTCTGCATAATAATTTGGAACACTGCATTTTGAGTTTTTTATTTTTGAAAAAAATACTGTTATCATTGGGAGGTTTGTTCAATACAATTTGAATTATACTCTAACAGTTGATGACTTGAAAATTATACTGACTGGATTTGCATTACTATTTATGAAAATCTGAGCAAAGTGTAATCTGCATAATAATGTGGAACGCGGTGTAGTATGGCCTAGGCCAGTTTATCCCCCAGGGTATACTCTGGCCGGGGCCAAAGTATAACCGGGTTTAATTTGGGCGGGGGTTAATTTGGCCTGTTACACCGGCCTGATGACATCTACACAGAAATTATGACTTAAAATCACAGCGCCCCCTGATGGCTACAGGAAATGTCTTGTTTTTTGCATGTCTTACACTTGGATGTATTCCTCCTCATCCACTGACCTCAACGATGTCAAACTGTATCAAATGGGTCTCAAGACATTGATAATGAAGACAGTCACAGTAATAAGATTACTGTGACTTTTCGTCAAACGCCATATTAATGGCGTGGCATCAAAGTTCATCAACACGCCGTGAAACACGAAATTGCTGTAACTTCCGTGTTCATGGTTCCATCTCACTCAAAATACATGTTCATATCAAGAGCCCCCCCCCCCCAAAGATATTCCTATGGTTTAAAGCAGAGGTCTTCAACGTTTTTCAGGCCAAGGACCCCCAAACAGGTGGAGAGATGGAGCAGGGACCCCCTACTATATATATTGCATAAAATTGTGTTCGGTCTGGAGTCGCTCCGTTGGGGAGAAACTATGGCCGATCAGGATCGGACCAATCAAATCGTCAGGGCGGGCTTTATACGATGATTGACAGATGATCTACAGTGACGTAATCAACCACGTCACCAGAGAGCGCTGCTGGCAGAGCTGAGATGTGTCGATGCTTCCATCGAGTCTGTTTCAGAGACATCGACAGCGCATTCATTTTGAAAGAGGAACAGAGGAACGCGATCAAGGCATTTGTAGATCGAACAGATGTTTTTGCCGTCCTCCTACGGGATTCATAAAAAGTTTAATTTATCAGCTGGCCCCGATTCTGCAGCCACACAAGCAGTCATATAAATAAAAAGAGAGTGGGGGGGGGGGGGGGGCTACGCTCCTCAGCACATATGAGACAAAAGACACATGTTGGGACGCTGTTAATGTTGGAGCAACAAGGAAGTGTAAAACGCTCCTGCAGAGCCATGACAGCGGAGCTCTGCCACGCAGCGTGCGGATCAGCAGCTCCGTGGATTTCTGGTAGGGACGGATCTCTCTCAGAGCCCCGGGCCGGTCCCGGGGCCGGTCGCGAGGCTCTGAGAGAGATCCGTAGCGGGCTTCTTCACGCCGCCGGCGGCCGGGGCTCTCACGAGCAGCCCTGGTCTCCAGCTGCTTCCTGGGGGCTTTGCCTCTGGTGGATATACGAGCGGCATTAGCAGCAGTTTCATTGATTTATTTAGAGAATGAATAAACTTGTGAAACAGACAACTGAAAACAACTATGCGTCGCTTGACATACGTCACATACTACGTTGCTCTGATTGGTTGTAGGTCTATCCAATTGAGCGAAGAGGCATTTTGTTTCCTGGTTCTGTTGAAACACGCCCCATAATCACAGCCCAATGGAGCGGTCTCAGACTCATATTCTGACTAGAATAATGAGTATGACAACGTCAGGCTACTTAGCACCCCATCTTGACAGAAATGTAGAAATGTTTGCAAATTTATTAAAAAAGAAAAACTGAAATATCACATGGTCATAAGTATTCAGACCCTTTGCTCAGTATTGAGTAGAAGCAACCTTTTGAGCTAGTACAGCCATGAGTCTTCTTTGGAATGATGTAACAAGTTATTCACACCTGAATTTGGGGATCCTCTGCCATTCTTCCTTGCAGATCCTCTCCAGTTCCGTCAGGTTGGATGGTGAACGTTGGTGGACAGACATTTTCAGGTCTCTCCAGAGATGCTCGATTGGGTTTAGGTCAGGGCTCTGGCTGGGCCAGTCAAGAATGGTCACAGAGTTGTTCCGAATCCACTCCTTTGTTATTTTAGCTGTCTGCTTAGGGTCATTGCCTTGTTGGAAGGTGAACCTTCGGCCCAGTCTGAGGTCCAGAGCACTCTGAAAGAGGTTTTCTTCCAGGATATCTTTGTACTTGGCCGCATTCATCTTTCCTTCAATTGCAACCAGTCGTCCTGTCCCTGCAGCTGAAAAACACCCCCATAGCATGATGCTGCCACCACCATGTTTCACTGTTGGGATTGTCTTGGGCAGGTGATGAGCAGTGCCTGGTTTTCTCCACACATATCGCTTAGAATTAACGCCAACAAGTTCACTCTTGGTCTCATAAGACCAGAGAATCTTATTTCTCATAGTCTGGGAGTGTTCTCCGTGTGTTTTTTGGCAAACTCTCTGCGGGCTTTCATATGTCTTGCACTGAGGAGAGGCTTCCGTCGGGCCACTCTGCCATAAAGCCCCGACTGGTGGAGGGCTGCAGTGATAGTTGACTTTGTGGAACTCCCTACTGCATCTCTGGAGCTCAGCCACAGTGATCTTTGGGTTCTTCTTTACCTCACTCACCAAGGCTCTTCTCCCACGATTGCTCAGTTTGGCTGGACGGCCAGGTCTAGGAAGAGTTCTGGTCGTCCCAAACTTCTTCCATTAAAAGATTATGGAGGCCACTGTGCTCTTAGGAACCTTGAATGCTGCAGAAATTCTTTTGTAACCTTGGCCAGATCTGTGCCTTGCCACAATTCTGTCTCTGAGCTCTTTGGGCAGTTCCTTCGACCTCATGATTCTCATTTGCTCTGACATGCACTGTGAGCTGTAAGGTCTTATATAGACAGGTGTGTGCCTTTCCTAATCGAGTCCAATCAGTTTAATTAAACACAGCTGGACTCCAATGAAGGTGTAGAACCATCTCAAGGAGGATCAGAAGAAATGGACAGAATGTGAGTTAAATATGAGTGTCACAGCAAAAGGTCTGAATACTTATGACCATGTGATATTTCAGTTTTTCTTTTTTAATAAATTTGCAAACATTTCTACATTTCTGTTTTTTTCTGTCAAGATGGGGTGCTGAGTGTACATTAATGAGAAATAAAATGAACATTTTAGATTTTTGCAAATTGCTGCAATGAAACAAAGAGTGAAATATTTATAGGGGTCTGAATACTTCCCGTACCCACTGTACATCTTGCATACAACACTGAGCTATTAAAGTAATTCACAGATTCATGTTTTTATTTTAAACATACGTGTAGAAGAGACAGTGAATCCTTATCTGTGGATGGCACACATACTCCCACATTAGTGAGATGTCGGACCCTTATGGGTAGCACACAACTTATCTAATCTTGGATGGATGGAAGTTGTCCGGCAGAGGGTCAGATCAGCGTCACAATATGTTGGATGCATGTTAATGTGTATTGAAAGACAATTACATTTGTGAAAAAAAAAAAAAAAAAAAAAATTATAAAAAATTGTCTAATCAACCAAAGATTTCACGGACCCCCTGCAGTACCTCCGCGGACCCCCTAGGGGCCGCGGACCCCCTGTTGAAGACCTCTGGTTTAAAGGAATGGGCGTGGCAAAATAACTGACGGCACTATGATTGGCTGACATGTACAAAAAATGATTGGGGCATGTGTCTTTTCATTACAAACAAATAAGTCTCTTGGATAGATATGCTAGACCAAACAGGAAGCCCGCCATTTGGCATTTTGTGGCCATTTTGACCATATTCACCATTTTAACTTTGAGGTACTCAGGGCGAAAACACGAAATTGCTGTTACTTCAGTGTTCATGGTTTTATCTAACTCAAACTACATGTGTGTATCAACAGCCCCCCCCCCCCGAAGATATTCATATGGTTTTAAGGCCGTGTGACCGTGGCGTGGCGTCAAAGTTTGATTAAACGCCATCAAAACACAAGGTTCTGTATCTCGGACATATATTGTCCAGTCGAGTCCAAACTAGACATGTAAGACAAGAGTCCCAGCCTGATGACAGCTACACAGAAATTATGACATAGCGCCACCTACTGATCAGTGTGAAAATAAATTTATGGTTACATTTTCCAATTGATACAAAATTGCTCACGATACATCAGAGCGCCTACTTGAACAGATCTATATGTCTGTGCGTAATAATAGTGACCTATTATTACTACCTACTGGCAACAGGAAGTAAGCTTTGTTTTACAACTATCATTCGATTTACAAAAAATGTTCAAAGTGTGATGTGCTATTTGATAGCCTGGACCGTAATGAGCAATTAGCAGGCAAGAATCTACATTGCGTGACAGATGCAGGAAGTGAAGCGTTTATTCTTGCCGCAGAGCGCAAAACGCATGCAATGCGGAGACGTGCGCTTGGTCATCGATCGCTCTCTCCACTGACCGCAACAGGTATCAACGTGTGGGTGCTCGGGCCCGCTAGTGCTACAACGTAGCCCTAGTTCACTCTGAAACCAGTTTAGATGGATTAAAAATAGCGAGACAACTTTGTTTTTCTCTCCTCAAATGAAGTAAAAATTAAAGATACTGAAAAAGGCATAATTATAGAACATATAAAATCAAATAAAACCTGGTTTTCAAATAGTGGCCAGAACAAATGAGGGAAAGCCTAAAAACACCCTATGGAGATAGAATCAATTTACATTTCAACCGCAGACTCATGAGAGTTAAAAGTAAGTTCCTCCTTCCAATAGTTTGTATGGGTTTCCTGCAGATGTTTCAACTTAAAATCCTTTAATAGTAGAGACAAATTAAGAGTATTGTCATTATCGAGTAATGCACAGATTTTTACTAAATTTCTCATGTTTAGTATAAAACATCAGATTATAGGAAAAATTATAATCACAATTCATCAGAATGCACAAACGAATGTTTCTATTAATGTATTAAGTCAACAGGTAAACATGGAGGAAGTATTTATGTTTGGATTAACATTAATATAAACAGGAGCAGATCAGAAAATAGGAAAACATAAAATAAAGAACTGGTTGACTATCTTTAGAATTTCAAGTCAGACCAGTGTATATGCATACGAGGTGAATTGTTGCTTTGCATGTGAATCTCTTATTCCCCTCAGTTCTCAGCCCTGCCTCCGGTCAGAGTAGTCTTCTCCATCACAATGGAGGGCAGTGCAAGGAAAGTCATCACCGTACGTTCTGCTCTCATGGTAAAGAACCAACTGGATGTTCCTATAGAGGTCAGACTCGACAGTCCCTCTGCTCCTGACAGTAAGTGACTGCTGTATTTTATTGTGTCTATTTCATATCAGTAGCATTTACTGATGGTAGCATGTACTATTTTTTCATCCATTGAAAATGTACCTGTTGGTGCATGGCAACAGTATATTAACAATTTTTTTTTTTTTGTATTTGTATTTATATTACTTTATTATTTATTTTGTTACTATTATTTGAAAATGTAAAATGTTTTATATTGCATTTATTTATTTATATAATATCATAAAAATTGTTATCCAAACTAATATTTAGGTATCTTTTTAATCTTTATTATACTTCTTTTATCCCTTTATTTATTTAATTTAGCTTTATTATGTTTTATCATATTTCATGTTTTTATTATTTTAATGTAGTCCATTGTGTCCCTGTGTTGTTAGAACCGGTGGTGTTGCCTCCAATCCTGCCTAGTCAGGCCTTAGCAGTACCCCTCCACCTAACATCCTGGCGGCTGCAGGCTCGGCCCAAAGGCCTGGGCCTATTCTTCTGTAAGGTTCCCATTCACTGGACCAGCGTGGAGCGGAATGGGGAGATCAACAGCAGTAAGAGGGACTGTCATTCAGCAGACTTAAATGATAACGTCAAGCATAATTTCAGGTAAAAAATAAGTGCTGAACAAAGTTGTTTGCCGTCGTCTTCCTCACAGGTGGTACCATTCGTCTAATTTTGCTGTATTTTACAGGTTTTGTGTGGTCATCAAAAAGGAGAACTACCCAGACCAGCAGCCTGCCAAGATTATTTCTGGCAGTGCTAAGCAGATCTATCGACAGCCAGGCCACACTATCTACCTTCTGCCCACCATGGTGCTGGCCAACCTTTTGCCATGTGACCTCAACTACTACATCAAAGGAACGTCCATCAAAGGCTCATTGAAACCAGGAAAAGAAGCTGTACTTCATGCAGCTGATACCTCGCAGAATATGGAACTTGGTCAGGACTGAGGACAAATTTTAATCAATGGAGTTTATTAACCAAACACTCACACATGTTCTTTCTCCCAGTGGTAATGATGTATCTTTCAGGAGTCCTGTTGGAGAACTTCGCTGTGTGCAAAGAGCTGCTGATTCCTCCTGGGACACAAAACTACGTGGTACGAATGCGGCTGTATGACCCTAACAAACGCCTGCTTTGCCTCACCATCCGCATCATCCTGCGGGCACAGGGGGCACTGAAGATCATGATCTCTGCCCCCTACTGGCTTATCAACAAGACAGGTAATGTTGATTTTGTCATTTAGGATATCATGAGAAAACTGTTATTCTCCTCATTGCTTTATGTTTTAGGTTCTCTGTTATCATTCCCTAAAGCAATTTTGAAAGCAATTTTCCTCCCTCAGGTCTGCCATTAATTTTCCGTCAGGATAATGGCAAAGCAGATGCAGCAGGTCAGTTTGAGGAGCATGAGTTGGCCCGAAGCCTCAGCCCAATACTATTCTGCTACACCGACAAGGAGCAGCCAGCTATGTAAGTGTGTACCAGAGACCAGGGGCCTCAATTATAACCATTGTGAAAGCATAGAGGGGCCTGAAAAATGCTCACGCTACTTCTCAGCGCTCAACTTCAATTTCCAACTAAAAACCCAGAGTCAACGATCCCACTAATCTGTAAAGTAATCGGTCTAAATATATAAATATTGCGTTGACAGTAACATGCTGTGTAAAGGATGCACTTCACTGATAAAGGAGAATGGAAGGATGAGAAGTATTTTTTGTCCCATGCATTGGCTAAGCAGCTGATATAGATTCTATTGATCTGTGATCTTGGATCTTTGTGCTAAACTGAGTCCAGTATTACACAGACTGACCGATGAAACTGAACCGTTCCATTACAAACACAAGTACTCAGCTCTCTGTTTTTTTTAACCTACAGGTATGTGTGATGTATGATAAACATTGTATAATATCTACCTTTCTATGTAAAGCTTGTTTTAATCATTTAAAAAATATAATTCTGTCTCATTTCATAGATTGGAGTGTGACAGCTGTCTCTGAATTTAATAATCATGCAGTTTTGGATGATTAAACTACGTTCAGGAGATAAAACGAGTTCCCTCACATTCTGACACTGTGAAGCGATTATTTATTTTCCTTCCACCTTTTTCTTCACCTCACTAACAAATACCTTGATGTTGGTGTGTGATGGAAATCTGGAAATACAAGAGGCTGGAACACCAAATTTGTCTTTGTATATTTTAATAGGAGCTTTCTGCAGAAAGTATCAACACATAGAGTCACAGGGATACCAGAGTGAAGATGCAGGACATTCAAATACAAGGATCTTACATAGGAGAACTAAGGCTGTCTCTCTGAGCCAGCTCAGACTGGTTCTGTAGGGGCAGTTTGAGAAAGCAATCATAACACAGGAATCTGATCTACATATGATTCCTAAGGAGATAGAGTAGACATACATTCAGTTCTTTGGAAAGTAAATAAGTGATAAAAAAGGTCATAAAGGTTTCACGTCATAAAAGTATTTAGACATGTTATATAGGTTTCAGGTCACAACAGTTCAGATCATAAAAGTCTTTAGACAAGTCTGCAAAAACGTACTTTTCAACTACAAAATAGTTTTCAACCAAACTTAGTAATTTTTTCCACTAAAGGTGTCAGAAAGTTTAATCTTCTCGTCGCTTGATGCCGTGATTCCCTGTAAAAACCCATTGGTCAGCAGGGTAATTTAATATTTATGAGGTGCTTTGCATTGACCATTTATGGTTGAATGTGGGCATGAAGAGGGTGGAATATGAGGCAGATTCTGGGACACTCATATCCAGGTGGAAAGCGATTTATAAAAGGAAAATTGGGTGCACAAGCACGGTTTTATAAATCTGAATTTTTTTGCACACGTCATTTTCGGCTTTTGTGCCTACATACACTTTTATTATGAATCCTATGCACTGTTTTATAAATGAGGCCCCAAATCCCTCCTTTTTATCATCTGAACTTCACAAAATGTCTGTTATTAGTAGACAGCAGCAGACATCCCCCCTTTTTTTTTATTCATCTATTCTTGCATATTATTTTTCCCCTTCTGTTGTTCTGCCAGGTGTACTATGAGGATTGGGAAAGGAATCCATCCTGAGGGAGTTCCTGGCTGGTGCCAGGGGTTTTCCCTGGACGGAGGGAGTGGAGTCAGGGCAGTGAAGGTTATACAGCATGGAAACCGGCCTGGCTTCATCTACAACATTGGTAAGTTGGTACAATCACAACCAGTACAATTTGCCACTAATAACTGAACTAGTGTCTGATGTATTTTTGTCAGGTGCATAGGATCAAGATCAAGGCCTACCTTTTGTATATGAATGGATACAGAATAAGCACTGATCTCAATCATCAGACCACAGGATACTTTCACTTAGCTGATTTATTTGACTCTCTGATAACTGGTAAGGTAACTGATGCTACAAAGCATGATGGCCATTTAAGATATCATAGCACTTCCAGCCTTAAAATGATAAGTCTGAAATGTCTGTCATAGCTTTCTATAAGTACCAGCAGTTTGCTCTTTTTCTTTGTCTCCTCGTTTTCGTTTGTGTGCAGTGACAACTAAAAGCCAGTTAAGAACTATTTTCATCTGTTTGGTCCACAGTCTCTATAGGAGACATATTCCCAGCAGAGTGGTTAGACAGATGTTTTAAAGAGAAGCTAAAACTAAAGTAGTCTCTCTGTCGTCTGAGTGATGATGTTAGTTTGTCATGAATCTGGGTTAACTCTGTTTTATCTTATCTTCGGTATGAAGCACCCACCCTGCAACATAATGCCTCTAGACAGTGTCACAGCAGTAGAGAGAGGAGAGATGAGCCGTTTTCAGACATGAACTCAGGAGGATATCCTAAGCACTGGGTCCAGACTTTTGTTTGCCTTCCATACAAGAACAATGCAGCAGGAGATTTTGTAGATTTCTTCTTTACCAGTAGATGGCACCAGAATATAATAAAGGATAAAAAAAAAGTAAAAGTAATTTAAAGAAACACACTAGATATTTACAGAATGCTTAGTGAATGCATTCACTGACATCACATTATGTTGTGCAGTCTGAAAGTAACAGAGCCATAGATGTTTGCTGGTATTGAGGTTTTGCGCTAAGGATTAAACCTCAGAAGATCGTGACAATATAATTTGGCTTGTGTTTTTCTTCACATGCGTGGTAGGTGCAGCAGTAATGGTAAATAGTGGATAGTGTAGCTGTGCATTGAATTACTCCCTGACATCTTAACGTATCTATACCCACTGGATCATTTGTGGACATTACACAGACAAAAAGGCAACAATCTTGAGGAAGGACTGGTGGTGACCTTATTACAAAAATCTATATCTGAAGTCTGCACAGCATCATCTGCATAAGCCCACAGTGCAAGATTGGTTTTGGAAGCAATTGCTGTGAAAAATGGAGTTTAAATTGAGCTGATGACCAAAGCTGATTTGAATACATGTTACTTGACATTTTCAAATTCTTAACTTTTAGAGTTAAAATATCTCTGTTGCATTCACATTGACAAAAATGATTGTCAGGCATTCATTATGTCTGATCAACACAGGAATCAGTGTGCGGAAAGGAAAAGGACGCTACAGGGACACTCACATAGTGACTTTTGCCCCACGCTACCTGCTGGACAACCGCTCGACACACAAACTGGCCTTCGCTCAGAGAGAGTTTGCAAGAGGAAAGGTGAGGAATTCACTTTAAAAATCAACTGTTTACTTGTTGTTGCTCGAGCCTACTGGTCAATCAGAACATGCCAGCTCATGCCAGGAACTTAAGTTCCATACCTCACAATTTTCAGTCTCCATCTTTATTTTGACTTGCCTTTTCATTCATCCATTATGAATATTATAATCCTAGCTGAAATTGGGCAGGAGGCTAGAAACACTGACAAACAGAAACAAACAACCCTTCCCATGTTCCTCACTCACACCTACGGTCAACCTAGAGTCTTGAATCAGCCGAATCCCAATCTGCATCAGTGGGAGGATGCTGGTAGAAAACCCTAGCAGACATGAGGTAAAATGAGGTAATTCTTACTGTGAGATGACCGTGCTAACCACTGTGCTCCCCTTGACCAATTTAATAAAGGCAAAATGCCAAGAAATAAATGGTGTGTTCATTGGACATCCACATGACCTGGTAGTCACAAACGTTCCTCATTAGATTCCATTGGGAATCCAGCAGTTTTGCTCCTCGTTGTTAGTAAATGAATAATTTACTTATTTACTTACTTTTTTCAGTGAAAATTGTACGCCTGTGAACCTGTATACATATCTACATAGTCTTGGACCTGGATCCTAAATGGAATCTAGCCATTAATAACTTGATATGCATACCTTTGTTTAATAATTCAAAATATTTGCTCTGGGTAAATATAGACATATATATTTGTGGCAGCATTCATTAATGAAGAATTTTGTCCAAGGGTACGGCCAACCCAGAAGGTTATATCTCCACTCTGCCCGGCTCCAGTGTTGTTTTCCACTGGCCCCGCAATGACTACGACCAGCTGCTGTGTGTACGTCTCATGGACACCCTCAACTGCACATGGTCTGGAGGCTTTGAGGTCAACAAACCAAAGTCTTTCCATGTCAACATGAGGTAAGCTATGTTCCTCAAATTTTCAGACATTTTCTATGTCTGAAAATGGTATTTATTCATACATGGAGTCTTTTATATAAGTAACCTGAAAAATATTATCCATATTTGTTAGAGCATCTTTGCACTTTGCACCACTGCACTATTGTCCTCTGGTCACAATTCTACTATAACAGCATAGTAATTTATTGTTTTTTGTCCACACTGTCTTGTGCAGTTTAACTCTATTTGCACATGGTAGTTATGTTTATTTAGCTACTTTTTGGTGGTCTATTGTTAATTTTATGGCTATGTAAGTACATTGAGCCACAAAAGTGGGCCTTTCATTATGACACAACCCGCTCTTTAATTTCTGCCAGTCATTATTTATTGTGTAATGTCTGCCTCTGTGTGCGGATATCTTCCATGCTTTAGTGAAAACATAGAAATATGAAAGAACATTTAACAATTTGGAGTAGGAATGCATTATCTATTGAACATTTATCGGCATTGTGATATTAAGATGCTCTATATCTGTATCGCAAAATACTGCTTGAACTGCGATAAATGGGCCATGCATTCCCGCTCTGCATGTCAATGTATTTGGTCATCAATTGGAGCCATACTGCCCTAGATAAGAAAATTAAGACATTCAGATTATTGACACATTTTTCCGTCAATGAATCACTCTTGGAAAGAGAGTATAGAGAGGGAACAGAGAATTGCGAGGTGGCTCTGCCAAATTTCCCTTCTCTTTCTCTCTCTCTGATGTCTCTGACTCGCTACAGTTTAAATGTTTAATTTAATGTGTAATTTGTTTGAAATTACATCACACTAACCCTGTAACTGGACTGTGCATGGCTCCCTGGGTGTCTGCCCTGGACTTGGTGGAGTTGAATTTTTATTTCAATAAAACCATGTTGTTGGAATGGAAATAATAATTTTCCTAAGATTGTGCACCCCTAAATTAAAGTGCATAGTAACTGAGATACAGTGTGTGAGCAAAGTATTTTAAGTGGTTCCTGGTTTGAACAGGGACACACTGGGGAAGTGTTTCTTCCTGCGGACAGAGATCACCCTGAAGGGAGCCACTTACCAGATCTCCTTCACTGACACTGACCAGCTGCCTCCGCCCTTCCGCATTGACAACATCTCTGAGGTAAGCCACTTCAGTAACATGACTGTTATTAAGCGGTCGTATCATGACTCTAGAAAAAAAGGCAACCTGTGCCTGAATCACTTACTGGACTCCCTGATCTCTCTCTTAAAACTGAATGTTATCAATCGTCAACACTTTCAGACAGTCTCTCATCAAAGGCATTAAACAAAAGAAAGCCAAAGTTAAAAATTGCCTCTCCACATTCCTGGCCATTCAAAATGCGCTTAATTATTTGATTGGGGATCCAGATGTAAAATAGAATACATATAATAGATTATATTGTTTCTATTCCTTCAGGTGCCTATACAGTTCTGGCAGCATGGTGTGGCTGACATCAGACTGTACACTGAGGTGAAGGCAGGCGCGGAGCTGGATTATGCCTGTGATGAACCCACATTGCCGCCCTACCTCACACTGACTGTGAAGGGAGCTGGATCATCAGAGGTCACAGCTGACATGAACTTCTTCAGAGAATACAACAAACTGTACTATGAGAACTTCATCTACATTGCAGCCACATACACATTCACAAAGTGAGGACTAATGTCACAAGTTCATGATTTTATATCATTTCGACAAGTTAAAGTCATGACAGTATTCAGCATCATTCTGTTCTTGCAGGAATGTTGAGAGAAGACCAGTTGGGAATAAGCAGCTGGTTTGCTGTGCTGAACTAGTACTTGATATAGACACCAAGACTCAAAGGGTCATCCTGAAAAAGAAGGTACTGTTTTAAGTTTTAAGATTGTGGTAGCGATGTTTCATACCATTCGCTGTTAAAGTTGGATTGTTTCCAACCCCAACCATCTCCATGTAGGGTTAAGATGGCAGGGATGGTATAGAGTTGGTACATGTTGGTTCAGATTCATACCTTTTGTATCTTGACTTCCCCATGGTCCACATATATGGGAAAGGTCTTAAACGAATAGTCCACTACAATTGAAGTAATAGGCGACCACGTCTTCGAACAGAAAAAAACAAAAACATAAAATGCCTCCATACTCCTACTGTGGTGTCATCCAAGTGTCCATTAGCCTAATATTCAAATTCGACTCGAAACTGGGTCATTTACACCACATCTTTATCCTAAATGTCCTCTGATATCTTACTCCAGAGCCACGCTCACTTGCGCGCTCACACAGTGCACACAAGCTGTTGCCCAAAGGTGCGCTTGGGATGCGTGGTAAAATCGTTACTTCCGGTAGCATTGCTACTCCCAGTTGCATAACTGCAGTAAATGCTGAATATAGCAGAGGTTGTCATGTGCCCCTTTGTCGAGAGAATAGAAGCGCTAATTTGTGTGGTATGCGTGCACAAACGTGAAAACAGCTCAAGGCAGGAGGATATCAGCTAACACAAAACATGGTGGATAGAGCTCCCAAGGATCTTTTAAAGACTCTTTAAAGAGTCTTCTTATAACACCTCTTACTCCCGTATATGCCAAACTAGCACTTATTTTAGGTGCACCTCTGTACCCATCCCCAACAATTTATTCTGTTGAGCAGATTTACCTCTTTGTACTTACTTCAAGTTCTCCTACTGTACTGTAAGTAAACTTTATGTTCTGAACAGGGGTCTCATTTATAACCGTTGCGTACGCACAAATCGGGGCCTGAAATGTACATGATTTATAAACTTGACAGAAAATGTTAGCATTTCCACGCAAAATCTGACCCATGCGTACAAGCGTTTTGGAGACGGGAAAGTCCGGATGCAGCCGTGAGGTGGTGAACTGAAGCCAGATTATTGATCCTCTTCATCATTTACATAAAAACCAACAGCTTAACTTGTGCTCGCGGAACTTAACTGTTCCACACAAACCTTTTAATTGAAAAATATATAAAACAACTGACAGCAAATTATGTTCAGATTCTATTAAACGGGGGAGTAACAGAGCCAAGTTATTAACAATTTTGAATATCTTCTAACACTGTGCGTGTATCACCAAATCACTGCAGTGAACATGTCTGTGACATCAGGTTCACAGAGAGCACTGGAGATCACTTACAAGAAATTAAGAAAAACTATCGGTTCAGCGATGTCTGATCAGTTTATATAGATTCTATTGATCTGTGATCTCTGTGCTGAACTGAATCCATTATCACACAGATCGACCGACAGAACCGAGCTATCCCAGTACAAACACAAGCATATAATAATAATTCTGTTAAATTCTATAGATTGGGGACATCCCAGCTGTCTCTGAATTAAATAATCCTGAAGTTTTGGATGATTGAAATACAAACAGACAATACAACAAGTTCCCTTAAAAACTGAGAGAGTTTTTTTTTTTGCCTCCACCTTTCAATTGGATCTTTATTTTATTTCAGGCTCCGCTCTTTCTATCGTACTCACTCTCACACATTGTATTATCCACAGAAGCAGCAGAGTATCTGTGTAATTTCTTTTTTAGGGATATCACTGCTGTCGCATAAAATCGCTCTTTATCTCCACCTCACTAACCTCACCTCGAAGTCAGAAAATATTGATGATGATGCCGCGACTCTGTCATGACTCAAGATGGAAACCCACCTAGGTCAGCAGCAAAATTTTATATGCATGACGTGCTTTGCATTGATCATTTATGGTTGAAAGTGAGTGTGTGGAGGACGGAGTATACACCATTTCCGGCTTTTGTGCGCATGAACACTTTCAGTATGAATCCCACGCACTGCGTTATAAATGAGACCCCAGGTCCTGAAAACTGATGTGTGTATATTACTAAGGTGCAAATGCAACAGCTTACATATGACAAAAGCACGTTAGTGCGTGCCCTCCTGTAAGCCATAGAGATTGCATTGCAGTGACTGCAGTATGAAAAAAAAATTCTTACAATTAAAGGCTATGAGAGCGAGTGTTGGCTATTTTCAACCAGGCTAAAGTCCCCCCGTACTCTATTGAGCAAGGCTTGACGCTGCAGCTGATTGGACTGTGATATTCAGAGGCAGGCAGGCAGGACAAACTGTCTTGAGAATTTGTATGATTTATTAAATTGATCATATTGATGATTATAATGTTAATTAACTAAATTTAACACTATCATCTTTGAAATGAAGTGAAAGTAAAATAATGAAAATTCTTATAAATTGCAGTAGGTAAACACTGATAGGAAGTCAATAAATGAATGTGTAGCATCATGTCTGATGATTGTTATGCAGGAGCCTGGGAAGCGCTCCCAGCTATGGAGGATGACTGGGACTGGTATGCTGTGTCATGAAGGCTCGTCTCCACCGCAGAGCAAGCCGGCCCAGCCACGCCCACTAGATTCCTCTTTAGTACTGGATATCGCTGGGCTTGCAGCAGTTAGTGACAACAGGTGTGTACCAGCGGCAGCTGCAGAGAGTCCTCAGCTTAATATGTAACTTTCTAAAAGTCATTAACAATCAATTTGGATAATGGGACATAAACTGAGAGGAAATCTGTCTTTTGTCTTTCTCTCACAGTTTTGAGCCTTTAATGCTAAGGAGGCCAGACTCGCGCCGCAGCACAACCCAGACGTGGTACTTCAGCTCTGGCATGCTGACCTGTGGCCTTCCACGGCTGGTGGTACAGGTGGATACACTGAGCTTTTAATTTAGAAAACAGATCCCTTCACTTTTTTGTAGATACAATTTTAAATACATAAAATTGGCTTTACTAACCCAAAATGGAAAAGTCAAATTCATATAAATTGTCTCACTTACAGTATTCATAGCCTTAGCCGGGACTCCAAATTGTGGTTATATTTATCCCATTAGCTTTAATGACCCTTGAGATATACGATTGCAGTCCGCCTTTGGCAACCTGAAGTGATGGACAAGTTTAGAGAGACATACACACACAGGAAAAAAACTCAGTTTAAGACCCTTATGTAAGTCTTTCAGTGGAAGGATATAAAGTCAGTTTTAATGTAATTCATTTGTATAGGGACAAATCATAATATACATTATCTCAAGGCACTTCACATGTTAAGGTCAAGACTTTTACATTTTTGAAAAGCTCAACAGTTCCCTTAATGAGCAAGCACTTTGGTGACTACAGAGAGAAAAATGTAATTGTAATTGAAAAACTGAATCTTGAAACTGAAATTTCAAGGACTTGTACCCCTCAGGTGAAGGGTGGTGTGGCAGGTTTGTATGATGGGGTAGAGGTGGTGCTGGGACCAGACTCTGGGCTGCTGGAGCCAGGCCCTGATCAACAGTTTATCAACCAGAAGATGAGACCCGGTTCTGGTGTGCTGTCCGTCCAGGTGCTGCCGGATGGACCCACTCGTGTCCTGCAGGTGAGATAAAAACCCATTCATATCCAATCTGCAGCAAATCAACCTGAGCCCACCAACAAACTTCAAATCAGTGCCGAAGGCATGACTTCTTTTCAGGGGAGTAGGATCTTCATTAGATTGATTGTATTCATCGTTCTTTTCAACTTAAATATTTTCCTGTCTGAGTAATTTTATTTGACCTAGCAGTGAGCAGCACTAATCCGCCTTATGTGAAGGATTACATTTAGTAAAATACAATGCAGTAAAGGGATTAATAATTGCTGTTTAGTTCATATTTATCCTACTTCAGTACAATACACAATTTGATTACATGTTCTATTTTTGGTTTTGCTTTGCTACAAAATTCTTGTGACCATACACTGTATATCAAATAATAGAGGTTCTTGAAGAATATGAAAGATGTTTGGTGCTTTGATAACATTTGGAAATAGGTCCGATGACAAAATATCTACTTTTCATTTGCAGTAATTATGAACCTGATCTTTTCTACTCTCAGACATTTGTTTGACTTGCCTGTTTGTAGATAAGTGACTTCAACCAGAGGAGAATGATCCGCAGTTCACCCAGCACCGAACAGGTGGGGAGCAAAGAGAATACGAAGAAGAAAGAGCCTGAGCAGGAGCTGGAGGTAACTGTAATTTTGAAGAGATTAGTGGATTCATGACGCATTCATGAATCCCCAATTGTTTCCTATTTTTAATTAACTTTAATCCATCTTGGTTCTTCATTAGGGGCCCAAGAAGCACTGCTACTTGAATCCTACTGTTTTCGTTGTCATTATGATTCCATCCTTTTTTTCTTTGCTAACAGCAAAACCCCATCTTGGCAGATGGGTTGGAAATTCCGTCCCCTACTCAGGCACTAAAATGACCCTCTTGAAAAATGGCATTTTAACAATTAAATTAACGTTTCTCAACTGTCTAATAAATGGTGTGGCCAATAGTCTTCTTATGACATTTCTCAATTCTCAAGTATTTCGTCTTTTCCAAAGAGACCAAACTTTTTTGTCATTTTCCAAAAAGCGCAAGCGGAAGCAAAATGTATCATTAATAGAGAAGCGTTCACCAAAATATAAAACAGGAATTCAGCTCATAATTTTTCTGTTTATAATTCTATCACACATACATATGCACTATTAAAGCATTGTAGTTTTTAATGAACACAAATAATGCAGTTTAGCACATCAGATATTTGCCCCAAAATGTGGAAAGATGTGTGGAAAACATGTCTCTCCAATGTTCATCACAGTCAGGTCCTACATTCCAATCACTGCCTGTGTGCAAAAAATGCTGTAATTTCTTTCATGTTTGTGTCTAATACCAGGGGCTTAGGCTCATTGGTTTACTTAAATTGACTATGTTCGGTTCCACAATAATTCTCTTTTGTATTAATTTCTAGGTGTTGGTGAACATGGATGAAGGTGTGGGTGTGTCTCTGGTCAACAAGGTTCCGGAAGAGCTTGTGTTTACGACAATGTCTGGTATCGATGTACACTTCACCCACACTGCTGTCAGCGAGGTGCTGGAGGTCAGCATTCAGAACATCCAGGTGAGCTCACGGCAGCTTTGAGAATAGTGATATATTTGAGTTCACATAAAACCAGTTCAAAACACATTAAAGTAGTTCAACTTGCAACACATTTATTAAAAATTTATCAGAAAGACAGAGAAAAACATAGTTTCTTCATGAATTCATTTTCAGAATTTGGCTGAATGGTAAATGGTCTGTATTTATATAGCACTGTACTTGTTTTGATTACCACTAAAAGTGCTTTACAGAAAAGACAATGAGATTACGAATTAATAAGAGGTCTGTCATCCTCTGATATCAGGTGGACAACCAGCTGTTGGGTACCACTCAGCCTGTGATGTTGTGTGTCACTTCCGGTTCCGGCGACAGCAGCGATAGCGACAGTGGCCCAGCCCTGCAAGTCAATTCCGTCAAGGTTTCCAGCAACCTCATGCTCACTGATCTATTCAAGGTGGGGAGAGTCACACGCTGAATCACTATACCAAATACTCTGCACCTCAGACAACAAGTAGTGACATATCTTTTTATTGTCTAATGGTTTCTTGCGCACAATCACAAACCAGACGCATGCAGGTGGTAGTAGGATAATGTGATTAAAGATGTTACCCTAATGTGTTTACAGCATCTCATGGTGACAGCCCGACGCTTCACTGTCATCATTGAGGAGAAACTCCTGCTTAAGCTGCTCACCTTCTTTGGATATGGACAGACAGAGGCTGGTAGGTCATTATTGAATGGTACTGTTATAACTATATGATGCTGTCAATATGCATACCAATAATTATTGCATGAATGTATAAACATTAATTATAATTTGCAATAAATGCAGAGCTGGAGAAGTTGTATGACCTCCATGAGAAGCCCAATGAGGATGCAGGAGCACCCAAACGTTACTACTTTGAGAACCTGAAGATCAGTCTCCCTCAGGTCAAACTGAGTGTCTTCACATCTCACAAGTTGCCTCCTGATCTCAAGGTAACATAAAATTCTTATAATGCTCTATATTTTTGAAACCACCCTCCTTTTTTAAGTGAAACTTAATAAATCTTTTGGATCTATCTGGGTGAGGCTGGGCCGCATCAGGTATTCCACAAAAAAAAAACTTTGCTAAAAAAATCCAAACTTCTCTAATGTCATTACTAACAGTTATTTAACTTTAATGGGTTCTTCTGAACATGAATAGAATATTGAAGAACACAAACAGTTCTTGTAAACATGGCTTCTCTTGCCTACTTCTTGCTGCCAGAGACCTGGCAGCGCTTCCTCTCACATAGCTGAGCCACATTTGGCTTGAGGGAGGAAGCAGTTGAGACCCTCAGTATGGCTTGAAGATGATCATCAGTAAGCCTGGACCTGTACCTGGACTTATTGAAGTTCAAGGTGGAGAAGAGCTTTTCACACAAATATGTGCTCCAAAAAAGGCACATGGTCCGCTTGAACATTCGGGAAAGCTCAAGGAAGCTGGGGTTCAATTCTCACAAAAATTGCCCCAGCTTGTCTTCCTTTCCACTCACCTCCCTGAACTTGGCTTTGAGGTCAGAGTTGCACTGCAGGCCAATGAGCTCCATTTGAAGCACAGGAGGGGCATCTTGCACATCAAAGGAGAAGGGATCCGCAAAATTTTTGTAAAAGTCGCTCTGTGCGTCTTGAAGTCTGCAAATCTATGATCAAATTCCTCCTGTAGCCTCACATTTTTCTATACATTTTTGTGCTTACTTTGTGCCGGCGTGTTGGCTTGCCTGCGTTCTGGGACTTATTTGAGCAGATCCGGTACCTCTCGTATCGAAAAAAATATGAACATTAAAAAAAGTTTTTTAAGAAATGATTAAAATAAAATATAACAATATAATGTAATCACTAGAAAATTACGGAGCCCCTGTTGACATCGGTGGATGAATTACTAATTTGTGGCCACGCAATAACAAGATAATCTAATAAATTATATATAAAGCTTTCTTAACAACAGCATCACAATTTCATAAAATAATAACAAATGCAGACTTCTAAGATGAACCAAAATAACTAGCACATCGTCATGTACAGTCCGTGGCTCGGTGCGTAAATGTCACCACCAGAGGATGAGGGAATTGAAATCATTAAAATTCATCCACACATATCAGGTGTAAATAATAATGTAAAACAGCCCAGACTGTAAAATGTAGATATTAGCTCAATGACGTGTTGTAAACTGCTGCGGTTTAGAATAATCTGTCTGCGTAAAGAAGCTCCCAAAACCTCACAGCGCAGCGTGTGCATAAAGGAGCCGTGGTGTCCCTTGAATTTGCCTTCAATTTAACAAATTGTGTGTGTGTGTGTATGTGTGTGTGTTCCGTTCCGCTGGACACAGAAGTCGCCTTTGCTCAAGACGCCACTTTATTAATCACTGACATAAAGACTGATACCGTCACTGCAGTATAGCCTAAATAAGTCCCACTGCATTGTAAGTGGCATGTGTGTGCTGTTTTAAGCGGCGTTTTATGTGCGTTCCGGGACCTGTGCTCGTCGTACCTGCGCTGTGATATGTACTTAGCGTTCCGGCACCTTGTGATTTATAAATGAAGCACTGGATACATCATGACCTGCGCGAAAGAGGGCAGAAAACTATGAATTTCACCCTCCTGCACCGCACATCCAAAGCCACTCTTTTCTCTCCCGGCTCTCTCTCTCACTCACTCTCACACGTACTCACACACACACGACCCCGCCCCCCATGTCACTCACTTACATGCTGCGTTCACTGGTCAGGAACACAGTAGGAAACCAGAACATCATAACATTGTCCCACACAGCAGCTAACAGCGGAGCTGCTACAATGTTTGTGCGGGCCGCACTAACATTAAACTTTCATATTAAGGTGGGGGCCACAAAATATCGTCCCGCGGGCCGCAATTGGGCCGCGGGCCACGAGTTTGAGACCCCTGGATTAGATCAATGCTATTTGTAAAAGTTTAACAATATTTATTGTAAGTTCTCACATTAAACTGGAGGCATTATTAATGAGTATAATGTGTCATGTCAAGTAAAAGATAAAATACATAATAGCCACTTTTTTTTAATTGCATCTAAATAAAATTAAATGCTTAATTTTTGAAAATTAAAAATGTAGTTGACCTTATTCTTCTTTTTGTTAACTCATTTTCACTTTCAACAGTCTCAATTCAACCAATTTTCTAACAATTTCAACATATCTTACTAAACCCACCACCACTTGCCTTGTTCAGTGAGAGAGCTGTAGTTTATCCTGTCAGGATTTTAAATCTATGTTGAAGGGAATGGTTTAGTGTTGTTTCGTATTGCTGCTTTCAACACACTCTCATAACATATGAGACATACTTTTTTAGAACTGTCCGTTGTTTATATTTAAAGCAGCTGCAACTCACACTCAAGTATTACCTTTACAGAAAATAAAGATTGAAAGACATAAATTCGAAGACACTTTCACATGTTTTCTCATTCTTACTGTCACATTGATTTTGTTTTTCCCCCCCTCTAGGCACTGAAAGGTTCTCTGGGCTTCCCACTGGTGCGTTTTGAAGACGCAGTCATCAACATGTACCCGTTCACTAGAGTGCACCCCTACGAGACCCAGGAGATCATAGTCAATGACATCCTCAAGCACTTCAGAGAGGTACTCACACTTCAATCAATAGATCAGTCAAATTTGATGACTTGTATAGCCAATATTCACAAATCACGCTTTACCTACATACTAAGCAATGTAGTTGTTATAATAATCCACAATCAACTGCCGTGACCACGATCCACGATCACAAGCCAAGATTTTGCCGCAGCTGCGATCCTCCATTACCACTACGATCAGCCGGCACGATACAGAATCCACCAAACTGGATCCACCATTGCGACCTCTGATGCGCGATCCACAATCGTAAACCATGGTGCGGCCACAGCTGGGGCCCTGCATCTGCGGGGGATAAGGCACAGATGTATTTATCATACACATGAATGGTGTTTCTGCCAATGCAAATTAGGATATATTCAATAAGTGTGGAGCTCATTTGCATATTCAAATTCATTATCAAAGAAACTTGTAACACAAAAAAATGTCTTTTTCATGTGTAAAGTTTCATTTTGATAGGAGTAAAGGAAAAAAACAGCCCCTTTGGGGTGTATTGTTGCCTGACCTTATTGGCACACATTGATGAGAATTAAACATATTTCCTCAAATAGGATTTCTTAGTACTTTTAGTATGTTGTTGTAGATACCTCATAGAAAGGATTTATGCTGAAAAAAATTATTTTACAATTAGTCGGTCGTAAAACGCTACTTTGCCTGGACTAGTGTGTTAGTCGTCCTCTCACCTCCTTGCTCATAAGAATTTAGGGTCGGGTACAGAAACCTGATACTCAGGTTACGGTTTCTATATGGCAGTTATCAACCGAACCAAAACACAACACAGATTTCAGTGCGTTGTTTCAGTGCCTGATATAGGAACTAGGAAATATTGTAGTTGCTCTGCTTACAGGCAACATAAACATTACCACTAGGTTAAACATAACGTTTAACACTTCAAGCTGTGAACAGCTTCACTGCTCAAAAAAATGAAGGGAACACTTTAATCACACATCAGATCTTGATGAACGAATTATTCAAGTTGAAAACTTTTCTGATGTACATTTTATAATTAATTATTATATTATATTATTAATTATATCATTGTCATAATAATTATTTTAATTATGCATGTCTATGCATGCAATGCATTGGCCATATATTACTATTCTGCATACTTATTAAATGTGCCAAGTGGTATATATACCACTGGAATAATAATAATAATACCAAGACCCAAGGTCACCTTACAAGGTTGATAAAAAAACACAACATAAGAAACAATGAATCAATAAAATAAATAAAATGAAATGAACAGTGAATAAAAAAAGCCTGTTTTAAATAGATGAGTTTTTACATGTGATTTAAAAGTCGAGAGAGTTAGTGTTACCAATGTCTGGTGGGAGGGAGTTCAAGGGGCGTGGGCAAAGCAGCTGAATGCTCTAGATTTCATGGTGGACAAATGGGCAGGTGGTACAGTGAGGTGAATGGAAGAAGAAGATCTGAGGGTGCGGGAGGGTGTGTCGACATGCAGGAGTTCAGAATGGTATGGTTTATGAGGGAGACCAAAAAGAAGGGAATTAGAGTAATCAATGCAGGATGTAACTAGGGTGTGGACGACAATGGTGGTGGTGTTGGGTGTGATTGGATGAGAACCAGGATTTGATTTTCCTGTAGGCAGTCAGATAGGGAAGTAAGTGGAAGGATGGAAGTGGGTTTTGTTGAAAGGTAGACCTGGGTGTCAGGCGCATAGCAATGGAAAGTTATGTTAAATTTACGGAAGATATGGTCAAGAGGAAGTTAGTAGATGATAAACAGAAGGGACCCAAGGACAGAACCCTGTGGAACACCAGTAGTGACTGGAATTGGCTGTGATTTGAAAGATTTTATATGGATGAGCTGGGTGCGGCCAGAGAGGTAAGATTTGAACCAATTCAAGGGTGTGTTGGTGATGCCTATGGAGGCTAGTCTGTGAGGAGTATATAATGAGAAATGGTGTCAAAGGCTGAGGTCAGATCAAGGAGGATGAGGATGGTTAACAGTCCGGAGTCAGCTGCCATATGGAGGTTATTAGTGACTTTTACCAGGGCTGTTTCTGTACTATGGAGGGGGTGGAAACCAGACTGGAATTGTTCAAAGAGGTTATTGTCAGATAAATGGTCATGGACTTGAGATGAAACTAAGACTAAAGTTATTTAAATTGTTAGGGTCTGAACCAGGTTTCTTAAGTATAGGAGTTATTGCAGCTGATTTGAAAGATGAGGGAACCAAACCAGAGTTGAGGGAGGAATGTATGGCCTACAGTTATTAGGGAGGCTAGAGAGGGTAGGCAGGCTTTTACTAGGGCAGTCGGAAGAGGGTCTAACTGACAGGTTGATGGCTTCGATTTCCGAATGAAGTCAGAAATTTCAACAGCAGAGGGAAGATTGAAACTTGTAAGTGAACAAGAGAGAGGGGCTGAGAGAACCAGAGGGGGTGGACAATGGGAGGAGTTAGATGTCAGTGGCTTGTGAATTTTGTGAATATTCGTATTAAAAAGGACCTTAAGGAGTGACAGTAAGAGGTTGAGTACAGGTGAGGTGCAAGAGAGTACAGTGTTTGTAGTATGTTGTTTACCAAGGAGAACAGGCTCTTTTGAGTCCCAAGCGGCGCCATTCGCTTTGAGTTGGCTTAGTGCAAGTGGAAACTATTGGGCAGAGCGTGAGAAGGACACAGACCGTTTTTTTTTTTTTTTTTAAAGGAGCCAGAGTGTTTAAAGGGCCATGAAGACCATCATTGTAATAAGAAACTAATTCATCAGTGGTGGATAGACAGCTTATGCTGGGGAGGCTGACAATGCCACTGGAGAGAGCATTACAATTAATTTCCCTGTTGCAAAATAATATTTCACTATATATACCATTAGGCAATATATTGCAGTTTACTGCAATGCATTGCACACATATTATAATTCCCCATACTTCTTATTATTATGTGTGCATAGTGGTATAACTACTAGGCAATGCATTGCAGTTTACGTTTTCGGTAGACTATCTGATAATTATTGTGTGTTGTTTCACGTCTGAAGGAGCTGATCAGCCAGGCAGCTCAAATCCTGGGCTCCGTGGACTTCCTAGGAAATCCGATGGGCCTTCTCAATGATGTAACCGAGGGCGTGTCGGAGCTCATCAAGTATGGCAATGTCGGTGGCCTTATACGCAATGTGACCCACGGTGTGTCCAACTCAGCTGCCAAGGTACATCGCTGCTTAGCAGTTTATGAGGGACTCTTTTGTGTTCTGTAATTTATCCCCATATTTTACAGCATTCTTATTTGGTTGGATTTATTAGTTGGCTGTGGCATTGTTTTATTGTACATTTGTTACTGTTATATGTTTACCGATTGAATATATACATTCTCATATACCTGTAAGAGATGGTAAAAAACATATGAAAATTGTAATGATAGAAGAAGCCTCCCTTAACCTCCCTCTGTTTTCCGTCAGTTTGCAGGGACTTTGTCAGATGGGTTGGGAAAGACTATGGACAACCGACACCAAAGTGAGCGAGAGTACATCAGATACCACGGAGCGACCAGTGGAGAGCACCTTGTAGCAGGAATCCATGGACTGGCTCATGGTACAATGTGGAAACTCTTTTAATCTGATTACCGGAGTTATAGCTAGTGGGCAAAGAATCGGTAAAGTTTTTTTAGTAAATTAGTACTTTTTAACCTCCTGAGCAGTGAGTTTGAAAACACTGTCAAATCATATATACTGCATGAAAAAACTGATTTTCACCTTTGTAAACGGCTGCAAACTTCCCTTATTTCTGGCAGTTAATGGCCGTTTACAGCCTGTGAAGTACTTCAGTGTAGTTTCTAGTCTTATTTAAGCCTAGCCATCCACCTGGCTGCGGAAGGCTGGATCCATGTCATCTGCCCCACTTCAATCAGTTGTAAACACAATCAGTACAATCAGCACAGTTAAATAATACGATACACCTACAAATGTAACTGAAAAACTATCTAATGAAGCTAATCTTACCCTCTTCCTTCTCTCTCGACTACGGTTGGAACTTTTCAATGCTTCTACAAGAGCTGGTTGGATGTACTGGAAGTTCTTTCATACTGTTTCATAGTACGTCTTACCTATAGCTGGAAAACTACATGAGTAACATGAGTGAGTGTATTATTAATAAACGCAAATAGCCTCGCTTATTCACCGTAAGAATATCCACAGTACAAAACCCAATTACTACACAGTTACTTATATACAATGGCGTTATTTTCCACGCTGCAAATCCAGATTTATAGCTAGAACTACGACCAGTTTTTTCATTCCCTCACAACGACCATAGCCAGTAACTGCCTCGTTGTGAGGGGATCTCAGGGTGTGAAAACACATGATGAAATAGATAAGATAAAGTTAACGTAGAAAATGTATTTTAATCAAACCTTTGCATCTCTTTTTTTATCCCTTGCTCTGGTTCGTGGCCCGTGCCATCTGCCTCAGAGGTGTGAAGACGACATACAGTTTCCTATAAAACACAAAAAGTCACTTTTATGAAAAACCTTAAGAACAATCTCTCAAGCACTCATTGCTCTCTTTTTCTTTCACCAACTTTCTCCCTAATCCCACAGTTGTTTACACGCTATTCAGAGCTGTGAGTTACTTAGCTTAGCAGGTAGCAATGGCTTCTCTCAGTAGCTGAGCACTTCCTGCAATTTTGGGATTGTGCGCCCGTCCTTTCCGCTTTGACTCCTTCACACTGGGCCCGCAGCCACCCTCTCCTCCAGGGAAACAGTTTCTTGTACTTCAGCCAGTTTTTACACCGAAAACAGAGTCATTCATTGACCCGCTCTAAACAACTGCCAGGAGTTTCTTGTTTGCGGTAGACAGATGCTTCATTCATGAGGCTGTGATTGGACGAGCCCTCTAACGTGACAATGTTGATGACTTGCGTGGTATCTTCAGGAATGGACGTAACTGTGTGCGAGTGGGATCTTTTCAGAGTAAGACCTCACATATGACCTTTTCACTTTTGAAGAAGCTGTCAGCAGTTTTTAAATAGTTTTTTTACATTATATGGGATGATCAGTGACTAAGGACCAGTTTATTCTTTCTTGTGTTAAAGGGACATATTATGAAAATTCCACTTTTGTAGTGCTTCTACACGTTAATTTGGGTATCTATCATGTCTACCGTCCCAAAAACTCTGGAAAAAAACAACTCCCACGATTTGTTGTGGTTCCTCTATGTCAGAAACGATACGCTAGATGGCGACGAATGGGATTACGACCCGAAAATACGTCATAGTCTCGCTACACGGCCCGGCTCCACCGGCCTGGTTAGCTTGCGAGCTAATGCTAGCCGAGGATAAATCTGAGGAGGGCTGCTTTAGACAGGGTAAAAATGGTGCTGTTTTAAATGATCCTTGTGGTATTTTGAACAAAATATGTTTCAGACATTTCATTAAGACCCCAATGAACCATATCAACTGCGGTAAAATGGGCATAATATGTCTCCTTTAAGTAAATGTATTTAAATTATTCTTGAAGCTCTGAATTTGTAACATGAAAGTTGAATGCACTTATTGTAAGTGGCTTTGGATAAAAGTGTCAGTTAATGAAATGTAATGTAATATGGTGTTTTTCATTTGAAAGGTTTTAATCGAATACTTTGAAAGTTTAATGGACATGTGAATATAGTGCTGAGTTTTTTCAGTAATTTGGGAGGAGTAATGTTAGGGACTTTGTGACGCAATGACACAGCTGTTATGCTTTATGTGAAGCACAGTGTTTTGGTGTCAGCAGAAAGACTTCTTAGAAATCAATACAGTTGTGCAAGTCTCTCCATTCCAAAGATTATCTTTGATGAGCTTGACAAACATGCAATGTTAACAATGTATCATCAGATGTAACCACCCCCCCCCCCCCCCACACACACACACACACACACCTAGGAGCATGGGGGTCAACTGCCAAGCTTCTCAGGCTTGTAAAAGTGGGACTACACGTCAATTCCCTGCAGTTTCTGGTAGTTTTCTGTGCTGCCTGCAGAGTCCTGTGAACAGTAGTGAACCTGAACTTCCACAGAAATGTACAGTGTCGTTTACTTTTTCTACTTTTCATGCAGTGATGATGTTGGCTTTTTCTTGATCATCTTTCATCCCTCCTTGATTGTCTACATTGGAAATCAGTCTATTGGTTGGACTGACCTCATGATGGCTTTTGATTTGACGTGCGACTTTTATATACTCTAATGTCCAGTGCGAAATATTTATTGGCCTTATTAGTATTCTGAATTGATCAGTCATATTAGCAGTCAGTACAGCTTAAAGTCCAATGAATGCATTTTATATGCCCACATACAATATGAAGTAAAGTAAACATACATGAAATAATCCTCAGTCAGAATCAGTGTATCCCACTTAATTCAAGGAACAATTAATGCTGTGTCAGATGCTCCAAAACGCCTCAGTTTACAGTGTTAGGCTTTTATTGTTGCATCCCCACACTGTATAATCTCACACTTTTTCAACATGAGAAGCTTGACAACTCAGTCATCCCAATCTTTCTGCTACCCACAAACTTTGTATGTCCTTTAAAATAAATTATCACATTCCCAGGTATCATTGGGGGCATGACGAGCATCATCACTTCCACAGTGGAGGGGGTGAAGACGGAGGGTGGAGTCAGTGGATTCTTCTCAGGTCTTGGTAAAGGTCTGGTCGGAACTGTGACCAAACCGGTGGCTGGAGCTCTGGACTTTGCATCAGAGACAGCACAGACAGTCCGGGACATGGCTAGTCTCAGTAACCACAGGTGAGTCTATTCCTTGCATAAGAAATAGCATGTGAGCTTTAAAAAATGGCTCCACCCTCTGTATTATACTGAGTCAAAAAGGTTTTCAGGTTTCTACACAGACAAAATGCTCTTCCAAACAATCAACATATTGTAATGGACTGGGTTTATGTTTATGTGTGATTTTGACGTTGTTCACTAAAACACTGTGTTTAAGGGGTGTTCTGATGTCCGGAGCATCAGTAAAGGTTAATAAAAAGTTGTTAAACGACGAAGAAGTTCCTTGTCCTCTGTGAGCGGGGACGCTACAATATATTAAAAATGAAATAACAAACCTCTACGTTTATGAGGTGTCTTTTGTAAATTAAGTTAAACTGAAAAATAAGATGATTCCTATTCATGAAAAGTATCACAATGACTAGATTAAATTGTCTTAAAAGCTGATGTTAACCTTGTGACAGAATAAGGGGAATTGTGTTCCTAGAACTGCAGTAGATTCAGGCAGATTTAACATTAATTTCATAGAACTGCCGTAGTAAGATCATCAGTTTTACCAAGAGTCTTTGTTTGCAGGTGGATTGAAGTTAAAGTGAACTTGAATTATTGCCTGTTTGCCATGCTTATTAACGGAAACACTTTCATCTCACTACTTAAACTTTCTTCAAAATATACATGTGTAATATATAATAAACACTTATTTCAGATGGAACTGTGTGATTTTTCCTTAACAATATTACAAAGATTTATTCATATTCTCTTATTGTCAATATTAACAAAAAATTGTTTCTGTTGCCAGGCATCTAAGAAATCAGTTCAGGTTTAATTTTCCATCAATCTATTTTCAATATATTGGCTGTAGCTAATCCTTATATTGGGAGAGATGCGGATACAACGTTCACAAGTCAAGGTTTAGGGTCAGGTTAAGAAAAAGGTTTTAAGCACACCTTATGTTGTATCAGAGTGGCAACAGAAACACAAATGTTAAACACACAAATAATCAATATATTTCTCACACATTCAATATGAATGGTAAATAGTAAATGGTTTTGTATTTATATAGCACTTTTCTAGTCTTGATGACAACTCAAAGCGCTTTACAGTACAGTTTTACATTCACCCATTCACACACCCATTCATATATCATGAATCTATTAGCAGCACTTTGTTATTCTATGCCATATATGTATTCACTAGTGCTGTCAGTTAAACGCGTTATTAACGGTGTTAACGCAAACCCATTTTAACGCCGTCAATTTTTTTTTTTCAAACGCGAGATTAACGCCACTTCTCACTCAAAACCTTGGGATTTATAAAAAAACAAAGATGACGCGAGAATATGCACACTTTCACGCAAACTATGTGTACAAAGATTTTCGAGACAAGAAAATTATGATGCTGACGTGAGGTGGTGAATTGAAGCAGATTATTGATCCACTTCATCATTAACCTTATCAGCAGCATTGTTTGTGCCTCTGGACATAACAAACCTTCAATTTGAAAAAGATATACAAACAACTTACAGCAAATTATGTTCCAATACCATTGAACAACGGAGTTACAGAGCTGAGTAATTATTTGTTTTCAATAATATCGTCTAACACTGCGGGTCATCAAGTACGAGTGTGTCTAAAACTATTCACTTTCAAACTTCTATTTCCAATTAATATCCAAGAGTGGATGTCAGGATCCACTGATGTGCGAAGTAATCAATCCATTTGCTCTAAATCAGTGGTCGCCAACTGGTCGATTGAGATCAACAGTCCTCACTGTCGATACCCGTAACTCTCTGCAACTGGCTGAGGTTGAGCCGCAGATCAGCTGTGTGTCAGTTAACTGTAGCGGACAGTGTGTCTGCTACTTGCAGTGGAGCTGCTGGTTTATCTACGGCATTTCCTTCAATAACAGTCGGATTATGTACTAAACTAAATGTCAGGACTTTAGAACAAATTAATGGATTCAGAAAGTGAAACGATGGAATTCTTTTATTTAAAACGGGTTCGGGAAGTGTTGGAAATAAGTTAGTGACATAGACAGATAAACATTGTGGTTCACAGCAGAATAAACAGAGAGAATTATCGTTTTAATGTTTATCTTTCGAATTTATATCACAAACGAATGGTTGCAACACTTTCTGCATAGGTTTCAAAACAAAAGTATATATTTTTTTTGTGGACCGAATCCATTCTTCTGTTTAAAAAAAGGTTTTTTTATTGTGAGATATTTGCAGTAGCGGAATATGCACAGCTTCATATTGTACAGTATTGGTATTTATTTACACATGGTACATGGGACTACATTTATATATAGATAAATAGTCAAATTAATGGCCATGTTCAAGGCAAAGCCGATGTAAAAACATCTTGCTGCAGTAGCAGCTCCTTTGCAGAACATTTTGTTAAACTGAGTAGCTTAATATTGTGCATGGAACAGATGTTGTAAATATGAATTGATGTTAATTTGAATACTGTGCATTGAAAAGATAAAGTTGACTAACCGCTTTTCTTTGTTAATATTTATGCTCTTACATTGAGCCTTTAACAGAAATTGCAGAAAAAATAACTATGACCCTCCTTAGTGTTTTTTTTGGAAGATATCAGGGTGGTAGAACTCGGCTTAGGCTTGGAATTAAAAAGTGATCTTGGGCTCGAAAAAGTTTGGTGACCACTGCTCTAAATATATAAATACTGTGGTGACACTCGTGCCTAATGCTGCGTGATGGATGCACACGAATGGATGGATGAGAAGGAAACAAGTCTTCAGTGATCACATATATTTTCTACCCCTTGATGATGACTGATCAGTTGATGTAGATTCTATAGAAAACCGAACTATCCCAGTACAAAGTACTCAACACTCATTTATTAGCCGACAGGTCTGTGATAAACATTTTATCATATTTACCTTTGTATGTAGAGCCTTTTTTTAGTCATTACAAAATACTGTTTTGTTAAATTTTATAGATTGAGGACATCAAAACTGTCTCTGAATTAAATAATTCTGCAGATTTGGATGATTAAAATACGAACAGGCGATTAAACAAGTTCCCTTATAATCAGTTTGAAGGGATTTTTTTTTTTACCTCCACCTTTGAATTAGATTTTTTATTATTTCAGGCTCTGTTCTTTCTATCGTCCTCTCACTCACTGTATCATCCAGAGGTAGAGCGTATCGGTGTATTTTCTTTATGAATGACGTCACAACTGTCCCATATAATTGTTCTTCACCTCAGCCTCACCAACAAACACCTCGATGTCAGTCGCAGAAAGTTTAGCTTCCTCTTCTCATTGCCTGATGCCCTGATTCACCATAGAAACATATTGGTCAGTAGGAGAATGTCATATTCATGATGTGTTTTGCATTGACCACTTACTGTATGGAAGAATGTGGGAAGGTAGGGCGGAGTATGAGGTAGATCCACCTACGAACGTTTCCAGGTGGACTATGATTTATAAGCCTGTGTTCGGCTTTTGTACGCACACACACTTTTAGTATGAATACTATGCCCTGTTTTATTAATGAGGCCCCTGGACATTTCTAAAACTGTAAAGTCCTGTTTGTTTATTACGTGTTTGTGTTCTTTCTGTGTTGGTCAGGCTCAGTGTGCAGCGTGTCAGGAAGCCTCGCTGTTGTAAGGGACCCCAAGGTCTGCTGCCTCGATACTCTGCCATTCAGGCTGATGGTCAGGGACAACTTTTCCGCCTCACTGACAACATCCACTCTGAGTTGTAAGTCTCATTCATTTCGGATTGTGACTCGTTCATGCATGAGCTGCAGTTCCAACACTGTTTGTTTACTGTATATTTCCCATACCAGCTTCATCGCTGTGGAGCCCATCGACAGCTATTGTGTCCTCATATCTTCCAAAGTTGTCTACTTCCTGAAGCCAGGGGACTATATGGACCGCGAAGCCATCTTCCTGGAGGTCAAGTACGATGACCTGTACCACTGTCTGGTCTCCAAGGACCATGGGAAGGTATATCTGCAACTCACCAAGAAGGCTGAGAGCACCAGCAGTGGTGTTGCCATTCCTGGCCCCTCCCACCAGAAACCCATGGTGAGACATAATTTCTTTACAGCCTTATGGTTTCCTCTCTTGTGTCCTACTGCTTTTGACAATCTGTGATTAGTGTAATCAATTATTTGTGTGAGTTTGCATTGAATCAGCCCATGCCGGGCAAAGATGGAGGAGTTGTAGACTAACTCAAGAGTCCATGACGCTGCACATACAAGAAATATGGCCTCTGTGTTTGGGATCCACCATAAACAGAGTGCCAATTAATGTTTTTGGAGGGAGATCAAGAAAATGGGGTTGCTGAGCAAAATGTCTAATTTAAAAACAAACAAAGAGGTGAGATGTTGGTAGATAGCGGGCACCCTTGTCTACGGTGTAGCTGAGGTAATATCATTTGTTCGTATGGAACAAACTTGAGATGAATATAACAACTTGACCCATGAGATGAAACCTGAACCAAGACCAAATCTTTCCATCACTTCAAAGAGAAAGTCCATTACATTAAGTATGTTTAAAAGTCTTCTGGTGTTGTGGAAGGATTGTCTCTCCAACATGAAGCCTGTTTGATCTGATTAAATTATCCCTGGTAAAACAAGCGTTGGAGTTGGAGGAAGACGGCCAAGAGACAAAGCCTCATTATACAAATCACGCAGAACTGGAAAGAGGAGTGGAGCAACCATGAATCCAACGGAACCACTGATTGCCAGAGACTCTGTAAAGACATGTAATGTAATGTGCTGCTTCCTCTAATTGAGCCGAACTTTCTGTGACACATAAGCTCAACCGGCCTGATGGTGGGCTGTAATTAAGCCTCTTGGACCATAAAAGTTCGCACAGACACATTCTTCACCAATTAGCATAAATTGAAAAACAGTAATGTGACATTTACTTTTTTTATATTATCTTATCAAGAATCATCTTTTTTTGCAAGGTGGGAGTTTAAAAGGACATTGGCCATAACTCATCAAAATATGGTCCAATTATCATCAATCTTGGGAGATAAGTTTGTACCGTCTTCGGAAACAGGCGGATCAAAGCGATTTGCGGCATAATCATTGGCACACGGGCGATTTCTTACCAAAGAAATGTTCAAAGGTTTTGCAATCACGCAGCCTGTATTATTTATCTTGATTGATGTTAACACCTCCCAGCCACTAGGTGCCAGCAATGCGCCATAGGCTGGATGCCAGTTGCCATTAAACAATAAGAAGAAGAAGCCTCCCAGCCGGCGCTGCGCATTTTACCACATGAATCTCCGTGAAGTGCAGCCATTCAGGTGTAGTGGTGATGGCATGCCCGCTAGCAAAAAAAAAAAACACGGTATGGGTATTTCAGTCCTCAGGGCAGAAGACTGTGGCTTTGTTTTTCATAAGGACCGTGCTGTGTGCACGCTATGTTTTGAAAATGTTGTGTGCTGAACGTCCGGTGTTAAGCGCCACTTTGAAACAAGGCACGAAAGAAGTTTCAAAGATCAGACAGACAAGAGAGAATCAATCACATGTGCAGTGTCCAGTGATGTGAAGCAAACCAACTCTCTCAAAGTCTTTGCCACTACCAAAACCATGCGTCTGAAGCAAGCTTTTGCAAATCTGAATATGAGTGTGTTTGGTGGGGTTAATGACAAACTTATTATTGCAATCATAATGAGATAAACATGTTTCTTTAAAGTGTTGTTATGGATGGAATAAAATTACATGTCTGTTGCAAATATTAATGTAGCCTATCAAACATTTACACATTTTGCGGGATTTTTTCGACATATTTTAGGCTAGAAACATAAAAATTGGTTCATCCATTGGCATTGTTTTACAGGTAATACCCATCTTATTGGTTTTTCAACTTATCAACACAAAATTCAGTATAAAGCATTGCGAGATTGAGATACACATTTCATGATTGGAAAAAAAAACACGGCCGTTATTAACTATAAACTTTAGCCAAGGGCGGGGCTTAGCTGAAATTGGCCATAACTTTTTTAATATTTTTCCAATCATCGTGAACTATTGAAATATGTTTATATCTTATTGTAAAATAGGGGTGTTTAAGCTTTTTGAGTTCCGCCCATACGGTGTGCCAAAAATATAAAATGTTCCTATTTAGCTGCTTCCTCTTATTGAGCCGCTTCCTTTAATTGAGCAGCTTCCTGTGCTCTGCTGTGGCTGACAGGAAAGAGTGGTAGGCCGGTTTTTGAACCTCAACCTTTTTCAGAAGAAAAGGCTACAGAGCAATGAGAGCTACACCTGTGGCAGCTGAATTGGGTATCTTTGTTCTGTTGTTCTATATCGTGATGCAGTTGTAGAACTGGGTTCATATCTTGGTTTCAGAATGGTAACACTTCTCAATGTGTCTATTTATTCCGATAAGTGTATCAGTAAACATCATGTAACAATCCCCTTCATAGGTCCATGTAAAGAGTGAGAATCTCGCCATCAAAATCTCTCAAGAAATCAACTATGCCAAGAGTCTTTACTACGAGCAGCAGCTGATGCTTCCGGCCAGTGAGAATGAGGACTACTTACTGCTGGAGTCCTGATCACATGATTTTTCTAAGACGGTGTCTGAAGAATTACTAATTTTTCTTAAATCCTGAGAATGTCTTTTGTTTATTTTTGTAGGCTTTTGTTTTTTTAAATTGACAAGCTGCAGTAAATGGAACAGTCAAGCACCATTGCACTTGGTATAGTCACATGATGTTTGACAAAGCACATGCATGTTCATGACAGAGAAACCACATGCAAGGCAGTGTTTTGTATGTATATGAAGTATGTATAAACAACAGCTTTGAACAAGCTGTTCTTTGCTGTTGACAACAGGTATACACACCCTACAAGCTCTATATGTTTGTGAATAGTCAGAAATGTAAATATAATAAACTGCCTTTACAACTCTATTTTGTGTATAAGAGTGCAGGGGTGACCTGTAGTGACACCAGGAGGGCTGGGACCTGCAAGGCATTTGCCTGTCTGTCACTGTCTGCCTTTTACAATCACATACCTCTACATCTGAGTGTCTCTGCTTTTTGATGAGCCCACTGTTCTTTCTAACGAGTAAGTCCACACTCCCTCTAACCAGGCTTCACTCTAAGTTGATACAACTTGTTGAAGAGTTGCTTGTTAATTGTCAGGTTTTGGGTTTTTGGTTTGGTGTCAGAGGTTTTCTTGAGCTAAGATTGAATTGTTTTTTAATAGTGGGAGTGAAGTTCAGTCAATCTGTAACAATGTTCACATGGATACTGCTCTAATAAAGTCCCATAACTGCAGCATGCACCATGTGAGACCTGTCATTTGTTTTGTATTTTTAAATATAGCCATAGTAGATGCATAGTATTTGGTCATTGTGCTGTTACTTGTTTAGCATCATCATTAGTTTGTTGTATCTGGTTATGTTTTTCCTTTTATCCTGAGCAGAAAGCAGTTTAAATTTTATAATTTCTTTGTTTTATGTAATGTTTTGAAGCACAAAAATCTTACACTGACAAGATACATTTATATCTGATTGTTGCTGTGAATCAATTAAATTTGATATTTATACCGCCAAATCACCACAAGCTTCATTGAGAGCTTAGAGCAGTGACTGCGTGGCGCCACACAGTTTGAGAATCACCGGGACCGGGAGGGGGAAATGTGAGGCGGAACTAATGTTATAGCCAAACTTAATGTTTTGACGTCCGCATTTCTTTATAAACAGTGAAACAGTCAACAAATCATTCTTTCGCTATAGCAAGGTTGGTCTGCAGTTGCTCCCTGTACAGGGTTGTGCAAAGTAAGTACACTATTTTTTGAAAAAAGCGACATTTCACAAAAAGTTGTTTGAAAAAGGTCTTTTATTTTGTCATTTTGTTGGGGCGGGTGGAGCATGAAAAATATTCAAGCTCCAAAGTGGGGTATGACAGAAAAAGTTTGAGAACCACTGCCTTAGAGATACCCAACCGTTCCCAACATCCAGCAGCAGTGGCGACTCTGGAGAGAAGAAACTCCCTCATTAACTGGAAGAAACCTCTATCTGCCTCGACCGGTTGGGGTGATAGGAGAAAAATGGTGAGGAGAGGTGGGTGGAGAGAAGGGGGGTTGCAGAAACAGTGGTGCAACATATTTAAGCTCCTTCAGACTAGTTGAATATAATAAGGGTGATTAAGATATAATGATGTTATAAATGATAGAGCACCAAATAGTATAGTATTGTAATAATGATAATTGAGTTAGAGATACCTGCAGAAATAGAAAGAGAGAACAAAAGTAAAAACTAGGGTAAAGGAAAAAGTGATGTGATGTGATAAGAATACATGGTGGTTCGAGAGAGAGACAGAGATACTTCAGCCCATCAACTGGACCAGCCCAAAACTACAGCCCTTGTGAGGTTTCTGGTGTGATCACTGTATTTTAAAAGTAATCCTATGTACTCAAATAATTACCAGCACTATACAGTATGAAGCTGTGCACCTTTTGCTCCTGTAAATAATTCAAATAAAAAAACGTTTAACAAATATTGGATTCTGTCAGCAGAAACGCCTTATTTCACTTATTTTGAAAACAGATACAGGAAGTGTTGCAAACATACACGTTTGTTACACTTTCGACAGATAATAAAGTTATGTCTTCAGAAATATTCGACAGAGCACGAAAACTGTGGTGAAAGGCCATTTTCACAGTTTATTCTGCCGAGAACAGAAGATGTGCAACACAAAGTGTATACTTGGGCGAGTAGTGACCCAGCCAGGATGAAGGCGTCACACTCAAATGACCACTAAGCCATTCCATTGAGTATTAAGCAGCATTTATCATTTAGTTTTATCTTTACCTTCTATTGATTTTCTATCACTTTGCTTGTTGTTTAAGGTGTTTTGTTATGCCAGCTAGGTTTGGGTTTTATCATAATCTATTCCATTCACCAAAATTTTAACAAAACGCTAGTCTTCCACCCTTTTTTTAATCTATTTTTTGTCAGAATCAAAACAAAGAAACAAACAAAAAAACTAAATAAAACAGCATTTAAGTTTTTACGCAAAGTCCATTTGCAACACTTACAAAAGCCAGACACAAGTGAAAGTAAATATTTCTAAATGAAAGCTATAAGGTTCAAACAGGGATGCTGTGGCTCAGGGGGTAGAGCAGTCATCCTCTAACCAAGAGGTTGGCGGTTTGATCCCAGTCTTCCCCATTCCAGGAAGTGTCCTTACTCCTTACTGAATCCCAAATTGCCACTTCTCATAGAGAAAAGTGCTTCATATAGATGAACTGTATTTATTTGTTTTGTATGATAGCTACAAGGTAAACAAACTGTGGTATCACCAGAGGTCTTACCAAGCAGGGTGTAGGGCAGTGTGTCACAGAAGTACAGAGCAGGCAAAAAGGGCTTGTAAACAAAGGGTCCGGTTTATTTAGTTAACAAAAAGTATTTCCGGAGGCAATACATAAAAGTTCATCAAAAGGTAAACATAGGCTCCATAAACTTGCTCCTCACGTGGATCGTTCCCAACGTAGTTTCTGCCTCGACTCTTGTCCTCCGCTTCGAGTGTGTCTCCACTCCCATGTGCTCTCTTCTCACTCCCACACCTTAGCTCCAGCTTTAATGAGGGCTGAGGCATTGGCACCTCCCCCAGTAGTGCCTTCTGGGAGATGCAGTGCTCCCGGCAGCCATCTTGTGGCATGGTAGCCACTCCCGGGGTGAGGAACATAATGCCCCTCTATCACACGTCCTCTTGTGATGCCACAAAACATATAGTTATAAATATGTAAAAGTATCTATACATATTGTGGCATCACAAGGGGTCATGTAGTAGAGCAATGCTGCATCACAAAATAGCCACTTATGGATACACAACATTTCCAAGAATGCTTCACTACTCACCCAAGTGTAGGTGGTTAAGCCACCTAATTGAAGCAGGAAGAGAGAGCTTCACGGAGGAGAAAATAGGGAAAGGGAGTAGACAGCTGGAAGGTACAGGCCAAACAAACTTGGAACGAAGAATAAGAATAAGAAGTCCTTTATGAGGAATTTGCAATGTTTCAGCAGCAGAAAGACATCAAATAAGTAACATGCAGTACCTGGGTGAAGGAATATAAAGAAGCATATATAATAAAGATTCTTTGACCTTTGACCACTGTCACTGCAGGAGTGGAGTTTGTTTGTTTACGGCTCAGCATCAAAGGATTCATGGTCCATGTATGTCCCCGTTACAGAACATCGTGTTTTATTGGCATGTAATCAAACTTTGACGTCACACCACGGTCACACCGTGTGACGAAAAATCGATCTAGTAATAACTTTTAATCTCTGTCTTGTTGTGATGACACTCATCTCAATTTGAAGTTGATCCGATGTAAACACAAGTACCTCAAAGTAAAAATGTGGAATATGGCCAAAATGGCCACTAAATGCAAAATAGCAGGCTTCCTGTTGTGTTTTTCCAATTGCACCTTAAGACTTTTTTGTTTGTCTGGTCATGATACACCTGTACATTGATTTTTGTGAAGACCGGTCAATGTGAACACGTTCCAGGGGTCTCGGGGGGCACCGTTGAGCCATTTTGCGACGCCCATTGAAAATAAGATAAGAATTTGAGCATGGTAAAGCCCTCAAAAAGCCAATTCATTTTCCTGAATAATAATAATCCTTACAATTTCAATAGGGTCTCATCTGACCTTTGATCAGTGCTCGGGCCCTAATTAAACCCGGAATATACAGTGTAAAGACATGTCAGAATATGTACAGTGAATGGATTGCACATAACCTTTTATATTGCAGACATTTTTTACAAATTAATATACAACCCCAACTCAGAAAAAGTTGGTATGGAAAATGCAAATAAAAAAGACAGCAGTGATTTTCTAAATTTAATTAGAGCACTGACTTCAAAGGTCAGGTGAGACCCTATTGAAATTGTAATTTGACTTGCAGACAGTATGAACATAAGATATTATATATTTTGTTCGGTCAACTTCATTTTATTTGTAAATATACATCCATTCCCGCCATTCAGGCCTCCGACTTGTTCCCAAAAAAGTTGGGACGGAGGCAATATAGGGCTAATTATCAGGTAGAATGATTAAAAAATTAGGTGATGTCAACAGGTGATTTTAATCATGACTTGGTTCAAAAGCAGCATCCAGGAAAGGCCCAGTCCTTAAGAAGCAAAGATGGGCTGAAGATCGCCAGTTTGCCAACAATCTGGAGGAATTTCATTGCAAAGAGCAAGGGCGCAAGCCTAAGCTGACTAACTATGCTCTCCGATCCCTCAGACGACACTGCATAAATAGCCGTCATTTATCTATAAGTAATATAACCACATGGCCTCAGGATTACTTTGGCAAACCTTAATCAAGCACTACAATACGTAGTTACATCCACAAATGCCAGTTACAACTTTACTGTGTCAAAAGGAAGCCTTATGTTATCCGTGTCCAGGAGCGCCGTCGACTTCTCTGGACTATAAGGCATCTGGGGTGGACCATAACACAGTGGAAACGTGTGCTGTGCTCAGACGAGTCAGTATTTTAGGTCTTTTTTGGAAAAATGGACGCTGTGTACTCCAGACCAAAGATGAAAAGGACCATCCAGTCTGTTACCAGCAACAAGTCCAAAAGCCAGAGTCTGTCATAGTATGGGGTTGTGTAGGTGCCCTTGTTAATGGTAACTTACACTTCTGTGATGGCACCATTAATGCCGAAGGGTACATAGAGATTTTGGAGCAGCATCTGCTCCTTTCAAGACGACATCTGTTCAAGGGACGTCCATGCATATTTCAAAAAGACAATGCAAATCCACATTGTACACACATTACAAGGGCATGGGTGCAGAAGAAGAAGGTGGGGGTGCTGTACTGGCCTCTGTGCAGTCCAGACTTGGCCACAATGGAGAATATGTGGCACATTTTAAAACAGAAAAAGGCGACCCTGTACTGTTGCACACCTTAAGACAAAATTACCACTGAAACGCTACATCACCTGCTGTCCTGAGTCCCTATACATCTTTTAAGTGTTGTGAAAAGGAATGGCAACATTACAAAGTGGTAAATGCTTTACCGTCCCAACTTTTTTTGAAATATGTTACAAGAATCAAAGGGTTTATTTTGAAAAAAAATTCATCAGGTCAAACATCAAATAATGTGCTTTTGTATTGTTTTTATTGTAATACAGGTCAAATATCATTTATAAATCACTGTTCTCAGTTTTAATTTGAAATGTAAAATATTTATTTTCTGATTTGGTGTTGTAGTACAGTGAATACTGCACAGTGTTAAAGTGACAAGATTCAATCAAGATTCAAGAGTATATTGTCATATGCACAACAATTACATTAAGCAGTCGCTGGCAATGAAATGCTTGGGTCACAGGCTCTCTTGTAGCAATGCTCAGAATATTACAAGCGAAAAAATATTGAATAAAATAATATAAAATAGATTATAAAAAGTTTAAATAGAAAATAAAATATAGATATCTTAAATATAGATGTACCTAAAGAAACAAAAAATAGTCCAAATATGTGCAATGGTGCAAATATTCTTGGGTGCTGAGTTAGGGAAATTATGACAGATGGGAGGAGTTTAAAAGTCTGATGGCCTGGGGTATGAAACTGTCTCTGAGCCTGGTGGTGCGGGCACGGATTCTGTGGTACTGTCGGCCAGATGGCAGCAGTCAGAACAGTTTACGGCTGGGTAACATTCTGGTTGGCCTTCTTCCTACACCCCTGGGTGTAGAGGTCCTCCATGGATGGTAGCTCCGTCCTGGTGATGTGTTGGGCAGACTTCACCACCCTCTGTAAAGCCTTACGGTTCAGGGCGGTGCAGCTGCCATACCAGGCATTGATGCAGCCAGTCAGGATACTCTCTATGGTGCATCTGTAGTAATTGCAGAGAATTCTGGCATCCATGTTGAGCCTCCGCAGCCTGCGGAGAAAGAAGAGCCGCTGTCTGGCTGTCTTCCTGATGGAGTCTGTGTGGTGGGTCCAGGTCAGGTCATCACTGATGTGGACCTCGAGGAACCTGAAGCTGCTAACTCGCTCCACTGTAGTCCCGTTGATGTAGAGGGGGGCGTGTTCTACTCCCTGTCTCTGCCTGTAGTCCACGATCAGTTCCTTCGTTTTGCCGACGTTGGGATGGAGGTTGTTGTCCTGGCACCAAAATGTCAGGGCTCTGACCTCCTTTCTGTAGGCCTTCTCATCGTCGCCGGGGATCAGGGCTATGACAGTCTTGTGTTCAGCAAACTTAATGATGGTGTTGGAGCTGTAGGTGGCCACGCAGTAATGCATGAACAGGGAGTACAGTCGAGAACTGAGCACACAGCCCTGGGGGGCGCCAGTGTTTAGAGTTAGGGTGGAGGATGTGGTGCTGCCTATCCGCACCGCCTGTGGTCTGCCCGTCACGAAGTTCAGGATCCAATCACAGAGGGCGATGTTGAGCCCAAGGTCAAGGGTTTTTGATTTCTCGGGGAACAGGGACAATGATGGTCTCCTTGAAACATGCAGGGACTACAGACTGGAGCAGTTACAGGTTGAAAATGTCTTAACACATCTGCCAGCTGTGTCCGTCATGCTAAAGCAGTCCCGTAGAGCCAAGTCTGATTGGTCGGTCCACTGCTGAATGGTCCGAGTCACTGGTCTGTCACGTTTCAGTTTCTGCCTATATGAGGGCAGCAGCAGAACTGAGACTTGACCTGATTTGCTGAATGGGGGGCGGGGGAGGGCCTTATATTCATCCCGGAAGGGAGTGTAAACATAGTCGAGTATGTTCTCACCATGCGTAGGACAGCTGATGTGTTGATGATATCTCAGCAGGACTTTCCTCATCTTGGCGTTGTTAAAATCACGGGCCACAATAAACGCAGCCTTGGGCCGTGATGTCTCTGTCCTGTCGATAACCACATGAAGCTCGTCCAGGGCCTGATTAGTGCCGGCATGTGATGGAATATACTCCGTTTTTATAAAGACCGATGTAAACTCCCTCGGGATATAACAAGGTCGGCATCTGATCATGAGGTGCTCCAGGTCCGGAGAACAGCCTGAAGAAATAATCTCCACATCTGAGCACCACAGACTGTTACCAAAGGCAGCAGACACCTTTTTCCTTGCGCTTCCCCAAGTTTATTGTTTATTGAACGGAGACCTCCTCAGAAACAATGGCGGAGTCTGGGATAGAGGGGTCGAGCCAAGTCTCTGTGAAAACCATAACGTTACAAAACTGTCCCGTTGAAAAGACATCCTGCTCCGAAGTTGGTCCAGCTTGTTATCCAGAGACTGAACATTAGCCAGAAGAATACTTGGTAGTGGAGGCCGGTTCTCACGTTTCCTCAGCTGGACTAGGACGTCAGCCCGCGACCCTTGTTTCCTTCGTCGCCTCCGTGCTCAAGGTACGACAGGTAAAAAGTGCCATGGGTATTCCGCTTTGTTTGCTGGTGGCAGTGAAAAAGTGTTTTTCGCCGTCAACCTGATGAGCAGAAGTTGTTCTCTATCAAATAGTATGATAGGGCTTGCTTTGTCAGAGTGCACACTGCAGAATAAACATAAAAAAACTGAAAAAAGAGCAGTGGTATGGGGGAGCTTGAGATATGGCAGCCTTCCTCGGCACCATTGTCACACAATCAGTCCATAGTGGTGGTGAGTTCTGTTTTACGAGGAGCAGAGCTGGTTGTAAAGTCTAAGTGCTGCAGGAAGGAACAGCCTGCGATACCTCTCCTTCACTCTCTCGACACTTCGGATTATCAGTCCTGTGCCGAAGAAGCTTCCCAGTGCTGTGATGGTGTCCTGCAGGGGGTGGAACTGGTTGTCCATGAGAGAAGCGGCTTTGCCATCATCCTCTTCTGTGCCACAAACCTCCACTGGGTCAGGACCGAGCTGGCCCTTCAAGACATTGAGACTAGGAACTATTAAGAGCCAGTGGAAAATATACATTTTAAGATCTTTCCCGCTTGCGGTTGGATTTTGAATTACCTGAGTTGCCAGTTTATTAAAAAAGAAAACTTCACCTTCTTTTGAACCTTAGATTTTTTCTTGTTTTTTCAATTACATTGCCGTGACCCACCCTAGCCCACCCTCTCATGACATTACAATATACAACATATATACATGGCTTCTATTTTATTTTATTTTTATTTAGACACAAAAAACCTGGTGCAGCACGCACTAAATAAGCATGAGGCCTAAACAGCGGATATACGGTATCAGTATTGATCATTATATTTGCAATTATCAGGCTTTGTAGGCTGTTTATTTAATCTTTAGCAGCAAAATCATCACGGTTTGTTAAGGGAGAGATGGACCCAGGATGCAGAGGTTATAAAGAAAGAGTATTTAATATAACAAAAAATCTTTAAACAAGACACAAACAAAACATAAAACACTAACATGTAACACTGGAGGGAAACAAGGAACAAGAGGATCATAACCCTAGCGACGAGGCGCACGGAGAACACGAAGGATCCAGGATGGGAAAGCTGGACGAGACAGCAGACAGGACAAACCATAAATGACGACGTGTAAACACGAGTACAACCCGACAAGGGACAAAGGGGAACACATAGGCTTAAATACAAAAGGAGGAAGGCAGGGGCAATTAAACACAGGTGAAACACATCAGGAATGGGCAAGACAATCACCGACAGGAAGTGAAGACAGAGACAACACACAAAGAACACAAGACTACAAAATAAAAACAGGAAACAGAAAACCCAGAGATTGAAATAACAAACTAAAATGACAGAACATCACAAAAATGATCATAGCACATAATTAGTATCCAGGCTGCACTCCAAATTAGCGAATTTACATAATCAATTAATAAAAATTGAATGTGGACGTTTATTGAATTTTAATGGAAACATGGTAGGTTTTATGAAATTACTGTTTACAAATGGTGTGTGAAAGAAAGCCATACGGAAGCATTTGTTTTACGGATATTTTTGATATTGGGCAAAAAACACGTGTTATATTTGGCAAATAAAGTTGAGCAAATATTACACTGTACTACTGACTATGCTTACATGTGATGGCCAATGGTGGTGCCCTGCTGTCGAAGCATCAGCTGCCGTGACTGCACGTGAGACTGGGAGATCAATTCACATTATTATCAAAGTATTTTAAGAGAGGCTTTTTAATTTTAATTGGAAAAGAGGAGGTATCCTAAATTGTGTCATTAAATCTTTTACTGTTAACTTATTGGTAAGGTTTAGCGACTTGCCTCATTTAATCAGCCTTTCATATTTCCAGAAGTCAACAATACTACTTTAACTTATTTGGGTTTAAATGCTAAGTGATGCCTCTTAATATTATGTATTGTTATAACTGGTTGTGGTCTCCCTTTTATGTTTTGGTGGACACATTTTTCAGATCCTTAACTTATGTCAGAATATCTATATTATATAAAGCTACATTAAGCCCTGTGAGATGAATCCTACTTGAGTATAGAATTATGCATTTTAGCATAAAAACTGTTTTATGGAGAATTAGTGTAGAATTACTGATTCAGTACCTCTGACTGATTTAACAGGAAAAATAGGTGTGCATACTGGAGATGTGTTGCATGGAATGACTACTCCTGCATTCCGCAATGATTCAAAATCTGGAGTAATAACTTTAATAGCTTTAGGCAGGGCTGGACTGGGAGAACAAAACGGCCCGGGCATTTTTTGGCTCAGACCGGCCCACATAATTAGCCGAGCACATCTGCCATTAAATTGACGTAACTTATGTCTTCTAAATGTCTTAAAGTAGCTCATATTAAAAGTACTTAAGTATCAAAAGTATCTGGTGTTGAAATGTACTTAAGTATCAAAAGTACAAGAACTAAAATTAAAAATGCAAAGTGCTTTTTATAGTAGGTCTATACAGACACAAAACAACCCAAAATGTTTCTCCTCAAGATTTATCTCAACTGACTGAAAAATTACAACAACAATATGCATATAATGTATAATTTTACCAATTTTGAACCCTAGATGCTGAGGTTCAAATAGTAATGGACCAGTGCATCTGAACTTCTAATTAACTATAAACAAGTGCCTCTTGTGTCTGCCCAAGAACATTAATAAACCACAGTATAACCACTATACTATAGGCACACAAAATAAGACACTATCTCTATTCTAGAGGAAGTAAAAGTCGTAACAAGATTTCTGAAGGTGAACCTGCGGAGGGATAGACCAACCTCTCGCGCTGACCCCCCCCCCCCCCCCCCCCCGACGGCAAACACGCCACCGGACCTGCACATCTAAGGAGGGAGGGGGCAGTGAGAGAGAGAGAGAGAGAGAGAGAGAGGGGGGGGGTGCGCCGTGGGTAGAGGTGCGACGCCAACCTCCGCTGCTCAAGTAACGAGCCAGTTTGGAGAATGTATTGAAAATTGAAAATGCGCGCTCACATGTCTGCCTCCACTCGCTCATCATTGTCGAGTCCTCCTCGCTCGTCTCCCGGCGCACCTGCTGCTGCTGGGCTGGTGAACCCGGCACCACATAGGTCCGTCAGTTTGGCACATTTAGCAGCCTCCACCTCCAGAGACTTCAGCTTTTTTTCCCGATGCTTCTCAGCGCCACCCGGGCGTTTTTTTACTCTTATTATCCATTAAGTTAAGTTTCTGTCTCAGCAGCAGCCCGTCCCGCGACTCCCCCCGCCAATGCCATGAGGTCCCGCCCCCCCCGCCCCCGGTTTGTGTTGTGATTGACAGCACTGTCAGGGCTCTCTGAGCCTGTCAGCCCATGATTGATTGACAATGACAAACAATAGACCAATAATATGTGTCGATGCTGGCAACACACTGCTAGCCCTCTGTAGCCAATTGGCCGGCCCAATTGGAGGGCATTTAGAGAGGAAGAAGAGAAAAAAAACAAAACAACAACATAGCGGACCAGACCGGCCCACATTGGGTCAACGGCCCACCGGGATTATGCCCGGTATGCCAGATGGCCAGTCCACCCCTGGCTTTAGGTTATTTCTATTGACCGGGTCTGTAGTTAGATTGAGGGGTTATAACTACAGGTTTCACTTTTTTTTTTAAGCCAACGTCATGTGTCTCTTGAGCCCACAGTGTCTTAGGGATTTCCTGTAGGGTGGAGATGTTTGCAACATCTGCTTGAGACAAGAAATAGTGAGATGGCGACATTAAAGGTACCAGATGAACGGTTAGATGCGTGTGCCCCTGTAACTATAAAAACTTGTTATATGCATGCAATACGTATGCATCCTCAGTACATTTCAATCATTGACTCTTTTACAATTCTTTGCAAAGAGACCTAAATTTATTTTTATTTTTCCTTATGCGAGTTAGATGTGTGGGCTGTAGTCTGAGACTTGAAACATTTCAGACAGTTATCCTGATAAGCAAAACTAAACCAACACATTGGCATGTATCTGGCAAGCATAAATGTGTTCATTTTTGCATTCATCATTGTACCATTGTTTTTCATATGTAATGTCAGGACCCATGTAAACGTGATGTACAATGCAGAGTCCTCTTGCATTGTGTGTGTGTGTGTGTGTGTGCGAAGGGGAGGTGCATTTCTCACTCACTCGTCGAGCTGACAATTTCCACTGATAAGCAGCAGTAAGTACAGTAGGATATCAGGATAATATTTTTAGAAAAGGCAGATTGCACCAAAATCAACCTAAAACATAATTTTTAACATGGATTGTTAAAGCATATTGTGGTAGTTTCTCAAAAACTGCTGTGTCCCATTTAGCATATGTGCTAGTTACGTAATTTTCCTTTCTAAGCATGTGATTGCTTCTAATATCAATGCGCGTGTGTCAGTGACAGTCTGTGTGACACTATCTTGTTTTTGTAGTGTGGGTGTGATACCGTGTATCTCAGGCGTCAAGTGAATCAGTTTCCACCGCTCTCTCTCGGCCCCTCTCCTCCAATCAATCAGCTTGGGCAGTTGTAGCCTGGTTCTACGGACACCACCCCTCCCAATGTCCCTTCTTTCCACACCTCTAGCATGTGTGTGCATCTCTGCATGATTGTTCATGGTGTAGGCAGATGGAGATGATTTGTGTGCGTCTTGGAGTGTCTGATACATGGTAATTGCAGCCATATGGAGTTCTTTTTCTGTTTCATCTTTTGTGTCTTGTGTCTTTTTGTTGGACCTTTTAGTTTTCTTTAACATGCAGGGCATGTTGTCGAACTTCATTCAGTTTTCCTTCAGACAGTCAATGCAGCTGTGTCTGACAGCCTGTGCTATATCAGGACGGCAGCCATTGATGAAGTGGTTTCGCAGGTGGGCCTCCCAGGTGGGGATTTACTCAGGTACGAAAAAGCTGAATCTCCGGGCAATGGCAGGTTAATCATGACTTATTTGATGTCAGCTGGTCTGGCTCTGGTGCGGGGCATACGAGGTCCACTTCTGGTTGATTTTGGTGGGGGGCATACAAGGTCAACTATCTCCTATGTTGATGGACGGTTGTCGGTGGTGGGACACAGGTTGGTGTGGCTGAAGCCACTTCAGGTCCTTGCAGAAGGGCACAGTCAAGATCACACACTGAGTCACTGTAGGATACAATGCAGACTTTTTCTGAGAAGATGTATCTGTTCGTTCACATTCATTTGTCATTTTATCATCTTTTTGTGAACCATACATAACCTTTGTTTAAAATGTTTTCTTCTCTCCCTACATTCTGATTCCTTTTTCCACATACTCAGTGCTTTCAGATGTTTTTTTCCTTTTTTGACACTTTTTTCTTTCTTTTTAATCTCCAATTTAAAATCCTAAAACACTGAAAAAACAGGTATAGTGTTGACAGCACATGTAAGGCGTAGTTGTTAGGACCAGGTTTTCCACCTCCTCCTGTGCTCAGTGTTTTTCCCTTACCCCACTGTTTCACCCCTGTGTGGCTTCTACCTGGAGCTGGGAGGAGCCTGCTGTGGCATACCTGGGCAGCTGACATTCATCTCCTCATCAACTCAACCTCACTCTTTAAGACCTCAGCTCATCTCCCCTGTCGTCGCCAGACTGTCCGTTCACCCGTGTGGTAACTAATCTCGGCTTCTTGTGACTAAATGTCTCTTGTTTTGTTATACTTAGTGCTCCCTTTGCCACAGAATCAGCTGCGCACCTTCCGTTTGTTCAACGTTAGTAATAATGATAGTAAAAATATATACCGAAGAGATATAGACGCATTGATATGTAAAAAAAATCTGAAAATAGTCTTTATATGAATAAAAGAACTTTGCAAATAGATTGAAAAACTTCTTCCCAGTTCTAACTTTTCTCCAACCTTGTTAATTGTCTCAGACTAAATGTTCCCCCTTTGGGGAAGCCAAACTCCTTTATCCATATTGGTAAAGGTCCCGTCATATTAACATTTAACGCCTCAAAAAAATTTCAAGATTAATTTTACTCCTATTGTTTCCACTCTTGTAGTCTCTGATCCCGTAACCAAAGGTCCCTGACCTTCGCCTCTAATCCCTCGGAAAAGGTCCCTGACATTTCTCGTGTGTACGCTATTTTTTTCCAAACATATAATATCACTCTACCCTGTTATGACGATATCGGCAATCAGCCGAATGCAACCAGATGGAAACCAAAGGAACAATTTCTTTCAATAATTTGTTGACTAAATTGGGTTTATTAATTATTTTCAGACTTATTTCAGAGTCTCACCATAAGGACGACGAAGGTGTGGAGATCCCAGTGGGGAATGTTCTAGGCCCCAACGGTCAGCCCTCTCGCCCCTGTGTTTAACTTAGGTAGGGTCTGATGTACTCTCAGGATGAGTCACCACCGATCGTGGCTCCCTCTTCTTTTTTTTTTTATAAATCTGTTTATTGAAACACATCACATCATGTTACATGACATTTACAAATAGATGCATGTTTAGTTTTTTTGCCAAATAAACAAACAAACAAACCAACAAGTAATAAACATACAAAACATTATCCCAACCCCCACCCCAGTTGGTCTTCCCTTTTTAAACAGAATATCTCATCAGCCACCTTACATTTGTACATGATTGATGTAAGAGCACAGCTGGACAAAAGAAAAAAAAAAAAAAAAAAAAAAACAACAACAACATAATGTGTTGTTCACCCCTACACCGTAGGAGTTGTAGCTACATTATCGAAATATGAGATCAGAGGTTGCGATATAGTATAGAATTTCTCAGTTGACCCTCGGAGTGAAAATTTGATTTTTTCTAATTTAAGGAATGACATTAGGTCAGTCTGCCAAGATTGTTCTGCCGGGGGTTTAGGCAGCTTCCAGTGTAGAAGGATACGCAAATGCTAAAACATTTAGGGCCGGTTTCGGAGACAAGGCTTAAGCCTAGTCCCAGACTAAAATGCTGTTTGAGCTGGCTTAACTGAAATTCACTTGCACAGACGTAGCTTAAAATAGTCGTGGATTAAGCCTGTTCTGGATTAAACAAAGCCGATTGCAAAATTGAGCATTAGAGCTACTCCAGGACTAAATTGGACTGAATTGAAGCTTAAACTAATCTGCCAAGGAGGCAGGTTTAACTCCCGCTTAGTAGGCTAGGCTACTGTTTGTGAAACTGAGCTTGGATTGTTTGGGAGCATGGACTATTTGGAATATCTAAATGAGGACCAACATGCACGACAAAGGCCAGCCAGACGAATACTGCTGGATAGGAGTGATCCATTGAATCAGTTTGATGAAATAACTTTTCGAGACCGCTTTCGTATGCACAAGGAAAATGCATTGGAGATAATTACTTTGCTTGAGCCTAGACTTTCCTCTCTGTCTCAAAGAGGAAGGCCTGTGTCCAATCAACTGCAAGTTCTGATCACTTTGAGGTTCTTGGCATGTGGAATCTTTCATCGTGAAACTGGTGATTTGTGTGGTGTCAGTGAACCAACTGTATGTAGAATAGTTCACAAAGTCTGCAGTGCCATTTGTGAACTGAGGAGTCTTTACATCAAGTTCCCTGATGCTGCTGGGCAAGCCAACTATAAAGTGCAATTCTATGAATATGGGCACTTCCCAGGAGTGATTGGCTGTATAGACGGATGTCATGTTCCCATCAAGTGTCCATCAACTCCTGATGCAGAGGAATACAGGAATCGTAAGAACTGTTTTTCAATCAATGTTCAGGGTGTATGCACTCCTAATTTGGAGTTTTCAAACATTGTTGCCCGTTGGAAAGGTGCAACCCATGATTCAAGGATTTTTCTCAACTCTTCATTGTGTGCACAATTTGAGAGAGGACAACATAGTGGACTACTACTTGGTGATAGTGGATATGGTCAGAGTAACTATTTATTCACACCACATCTAAATCCCACAACAGCTGAGCAGCAAAGGTACAACAGAGCTCATATCCGCACTAGAGGGATGATCGAGCGTATGTTTGGAGTATGGAAAACTCGATTCCAGTGCTTACGAAATACGCTTCGTTTCAAGCCAAGAAGATGCTGCAAAGTGATCATTGCTACAGCTGTGCTGCACAACTACCTGAAGCAGCATGGCTGTCCTGATCTGCCAATGGAAGATCAGGATGATGCAGATGTGCCCATGGTGGCAGAGGCAGCCAATGACCAGCGAGGACTTGCACACAGAGCTGCTTTCACAGTGCAGCACTTCAGCATTTAAATATGGAATGTATTCATTATTGTATAGTTTTGCTTGCATACTGTTTCTGTACAAAATTACAATAATGTAGCAAAATTAAACGAGTGAACCAAGGCTGGTTAAAATGTAGTTTGTGATGATTAATACTCACTCACACTCACATGCCAAATGACAATACATTTATTTTTATTTTTCACAATTCCTCATTCACCATGGCTACTGGTATGCAGAATTCTTTTTTGGAGCATAGCCCTCTCTCCCAATTTCATATCCGGTTTCTCATCCCAATTCCAATTCTCCAATTCTCATTTTCATTTCATGTTCTTCTTTTAAATATTCAATTTTACGCTCATGAAATTCTCTGGCTAACTTTTAATGCATAGTTATCTTTTTTGGTCTCTGTTGGATGGTAGCAGCTTCATCTCCCAGGGGTGCCATAGCAGATGTGGAGGGTTCAGGCTCGTTGTGAACTGGCTCTTGATTGGTTTCCTCTGGAAAAAAAGACCACTGTTCCAAACTCAAATCAACTAATATGGTCCTGTAACCAATTTACTTCCTAAGGTATATTTACCATTTGTGCTCAGTTCTCCATGTTCACTGTCCAAATGGTCATTGTCTGGTATACCATCCAGAGGTTGCTGGTGCTCTATTATACCAGACAGTAAGTCACCCAATTCATCACGTGTCCTTTATTGGTGGTCCACCACCTGTAATAAATCGCTCTCTTCTGCTTGCTGCATTCTCTTTTTTTAATCCCAGTTTAATGTTCTTCCATAGAACCTATGAAGGCAGATATCATTCATTAGTTTTCTTTTTTGATGTCACAAAAATAGTAATATGGGAAATCTGAAATACTGGTACTGATAAGGCATAATAAAAATAAGTTTGTCTCCTGATAATTTAGGTCATGGTGGAGAAATGATTTTATTTTATATTTCTTTCCCCCTCACATATAGGTATGGCTTTTCCTTTGTGCAACATATCTTACTCTACCACCATGTTTATGCCCCTTTAAAATAGGTTACTATCCTTTTAAACAGGATATTCATTCAATGTGAATGCTACAAGCAGCAGGAGTATTGTATTTGGGTAGGCCATAAATAAGCAGGGTATAGGCAACAGGAAACAAACACATATTTTTGTGCCTAATAATGAAGATTAACTCACCTGCAGTTGTTGTACTGTTCTTGTGGTGACATCTTCATTTGCATTGAATTCATTGCCAATTGCAGTCCAAGCACTTCTTTTCTTCTGTTCAATAGCAGCAGTATGGATTTTGCTTTCAATGACTGGATGGTTCGATACAATTAGTTTTAGTAGTGTTTTTTCATGCTCACTATAATTTTTGGAGCGAATTCTCTTTGCCTCTGCCATTGTGTTGTCTCAAAATTCACTGCAACAATGGTGTTTCATACTCCATTTCAGGTTTTCATGAGCACAATTGGACCAACAGCCTGTGCTTCCACTTAGTCTAATGAGGCTTGAACCAGGTGTTCTCATTAAGCTTACTCCAGGACTCCATAGTCTCAGACTAACTAAGCCAAATTTATGCCATGTTCATGCAAGCCACTTAAATAGCCAGGATTAACTAGTCTGATTTAGGCCTACTCCAGTCTTGATTTAAGCCCTGTCTCCGAAACCGGCCCTTAATGTCTGCTTACTGAATTCTGAATAATTTGAGGGAACTCCAAAAATAGCAATGAGCGGGCAGGGAGTGATAGCTACACCTAGAAGCTCCGACATGATCTTGAAAAAGCTCTTCCAGAAACCTGTTGCTGAATGCTGAAGTGCATTCTATGCAGTACTTTGAATTGTATTAAGTTAAGACGGGCACAGGATGAGGAGCTATTCACTCGTAATTTTGCTCTCTCCCACCAAGGATCCTGGAGTTGGATTCCTAGCTCTCTTTCCCACCCCTGTTTTGCTGTGATCTGTGGAGAGGGGTTAGCCTAGAGAATACCTGTGTACAGCTTTGATATCATTTTAATCCAAGTTTCTGGTTTGTCAAGAATTTTAGGTAAATCTGCCGGTAAATGTGAAAATGTACTGCAATAATCTTTAATAAAACTGCGAACCTGGAGGTAACGAAAGAAGTTGGTCCGGGGCAAGTCAGCTTATGGTACAGACTCTCAAAGTCAACAAATGTACCATTTAAAAACAGGTCTCGAAATGATATGATACCTATCTCCTTCCAAAGTGTAAATGCGGAGTCAAGTTTAGAAGGTAAAAAAATATGATTATTACATAACGGACCTAGGAGGACAAGATTGTTTAGCCTGAGATGTTTGCAAGAGAGGTAAACATTGGAAAAAAAAACAAAAATCTCGGCAGGATATTCATCTTTATGCATTGCACTCTGCCTGCTAATGACAGCGGCAACTTGGACCACTTCTGTAGGTCAGTTTTGACTTTATTTACTAATTTGTCCATGTTATTTTTATGCAATTCCTGAAAAGAGTGGGTGATGTTGATCCCTAGGTATTGAAAACTTTCTGGAGAGAAATTTAGAGGAATTTGTCCCTGCGTGAGTGTTTTGGCTTTGAAGTTAACTGGGAAACAGACAGTTTTTTGTAGGTTGATTTTGTAACCTGAAAATGCATCAAAATCATCTAGTATCTGTATTAAATTTTTGGCACACGAAACAGGGTCTGTTATGTTAATTAATAGATCGTCTGCATACAGGGAGACATGGTGCTCAATGTTTCCCCGTTTAACACCTTGCAGATGTGCGGAAGATCTCAACCGGATGGCTAGCGGCTCAATGACAAGAGCAAAAGGTAACGGCGACAGCGGGCAGCCTTGACGGGTACCACGGGACAAGGGAAAATATGATGAATACTCACTACGTTTACATGATGGCAGAAACCCGATTTCGGCCGAAATCGGGTTTCTCTATCCATTGGGGGTTAATTGCTCTATCTCAGGGTACATGGCACTGAGAAATCCGACTCTTGTCCGAAAGCATTTCATACCCCGCTACGATAGGTGGCGCTGTTTTCATTACAGCTAGTGGTGATCCTGCCATTTCCGCTTGACCTCGTCACCACTAGCAACACAAAAACAACAACAGCCTTCAACTCAGCATGCGAGAAAGATGACGAACGGAGAGCAAGGTGAAGCTACGTCCCTCTACATGATGTTGTGCATGTTTACTCTAGGAGTACTGCGAATGCGAACGGCGCATTTGATTAAAATGGTAATGGCGAGGGCTGGCCGGCACCGGGCAGCGACATTTTATCTACGTGTCGACTTCCGGGTCACGACCAGGGAGGGAGGGGGGGAGGGGGGGGGGCAGGATCTCAAGCATGCGCAAAGACGTCTTCTCCAGTTGTTGTCCAGCTTCCAGAGTTACATGCGCGCGTTGTCCGATATACAGCCAGATCCGATCTACTTATCTGGGGGTGGTTATCCGACTTCAGTCGGACACAAGAAATCTAGATTTGTGGAGTTACATGACATGGATCTTCGATTGAAACCGGAAAACGCCAGAAATCGGGTTTCAATCGGACACATGTAACCGCAGTGACTGTCTATTCTTGTTAACACGGGCAAGGGGCAATTTTTTAAAGAAGGCGTGTCCATGCAATAAAGTTTTCTCCGAATCCAAATTTTCCTAGTACCTTAAATAAGCACCCCCATTCCACCCTGTCAAAGGCTTTTTCCGCGTCCAATGAGAGCACTATTTCAGGCTTTGTTTCATTGGATGGGGAAGAGATAATATTTAATAGCCGTCTGACATTTGAGGATAACTGGCGAGCTCCGATGAAGCCAGTTTGGTCCTCAGAGATTATTGAAGGGAATCATGTTTCCAATCTTTTCGCCAAAATTTTTGCTAATATTTTCACGTCCACATTTAAAAGTGATATTGGTCGATAGGAACTACATTCAGCAGGGTTCTTATCCTTCTTAAGAATAACGGAAATAGTCGCCTCTGTTAAAGTTTTTGGTAAAGATCCTATAGACAGGGATATTAAACATATCTAGTAATAACGGGGCTAGTTGAGTGGAGAACTTTTTGTTAAATTCAGATGGCAGCCCGTCAGGCCCTGGTGTTTTAGAATTATTTTGCCTAATGCTGCTAAGTATTTCCTCTACAGTTATTGGCTGATTTAGTGATAACCGTGTTGCTGTATAGGTGTGGTGGGTATTTCTAGGCTATCAAAAAAATGATTCATGTTCAAGTCCGTTGGAGGGGGCTCAGAAGTGTATAGATTGAAATAAAATAATTTAAAAGCTGCATTGATCTCCAGAGGAGATGTTGTAAGACCAGTTGACTGAGTGTTGATTTGGGGGATGTGACGTGATTTGGATAATTTATCCATTACGTCAGTTTGCCTCTTTTTGCGCAGCTTATTAGAATGAGAGGAATAAGAAATTATTTGTCCTCTGATTGTAGCTTTGAGGCTTTCCCAAAGTAGCGATGAACTAGCCTCTTCTGAGCGGTTAAAACATAGAAAGTTTTCAATAGCTTCTTCCATGGAAGAGCAAAAAGCATCACTGGACAACAGCGATGTATTGAGTTTCCATTGTGGAGTTCCTGCCGAAGGGGAGTCAAATCTGAAATCTAGCAAGACCGGGGAGTGGTCTGATATGACTATCGCTGAGTATTCAAGTAAAATCAAATAGTGCGTATCAGTATTAGGAAGTGAAGATAAAAGTGTGACCATGAACTGACTGTCATCAAAATTAGGAGCGTAGACACAGACTAATATAACAGGTAAGTGAAACAGTCTGCCCGAGACCATGATAAAGCGTCCATTAGAGTCAGGTACTATGCTTTCTGGTATGAACTGAATCTTTTTCGAAATTAAAATAGCTGCCCCTCTGGCCTTTGAGTCAAAAACTGAGTGAAATACCTGTCCTTCCAACGGTCGTTGAGGTGGGTTTCTTGGAGGAAGACAAAACAGGGCCATTTAATCCTCTCACATTCCATGAAATGAATTTAACTTGAAGCTTATCTGTCTTATTAGAAGTAGTCTCTTCACTCATATATAGGCCTGCCAAATGACACTTGAGAGAAATGTAACCAAATTAAAGGAAGTATATGAAGCCAGCTGTACTCAAAACAGTGGGTATTCACGACATTTGTATTCCAAGAGTGTGACCAACATGCCCCCCCATATTTCCCAACCCAAAACGAAAAACAAAGAAATGAAACGCTCAGCAGTGTTAGAACAGTCTGCTGGTGTTTCCAAAGCCTATGCTCGTCCTTGGGTCGAAGCGAGCTTCAGGTCTACAAAACAATTCCAACAATGGAATAGAGTGTGTCCCTTTATCTAACATAAGAAGCAGCAGGAATTTGCTCCCAATATTGAACCCATACATGACACGTGCAAACTATAATAAAACATCATGTGAAGTTAAACTTCACTCTACATTTACCCAAATTCACTCAAACATTTTCAAAGTACTTGAACACAGAAGTCTCCTTTAACTTCATGCAAAACATGAGTCAGGCAGATTAATTATGTGAGCTCAGCGCCAGCTATCACCCACCCTGTTTAACGTTAGTATATTCAAACCTTTCAGCTGGCATCTGTTAACCTTCCCCACTGGTTGGAGAGCTCCCTTTTACCGTTTCATAGAACCCTTCTGCCGCAGCTGGAGTATCGAAGAGATGTTTGCTGTGGTTGACAGTGATGCAAAGACGAGCCGGGTAGCGCAAGGAAAAAGCGATTCCAGCAGCGTAAAGCTTAGCTTTAATGTCCCTGAATGTCACTCGTTGCTTGGCCAGATTCGCACACATGTCGGGGAAAAATAAGATCTTGTTACCGTTGAACATGATGTCATCCCTCTGCAACCTTGCCCAGCGGAGCACGCGTTCCTTGTCCTGATACCGGAGGAATCTGACCAGGATGGCTTGGGGACGCTGTCCCGCCGCGGGCTTCGGGGTGAGTGTACGGTGGGCCCTGTCCAGCTCTGGTGGTTCAGGGAGGATGTCGTTTCCGATAACTATCTGCAGAAGCCGTGATATGAATTCCACCGGTGACCCTCCCTCCAGCCCCTCAGGCAAGCCGATGCTTCTCAGGTTTTGCCGTCTGCAGCGATTCTCGAGGTTCTCTGTTTTGGATCCTAGCACCGCGTTCACTAGACGAAAAGCAGTATTATTGTCACAGGAAATCTCTTCGTACAGGCCTCATCCCCTGCATTTACCTACTGTTTCCATGACGTTACCTCGGCGTTCGCCAGTGACAATAAGCTGAGGGAAGCGGTGTTTGCGGACCTTATGGGGGATATGGAGAACAAAGGAGAGAGCCGCGCGGGCCGATCGCGACGTGTGATCTAATTAGCATATGAATCGGAGTCAAGCCGCTGGCAAGAGCCTCTCTCTACTCACCATTGGAGGAAACCACAGATCTTGAAACGAAATGTCACTCGTGATTGGCTGGTAGAAGTGTTGCTATTGGTCATGGGTCACTGCAGTGCACACGTGGGGTCATTGCATTCCACACGTGGGGCAAGCCCCTCCCACACAATATTAATAATAAAAATGTATATATAGTGGTTACTAATAATGTATATATTAATATTTATTATTATTTATTAGTAAGCCTTTACCAAAAGCACTGCAGTTAATTAAGACATTCATGTGATGCTTGATGTTACAGGTGATGCTTGATGTTACAGGTGAAGATATTGTACAGGGAACAAATGTGAACAAGGTATATGTGGAGTCAAAGCTTTATTTACATACAGCAAAAATATTGTACAACACAACTGGCCTAGCCAGTGAAAAACTCAGGTGGAGCTTGAAATGTCTCTCTGCAGCCTCTGGGTCATGACTTCTTTGTGGGACTCTGCCTGAATCTTCTCCAGTGTGTAGACGTCTGTGGTGTGTAGCTGTAAGATCCAGTGTAGATTCCAGTCTTATATGAAGTGTGGCACACAGGTCGGTGAGCTCCTGGCTGTGGAAGGATGGATCCATGTCATCTGTCCAGCTTCAATCAGCTGTAAACACATTCCGTAAAATTAGCACAGTTCAATGACAACATACACCTTTACATGTAATTGGAAAATTATTTAATGAATATAACCTTACCCTCTTTCTTCTCCGACAACTCCTGAACTCCTCAATGCTGATGTAAGGTCTGGTCTGAGCATACTGGCTCATAGTGTGTCTTACTACGTCATGGACAGGCAGCTGGAAAACAACACGAGTAACATGAATTTATTATTAATAAACGGAAATAGCCGCGCTGCATCACCGTTGGAAGATCCACAGCAAAAAAACACCAAAACAATTCATAAACAGTTACTTACATTCAATGGCTTAATTTTCCGCACTTTAAATCCGGACTTTCAGCGTCTCGGCCTCATGCGCAGTGACCGCCACGTTGTGTTTGTGTGAGTGTGTGTGTGTGGGGGGGGGGGGGGCTGAGGCTGAGGAAACATACAGAAAAAAGTCACGTTGATGAAAAAACTTAACGAGAACATCTAAGTAATTCATACATATTTACACATGCACTAGATCTGCTCAAGCACTCGATGCTGTATTCGTATTTTAGCAACTTTCTCGCTATCCCAAAGTTGCTGGCATGCTTTTCAGATGAACGAGTTAGCTTAGTAGTAGCTAGCAATGGCGTCTCCTAGCTTAGCTCTCACCTTAACTCAGGGACTGTGCGTCCGTCTTCTCCGCCTCGACTCGTCCACACCGGGCCCGCGGCTCTGCTTACACACGCACTCATCTTCTCCTCCAGGGAAAAGCGTTGTGTCAACTTCAGCAAGTTATTTACCCCGAAAACAGACTCACTCTTACGGAACAAACTTAACACAAGCCGGAGTTTCCTGTCTGCGGGACAATAGATGCTGCACTGCGTTTACGAGGCTGTGATTGGACGAGCCCATCAGCTGATGACGCGAGCGGGTGAAGTGAGGTTTTCACAATAAATCTCCACAACTGTCCTTGTCATGAAGTTCAAATTATGAAGGAATTTCAGCTCTATATTGTGTCTTCTTTATATTTAAAATAATAATCGAACTGAGTGGAGATGTATGTTGTAGCCAAACAGCCGGCTGCTGTGTTTTGTCACTGTGCAGCCCATGGGGGATTAAATATTACACTGAAAAAATAAATCATTAAATCAATTAATGTTTCGTAGCAATTTTGAAAGTAATGGTGAAAAGGTAGCATTTATAATTCATGGAAAACAGCTTAGTGTGCCAGTGACATGTGAATATGATGCCAGTATTTTGGGAGGACAGATATTTTTATGGAAAGCCGGGAGAAGTTTGGAGATTACAGGGCATAGACATATCATACCCAGCATAATTTCTTCCTGTTGAGCGGATTGCTGGTAGAGGTGTGGTTAACAAATCCTCTGTGCATTTAACCAGCACAATTGAAAAAGTTACTGTAATCATGCCACTCTGTACAGTGGTTGAGATTCAGGATTGTTTTGGATGACAATAAAAATTTGAAATAAAGTGCATTGTTTCATTTGACAGCATTGACCTTTGTTCGTGGTATACAATGTAATTCAATATAGCACACTTACTTATTTAAGAACAATTTAAAATTTCAGGTTTTATATATATTTAAGCCTGGTGTACTCAGCCAGATAATTTAGTTGCTGCCTCTTAGAAAAATGTGTTATCTGCTCTGAGGGAAACTATCCTGATTTTCATTTGTGAAGCCCAGAGCATTGTCATTTGCATGTGAAAGCCTCCTCTAGGCGTAGGAGCAGGGGGGTCACCTCACAACAGATATCAAGCTTGAAAACTGCAGGAAACAGGAGAGTTTCCTTTGCTGCCTGCAGATTCGTGTGAAAAGCTGTTAACCGAAGAATGTGCCAACACTTTCCTGCGACACATAATGACACAAACGCTTCTTTTCATGCAGTGGTTAGCTTTCACCAGCCGGCCGACTGTTGTAGTTAGCTCCGTTAACTCGTCACTGTTGGCGGTTAGCAAGTGCTCAATGGTCGTTATTTTTGGCCGTAAGAGTGTAGTACAGCACTGATGGTTTCAAGCAACGTCCGTATAGGCATGAGGGAGGTCTCCAGCGACGCGGAGAGGTCCTTTCTTAGTTCTGCCGCCAAGCTTGCCCTGTGTTTGTCAAGTTGTTATACGAGGCTAGTGAGGGTTAGCGAGTCCTCCACGTTAGCCATTGTTGCTACCTGAGCTGGAGAGGAGGCTTCTTGTCTTGCTTCTTCCTCGGCATCACATATCAGCCGACTCGGTTCAGAAAATAGGCGAATTAACGTTTTGACTAATTAACAATGTGAAAATGGGGGTAAACGTCGAAATAGTACACATGAGGTGGAGAAAAGTTTGTGATGGAAATTTGACCTGGTGAGGCTTCCGAAATAAAGAGGTCTGAGAATAATAGTGTTTTGTGTGTACTTTACTCCTTGCAAGGAAGGTCAGAGAATTATACAGCACGCAAAGAGCATTCTGTAGAGGGAATGACAAAGAAACATTTCCAAGCGTGCTCTTTATGCAGATTTAGTGAAGAGGGGAAATGTGTGAATAGAGTGAGAGGTAAAATCCAAGGAAATAAGACACTAAGAGACAGGCTAGGGGCCTCTTTAAGGTCTTTGTGGGGGAGACGAGCACAGTGAGTTCCAGATTTGTGGCTCTGACGTTTCGACCTTTCAGAAACTGATACCTAGTGGATCTGCTGTGAGGCATGTTGTCAAAAGTGTTGGGACCTGGTATTTGTGAACTATAGTTGGGCCAATATATGTGTAGCCCAGGGGTCGGCAACCCGTGGCTCTTCAGCCCCTCTGTGGCTCCCTGTATAGCAGGGGTGCCCAATACGTCGATCGCAATCGACCGGTAGATCGCGAAGGCAGTGTGGGTCGATCGCACGACTGGACAAGAGGCAGTCACGTGGACCCTCCGGCGTCCCCTCTTTTTTTTTTTGCCGCCGCCGTCGCCGCCGCTAAAAAATCCTTTATGTCAATGGGCGCCCTGGACGATGTTGCGATCATCAACCGAGGCGCACTGCTTGTCAGTGCGCCTCCACAGCGTGTCGCCAAAAAAAAAAGGGGGGTGCGCACCCCTGCACTACAGCCACACAAGCAGTCACATAAATAAAGAGAGAGAGGGGGTGGGCTACGTATTAGTGATGGGAAGTTCGGATCTTTTTACCGACCCGGTTCTTTCAATCTCGTTCAGTAAAATGAACAAATCTTTTTTCGAGTCACTCGTTCATTTCAACAGGGGGGGGGGGGACTGCACATCGGGACTGTTCCATAGGCTCAGTCATGGAAGCAGAAATGATTTGTTCATTTCCCTACTGGGTCTTCGGGTACGAGTCTTTGGATCATTTATCACGTGACCTGCATTGGCTCAGTAGAGGAGCGCTGGAGCTGTAGCGAGGGACGTTCACTGTCTCCCGGAGAAATGAACACTCAGTGTTTTTAGTATAGAAAGACGTGAATTATATTCATTCACAAGTCATAATGACTGGTTTTGTTATTTTCACTTTACATTTACACTTACAGTTTACTGCAGATCATATTTTTTAAAGTAAACCTCTATTAAATACAGTACAACATTACAGTTTGTATGGTTTGAAATTGTCATTTATTATCATACTACACTCCACTAAACTGTAAGTGTAAATTAATAATTGAAGTGGAGTACAGTGAGCTGTATGATCCGCAGCACATATGAGATAAAAATACAAACGTTGGGACGCTGTTGCAGTTAATGTTGGAGCAACAAGTAAGTGTATGGTTGAAAAAAATGATTAAATTCCAATTTTACTGCAGGCTGATAAAAGCAAAAGTAGGTGATATTATTAGCGCGGCGCTTCAGCGTCCGGTGTGAACAGCCAAGCGCCGGCGCTCTAGGGATTAGCGCGGCGCTGCGCTTTGGTGTCGCTTCCGCGTCCGGTGTGACGTCACACCGGGGGCGGGGGGGTCGATCTTGTTGAGCTGGTCATTGCAAGAGTAGCTCACAAGCCAATAAAGTGTGGGCACCCCTGCTGTATAGTGTTGTGCATGTCGCGAATCAGAATCAGTTTTCATATAAACGTGAACATGAGTGAAGGTCACGAAGAATATGAATGACGTTTTTAAATCCCACACAGGCCCAACCCGCTCAGAGAGACACACACAGTGAGATCAGAGTTCTTTTTACGTGAAGCAGCCGGTAGTCGACTAAGCAGCTGCTTCTTAACTGTCCAATTTTGGGTTGTTTTGTCTCTGTATAGGCCAGGGGTCGGCAACCTGCGGCTCCGGATGTGCATGCGGCTCTTTGGCCCCCCTGTAGTGGCTCCCTGTAGTGTTGCGCATATTTTCTGCAAACGGTGAACTTAACGAATCAGTTTCCATATGATGAACGTGAACGTGAGTGAAAGTCACGATGGACGTGAGTGACGTTTTTAAATCATCATCGTATCAGGCCATCATGAAATACCAGGAGCGGGCGATGTATGTCTGTGTGTTGTTGCGCTCCCAGACAGCGCGCACAAAGACAGGCCCCGGTGCTCCGTCCCCCGCCCGGCTCACTCGCTCAGAGAGACACAGTGAGATCAAAGTTCGTTCATGTGAAGCAGCCGCTCACTGACTCAGGGGCTGATTCTTAATGGAAACATTGAAAACACAGAGTTTCTGTGGTCACAGCTGCACAGAGAGGTAGCAGAGCAGAAGTTGTAGTTAGTTTGTTCCAAGCTTCAGTTTCTGTGTCAGCCTCAAGTCTGACCTGCTCTCACTTTTTGTTTTAATGTTTCGTCCACTAAAATATGCGTCACATCCTTTAACGTATACGGCCCGGCCCTTTTGCCTGCAGGTGGCTAATCTAGATCGTCTGACCCCCGGCCTTCGTTAGCTAACAATGGATAAATCCAAAAAAAGAAAAGCCGCGGAGGAAAATAGAGAATTTAATTCTGCGTGGACTGATACATTTGCTTTTACTGCCAACGATGCTGGCTTACCTGTGTGTTTGATTTGTCAGGAAAATTTGCAAACAACAAAAAATGCAATGTTGAAAGACATTTCCATAATAAGCACACAGCATTTGCTGAAAAGGACAAAACTGGTGATGAGAGAAAAAGTGCGATTTCGGAACTGCTGCGGAAAGCTGAGCAGAGCAAATATGCTTTCAAGAAGTGGACCAAGTCTGTAAACTCAACTACTACTGCTAGTTTTGTGGCCGCTCATGAGATAGTAAGGCGTGGAAAGCCGTTCATAGATGGAGAATACATGAAAGAATCATTCATTAAAATATCAGAGCATCTATTTTCAGACTTTAAAGGTGACATATTATGCCCATTTTACCGCAGTTGATATGGTTCCTTGGGGTCTTAATGAAATGTCTGAAACATATTTTGGTCAAAATACCACAAGGATCATTTAAAACAGCACCCTTTTTACCCTGTCTAAAGCAGCCCTCTTCAGATTGACCTGTTTTGAGTGCCCCCCCCCCCCCCTCCCTCTTTCACGAGATACAAGTGCCCAGATTTTTAGCTATCCATTACCTCTGTAGAAATATGGCTACTAGAGACAAAGATACAATCTTGCAACCATATCGTTTTGAACCAGAGTCAGGTTGGCCGAACCCTGGCTTTCGTAATATGGTTTGCTGCTTGTCTGGACCATGTGAAAGCCTTCCTGGAAAGCAAAGGCCTCACCTATCCCGAACTGGAAGATCTAGATTGGCTGGAAAAGTTGCACTTAATGGTTGATATGACAAGTCACTTATACATGCTGAACAAAAGCCTCCAGGGAAAGGGAAGAATGGCCCTGCAGATGCTGGAGGATGTTTTGCCGTTTAAGCGAAAGATGACAGTGTTTGCCAGAGATGTACAGAGAGGTACGCTCTCTCACTTCCCCTCCCTGGGAAAGTTCAAAGAAGAAGGTAATCACATAAATTGTGAGTATTTACAGTGTGCGATAATTGTAATGCAAACTGCATTTGGGGAAAGATTCAGCGAGTTCAGAAAGGAAAAAAACACATTATCCTTCCCTGTTACACCCCTGGACATCGACCCATCCCTGCTGAACATGTCCTCATTCACAGGAGTAAGCCAACCAGATCTGGAAATTGAACTGGCCGACATAGCTGATAAAGACTTGTGGGTGTCCAAATTCAAAAGCCTGACAGCTGATCTCGAAAATGTCGCTCGTCAGAAGGCCATTCTCGCTCAAGAGCAGTAATGGAGCGATATTGAAAACCTCCCCAAGACCGACAAACTTGTGTTCGTAACATGGAATGCCATTCCCGACACTTATATGAACATGAAGTATGCATTTGGATCCCTGTCCATCTTTGGATCAACACACTTATGCAAGCTGTTTTTCTCAAGCATGAACTACATACAATCCAAGTATCGCTCCCGCCTAACAGATGAAAGCCTGCAGTCCTGTGTGAAGATCAAAGTCACATCTTACAGCCCTGATATAGAGAAGATCTGCAGTGATGTTCAGACACAGAAATCACATTAATCATGTGAGAACACTATAATTTAATAGACTATTATTTTGCTAAAAAATATTTATTTCAGACACTGAGCTGATGTAGTTGTGTTTTATGTTCAGGTGCAACGGTTGATCGCTGTACGTGGCTGAAGGAATAAACAGAAGAGGATGACAGCACACTGAAACGGACTTAAGTCATAATTAAATACAAACTGGCCTATTTTTTATGTTTACTCTTTTTAACCTTTGTGTCGTGTTCGGGTCAAATCTGACCGATTTCCATTTCGATCAATCATAAATATTGTGTTTTACATTTTATTGTCTCAAGGGCTTATGATATCCTCCACACTAGGCATTTGAACATTTACAATTGCTGATCACTACTTTCATTGAATTTTGAGTTGTTTAGTCAACTTTGTAACACCTGTGGTGTTCCCGGTCAAAAATGACCGCCATAGGAAATGAATGGGTGACCCTAGATTGTGTTCATTCATCAGATAGTACACAACCACAAATCCACCACCACCACCACACGCACACACAAACACACCTACACGCACACACACACACACACAAACACACCTACACGCACACACACCTACACACACACGCACGCACACACACACACACTCCACCTGACGTGAACCCCGTTCAGACTGACCATGTGTCCTCTCTTTCCCGTGCTTATGTGCCTGTCCCCCTACGTGAACCACACCTTCCAGACTAAACGTGTAACACTTCAAAGTTACCAATTAGGTGTTTGTAATGGGAACCTGGCTCTTTCCCGGGCTAATGTGTCCATCCCCCCACGTGAACCACACTTTCGATACAAAACGTATGATATCTTCTCACAGATCCCCTATATATAGCTTGCTTGTGCATTGCTCTTATTTTACTCTGAACACAATGAGTCGGCGCCCGATCAGACGTTTTTCTGTCAGAGAGGCTCTTGACCTTTTTTTTCAAACTGATGAAGACGGGATTGGAGTTGAACCAGAAATAGAGGAGGATGTTTCAGAAATAGAAGACAACGATCCTGATTTTGATCCAGACCATCATGAGACCGAACAGTCAACATATGGCGAGGAAGAGGCCCCTGAGGAAGAGGCACCTGGGGAAGAGGCCCCTGTGGAAGACACACCTGAGGTGACATTCCAGTCCAAGGATGGCAACTTGCTCTGGTATTCATCCCCCCAGGACAGAGGAGGCAGAACAAGAGGGGATTTTGGAATACAACTTTCAATTTCTGTGTCTATTCACTGCAGTTATTCATGTAACCAGTAGTCTGAGACATTGTTGACAGGTTAAAAGGGAGTTAAATACAATTTGGTGACGATCAATGGTTTTTGTGTTAATGTAAGGGCAGTTAAAACAGGCCGGTCAAATTTGACCGGGAGCACCAAAGTAAGGGGGGAGAAACGAACACGACACAAAGGTTAAGCTATTAGGCTGCAGCTAAATGTTTTATTTATTTCATAGTGGGCTACTTCTTATTTTATACATTTACCACAAATATGGGGAGGACTCAAATTGCCCTGCATAGTTCTGTTCTTAATATATTTCAAAATAGGCCTACACATGCCCCTGTATTTTGTTTATTCAATAAAATGTCAACTGTTTTCTTTATTGTCGTTCTATAATTTCATAAATGCAACGAACTATAGTTCTTATATGTACATAAAAATGTATAAGCTGTGGTATTAGATATGTTTTGCGGCTCCGGACAAATTTTATTTGGGGGAAGAGGGGGCAAAATGGCTCTTTGGATAGTAAAGGTTGCCTGCCCCTGTTATAGGCCTACTATAAAAAGCACTTAACATTTTTAATTTTGGTACTTGTACTTTTGATACTTAAGAACATTTCAACACCAGATACTTTTGATACTTAAGTACATTTCAACACCAGATACTTTTGATACTTAAGTACATTTAATATGAGCTACTTTAAGACTTTTACTCAAGTCATTTTCTGACAGGTGACTTTTACTTTTACCGGAGTCACTTTCAGGTAAGATATCTGTACTTTTACTCGAGTATGGCTTTCAAGTACTTTATACACCACTCCACATGACACATGGAGCTTCTCTTTCCTCCTTATCACAGTAATGTCACATCAATACATATTACTTACTTGGCTTCTTACCAGGAGTCCTTGTGTTTCCAGGATAACGGCTGCAGCCACATTGTTGAATGTGTTGGTGATTGTGGATTAAGATTCCAACTAAATATATAATTATACAATATGCCTACTCAAATACTACCATCATTTACGATTCTTTAAACATTGATACATTTATATTACCTTGTTAAGCCCTATGAGGCAAATAATGATTTGTGAAAATGGGCTATACCTAGATATTCCTGACAATTTGTTGACAGGTCCAGGCTCATTCCAGATAGCGCGTGCTTCACATATATGCATGTTAATGCTACTTATCTACTTTGATAGATCTCTCAAGCCAGTTCAAACTTTTCCACATTTGTCTGGACAGGGAACGTTGCTCTTGTAAATAAGTGGTGCAATGAGCAATTACGTCAGTCTGGTCCACAGTGGAAACAAAAACCTGAGTCTGTCCTTATCAACAGGATCAGAACATGGACACAAGTTTCTGTAGTCACTCCCTGTTCTGCTTGCTAGATTCGAAATACATTATAAAACATTGTGTGAAAAATGGATTTGGGTCATTTTAGGTGGGTTCTCATGCAGACTGCTGCCATCAGGATAAAATAGTGTGACAGTGTAAATCCACATTGACATCTCTTTCTTGCTGTCTGTCAAATGCATTTAGACAACAGTAGTTAGTCAATCAGTGAATCAACCATACTTCCTGGATGACTCACTTCTTCTATCTATCTATTTTTATTTGACAGTAATTTGAAAGCGATGGATCAAATCCATTTCCATCCATTTGCTATACCTGGTTATCCTGTTTAGAGTTCAGGCAGGGAAACTGTCCCAGCTAGAGTCAGAGGTGTAGGGTAAAAATTGGTTCGCATTTTAAAAATAAAAGATCGAGACAAAATAATCATAATTTTACATTTAAATACTCAGTTTGATTAATACTTATTATAGCCTTATAGCCAAGTATTTATTTCCTTAGTTTAAATGTTTATCCTACTGACACTAGCAATCGAGCTAGAGACTTAAATATCATGATTCATGGTTATTTGTACATGTATTCATTGTTGACTGACGATATCCCTCATGATTGTAATGATCCCCTGGTTTTTTCTCTAACGTCTATTTGAGGATAAGATTTTTGGAGAGTGATATTTATAAAATATTGTGTTCAGTCAATTACGTGTTAGCTGTGCATTACATGGGGGAAAAGTGTAATGTCAGTGGCATTGACTATAGCATGTAGAGTAATTCGGAATGTGCTATGGCAGACCTGTCGATGGAAACAACTTGCGAGAGAAAACAAATAATAACTTATGAGAATAAGGTTCCTGATGTGTCAGCCATGGATATAAATGTGAGGCTGCAGTAGACACAGACACAACAACACTTGACATAGCCTGGTCTGATGAATATGGATTCTAGCAACAACAGCAATGATTCATTGACCCAATCTGCCTCATGTCAGCATTCTGGTTGTGTAATGATGATGACAAATCTTTTTGGCATGTTTTGGCCTCTTTATACCGCAAAATCATGATTTGAATGCCACAACCTGTCTGATGATTGTTAATGACCATGCGCATCACTTAAGGTCTCTAGTCTTAGTTATCTTTTTTTAGAAAAATACATGTAGTTGTGTGACGGTTTATTTTAATGAGTTTATGTTACAGAAAAACACACAAAACAAACAACTGATTGGTCAATAATGTAAAATCATCAATTGTTTTGGCTGCCTCTTCATTTGAAGATAGAAACATAATCCAACATGTATCCAGTGTAAATGGCAGCCTACCCTAAAAGGACAAAAGGGAAAAGCATTATAAATAATTAGTTATAATTAACACTGGAGAGTTTATATTGTTTCTCAAAAAAAATGTCAGCATGTAACTCCCTCCAAAATGTCATATTGTTGTTTTTACATTTCTGTTAAAATACAGCTAATTTCCTCCTGTTCCAGTTATTATCATCCCAATCTCAGAAGGCGAAAAAATAACATATATATATATATATATACCGTATATATAACTATATTGTGTTATATAATAACATAACATCATAATAATATTATTATTAATTAATGATTCCTGTAAAACCAAAACGGGTTGCGAATGTGCTAAACTAAATACCTACTCTAATAATTTTTGTGATCAAAGGTGTGAGTATTACACTGGAAGTAATCTCTGGTCACCAGAACCAATGTCATATAACATCAGCATCTATGGACCATACTAATTTATAACCATCTAAACAGAATTAATTTGTGATCCTCATGCCTCTACAACCCTTTATTAAAATTCTGATTTGATTATCTTCGGCCATCATCAGCTGCAGTCTTACCTTTTCCACCATTGCATCCCAGACCACTGGCGTTCCCTATTCGGTCCATTCGGGCTCCAAAGCAACTTGAGGCCCGTTTCCTCGTGGTCATCAGAAGGTCCTGCAGATGGGTCCTCTGACTCGTGGGCTTGCTGTGGCCTTCTGCTGATGGTTTTTCTGACAGATATTCTTGTCCCTCCTCCTGGCTCCATCCTCGACCGACCTGGCTGTGCTCAGACTCTTGGTTTGTCTCTTCATAATCAGCTTCAGAATCCTTCTCCTGGGCTGCTTCGGCCAGCTTTTCTTCAAAGCGCTCCAGTAAAGACTGATGTGGAGAGATAAAGAGTGGTGTACACTTAAAACCCAAGCATTAAACCAATTCTTACGCTAACCCTGCTTGTGAATCTATGACTGCAAGAATCCCAAAACATGGTGTTGGGTTTGTGGGAAATTGTGTTTGTTGAAGGCTGCATTAGCTGTAACAAGTAAAACTATTCTAAAAAACGATGTCAAACTTTACCTTCACCAAACCAAGAGATGAGAGATGAAGTGTATGTTAGATTTTTTGCTCAAAATTAAAAAAAAGGTAAACGCAGAATAAATGTAAAATATATGAATGGTAAATGGTCTTCCCGGCTGCAGTTGGCCTTATCAACAAGGGGACCCCCACCTGACTTGGACTTTTATTCCGCCCCCACACCTCAAGGATGTGTTAAATTAACACATATTATATTATATTATACAACATTACATTGCATATTGCAATTTGACGCTATTCACTGTTTTGCATTTTGCATTTCACTTTTTACTTCACTTTTTATATCTTTTATCATTTATATATTTTTATATAGATATGTTTATGTCTAAATAAATGTTACTTTGTATAAATATTAGAAAAAGTGAGTAAATAAGAAGTAAATTGTGAGTAAATATATATTGTTTTTTATTATTATTGTTGTTTTTCTTATGTGTGGTGTATTTATTGTGTTTTTATGTTTCTGTGTTCATTGTATGCACCAATAACCAGAGCAAATTCCAGGTAGATGTTAACCTACTTGGCAATAAATACCTTCTGATTCTGATCCTGATTTATATAGCACTTTTCTAGTCTTGCGCTTTACAGTACAGTTTTACATTCACCCATACACACACACATTCATACAGTGCATCTTTTAGCAGCACTTTTTTTGTTCTATTAGGGCCAATTCAGGGTTCAGCATCTTGCCCAAGGATACTTCGGCATGCAGATGGGAAAGACTTGGGATCGAACTACAGCCCTTCAGGTTGGAGGACGTCCGCTCTACCCCTCAGCCAAAGCCGCCCCTATGAATGTATGCAATGTATAAAATATGTGATGTAACTACACTTAAATCACACATTGTAATGCTTCTCTGCACCTTACATTTAAGTGGATTTTGAATTGCAGTTTAAAGACATGAATGTAAAGTATGGAGGACAATACATGACTTAAGTATAAATAAATAAATATATGAATAAATACAGAAAAAAATAAATAAATAAAAAAGGAAATCGTTAAATTAATACAGAAATAAGTAAATAAATAGTTAATAACAACAGAAATGTCTAAATAAATGTCTTAAATATATTTCCACATTTATTTATTTCCTCATTTCTGTGCTTATGCTAATGAGAAAGGCGGGCTTAACCGCAGTCTCATGCAGGATTGGTCACAGGAGTGTGATGCTCCAGTCCTACTACTTCTGCCTTTCAATGCTGACTGGTGTCCAGTAACTGTTTGCAGTGTTGAGCCGGTTCACACTTAAAATGAACTAAAGAGCCTTGAGTGGTCAGTGGAGTAGAAAAGCGCTATATAAATACAAAACCATTTACTGCCATATACCTGGGTGTGTACTATATAGTTATTATTGAGTAAACCACTAAACACGAGTTTTCAGTCGATTGCATTATTACAAATATTAAATCTAAAAAGGGTTCTAGTTCTGGAAAAAACACTTGGCTGAGGTGGAAAAGTTGGTATATTGTGAAAAACAAGAGGCTAGATATTGCAGGTGAAAAAGGCTTTGTGTATATACTTAAATGTGCAAGAAGCATGTGACATTAATATTACTAGTTTGTTTTTCATCAATTGGCATTAAAAAACATGTCTTATCAATTATCAATAGCAATAATGAGACTATAACCGTTTTCTAAATTCATGAAAAAAAGAAATTCAATATTTGCAGGAGTGAGTGATGTTAATGTTAGAAGATCGGTTTAATCAATAACAAAAACTCAGCACTGGGCTGTTAGATTTCATGAATGCATTTGAGGAGAAACTATTTGAATTACTCATACTGTTTCACTACAGCAAGCTTTCCCCCATTTAATAGTGTGGATATGAACATATACAAACTGAGCCAACGGCAGGTACTTTATTAAATTGTAGATACATTATAAACAACCTTTTTGCTTTATAGTTTCCCAGGCGTGACAATTAAACATAAAACACTTATTTATTTTTAGATTTGTGGTTGATAAGCTAAAACACTCAGTTTAAAGAGTAAATTTTATATTTACCTTTATCTATAATTTGTGTTATTATTATCATTTAATGTTTACCTTTATTTATAATTATCATTAGTACATTGATGGGTAAACTACACCTGCTGCTAAATGCTTTTTCATCATTGACCATGGAATACAAAACCTGTCTATACAGAAATGAACAGAACTGAACAGAAATCTACCTGATCTTTCCAAGGACAGTGTTAAAACTAAAATAATGGTTAACGTGATTTCTTACCTTAAGCTGAGCAAGGTCACTGGTTGAAGTAGCCCTTCCAAGTATGTGGCTGCTAACCAGTGTATGGTGACACAGTAGAGCCAGCAGGCCCCATATGGCAGCAGTCCTCATATTATCCTATTGCTACTACTGTAGTACAGCAAGATTTTATATACGTACACACAACACACATACAGTACATGCACCAGACAGCCAGTGTCAGTAGCTCATCATTTTGTAGACTGCTTCAAGAGCATTCTGACACCTCTACATGATAAGGTAGTCAGATGTCCCTTAAAGTGGTGCTTGATGGTAAGTGATGTGTGCGTGAGTGTGTATGTGTGTTTTAACTCATTTTTGTTACCTCTTTAGGACCTTTTCCAGTATAAACACTTACCTTGTCAGAACCAGTGGACCTCATGGAGATCAAAGCCTTGTCTTACTGAGGAAAAAAATATTTTTGAAGTTTCTGGTTAAGGTCAGGGTTATAATCGGAATTGTGGTTAGGTGAAGGTTAAATTAGCCATAAGGTTTTGGTTAGGCTGTCTACAATGAATGAAGTCAATGCAAAGCCCTAATAAGGATGGCTGTGCAAATCTCTCACTGTGTGTGTGTGTGTGTGTAATCGGCTAGCAATGGCCTGACTTGAAGCTCTGAATGCAGACATGGCAGGAATGCATTATTCACCATGCAAATACTTGACACTGTCTACCCTCCTGAGCCTGTAAGCTACCATAGTAGGTTGAAACTGCTGGGCTACAGGAGTGTTTTATGGAAGCCTGGAGTGATCATAGACTCATAACAGTAATATATTTATATTGTGTGTGTTTGTGTGTGTGTATATATATATATAGGCCTCATACAAGAATTATTCGTATAACCAATTTTTTTTGTTACGTTACTCGTACAGAAGAACTTGCTAAATTCACCAATTTTCTTCAATCAATCAATCAATCAAATTGTATTTGCGTATTCACAAATCACAATTTGTCTCATAGGGCTTAACAAGGTGTGACATCCTCTGTCTTTAACCCTCAACAAAAGTAAGGAAAAACTACCCCAAAAGACTTGCAATAGATGTCGCGTGTAATTGAGAACATCTCAATGTTTAAAATATTTGTACTTAAGAAGATGTCTGATAGAGATGAAGGGAGCAGCAATGACAAATTAATTGAGGAGTTATTGTCAGTAATGGTGATAATTTAAATAGTAAGTAAGCCCAGAAATTCATATTAGACTCGAAACAAGGTCATTTACATCTCGTTTCAACCCGAAGTGGCTAAGCTAGCCTTTCTCAGCCACGCGCTGGTGTGTCCTAGAGTCTGTGAGTGCACCTCGTAGGAAGATATTAGTGGACATTTAGGCTAAAAACGTGATGTAAACGACGCAGGTTCGACACTTGCGGACACTTGGATAACACCACACAAGCAGTATTTTCTGTTTTATTATGTCTGAAGTGTAAGTCACCATCATGAGTAGATAAGTAGATGAGTGAATTTTCATTTTTTGGTGAACTATTCCTTTAATTTGATAAAGAGGGAATAGAGGAACGATAAGCTCCATGTGTCGTGTGTCTCTGACAGTCTAGGCCTATAGCAGCATAACTAAGAGCTTGTCCAAGACAGACCTGAACCAGCTCTCACTATAATATACACCGCGTTCCACATTATTATGCAAATTGGATATAAGGGTAAAAAACATTCATTTTTTAGTTTTTGAATTAAACTCATGGATGGTATTGTGTCTCAGGGCTATTTGGATGATTGAAATCAATCTCAGACACCTGTGATAATTAGTTTGCCAGGTGAGCCCAATCAAAGGAAAACTACTTAAGAAGGATGTTCCACATTATTAAGCAAGCTACATGTTTCAGGCAAAATAGGGAAGAAAAATGATCTCTGCTGCTGAAAAGCAGCAAATAGTGCAATTCCTTGGTCAAGGTATCACAACATTGGATATTTCCAAAAGAATTGCGCGTGATCATCGGACGGTGAAGAAATTTGTCACTGATTCACAGCACAAGCGGGTTTGTTCAGACAAAGGCAAAATAAGGAAGATTTCTGCCAAACAAATGCGTAGGGTTAGGAGGGCAGCCACTAAAATGCCATTGAATAGCAGCAAACAGGTGTTTGAAGCCGCTGGTGCCTCTGGAGTCTTGCAAACTTCAAGATGAAGGATGCTCAAGAGGTTTGCAAGTGTCCTTAAACCTGTTATTCGTTCCTCTAAACCAAGCTCACAAGCAAAAAAGGTTGCAGTGGGCTCAGGACTACATAAAGACTAAGTTCCAAACTGTTTTGTTTACGGATGAGTGCCGTGCCACCCTTGATGGTCCTGATGGATGGAGTAGAGGATGGTTGGTGAATGGCCACCATGTCCCAACAAGGCTGAGACGTCAACAAGGAGGTGGCAGAGTCATGTTTTGGGCCGGAATCAATGGGGAGAGAGCTGGTCGGCCCCTTCAGGGTCCCTGACTGTGTGAAAATGACCCCGGCAAAGTATGTAGAGTTTCTGACTGACCACTTTCTTCCGTGGTACAAAAAGAAGAACCGTGCCTTCCAAAGCAAAATCATATTCATGCATGACAATGCACCATCTCATGCTGCAAAGAATACCTCTGAGGCATTGGCTGCTATGGGCATAAAAGGAGAGAAACTCATGGTGTGGCCCCCATCTTCCCCTGACCTTAACCCTATTGAGAACCTTTGGAGCATCATCAAGCAAAATATCTATGTGGGTGGAAGGCAGTTCACATCCAAGCAGGTGCTCTGGGAGGCTATTATGGCATCCTGCAAAGACATTAAAGCTGAAACTATCAAAGAACTCACAAGTTCAATGGATGCAAGAATTGTGAAGGTGATATCAAAGAAGGGGTCTACTATGTTGACATGTAACTTGACCTGTTAAGATGTTTTTGATTAAAACCTTTTTTTGATTTCAGCAAATATGACCTCTTAATGCTGCAAATTCAACAAATGACAATTTTTAGATCTTTACAACCTATAAAATATCTTGAAACTCAGAAACTCAGAGACTCTGCATAATCATTTGGAACACTGCATTTTGAGTTTTTTACTTTTGAAAAAAATACTGTTATCATTGGGAGGTTTGTTCAATAAAATTTGAATTATACTCTAACAGTTGATGACTTGAAAAATATACTGACTGGCTGTGCATTACTATTTAGGAAAATCTGAGCAAAGTGTAATCTGCATAATAATGTGGAACGCGGTGTAGTGTGGCGGTGTGGCCTAGGGGGTGAGTGGTGTGGCCTAGGGGGTAGAGTGGGTGTTCTCCAATAAGAAGGTTGCCGGTTCAAACCCCCCTCTCCATCTGCATGCCGAAGTGTCCTTGGCAAGATGCTGAACCCCTAAATGGCCCCTCATATAAATGTTGAGTGTACTAAAAATGTAGGTCGCTTTGGACAAAAGCGTCAGCTAAATGACATGTAATGTAATGTAATATTTATATTGAAATCTATTTGCATCAGGGAGGCCGCCATGTTTCTTGTAGTAGCCCAGACTGAACAAACTAAACACCCTTTTTGTTTATATGAAAACTGAAGGTTACCACAGGTTCTCTTTCATGTTTGGAAGGGAAGGATGAGGTGAGGGGTATTCAGCTGCAACATGCAACTTCACAACTTTGTCATTCAATTCTACACACTGCTTCTTTAAACGTAGAGAGGCTGCCTGCCTACCGGACTGAAACTGGACGATGATTCCACAGGAAAGGAGCTTGATAGCCGAAGGCGCTTGCTTGAGGAACAGTAAGTAAACCTGAATTGTGGGACTGCATGTCCTAGAAATAAGTTTTAAGCGAGAATCAAAGATAACTATCAAATTCGGTTCTCTAAGGTGTTAAGAGTTTTACAAACTCTGTTTTATCTTGTGTTTTCAATTTTCTTACAGGTACAAACACAATTCACAGTCCATCTCACGATAAATGTGTCTGTTGTTATCGGCATCCTTTAACTCTTTTTTCAAACGCAAATGGAAAACTGAAAACATTTTTACAGAAAAAAATATTTTTGAACCAGCCACAATTTTTTTACAATGAGTAAAGTAAGTTTTAACAACACTAATAATTTCATACTTGTGCAGAGACTCAGCTTTTAATTAAAAATGTTAATTAGGGGCTGGGATTCTGTACTGAGGTCCCTCTTGTTTTTCCCAATGTTATTATTATTCCGAAGAAATCCATCTGACCATGCATGAAAAAAAATCGAACTTAGCACATAGGTCCAGTCCTATGCCAATAATCCTCAACTGGATGTGTGGGCTTATAGTCCTGATGGTAGCGCTCTAACAACGAAATCTAAAGCAAATCAAGAGTAATTTCACGAACTTTGCAATTTTCACCAAATTGTTGTCACAATTGATGCACAAATGATCCAGCCAGATTCTTGCTTTATCAAAAATTGAGCCCCATAGTGCATCAAAAATGTTTTACTTTAAAAAATACTGGAAACAGATACTCGCTAAATAGATTCCCAATGTTCAGGGAAATCAATGACAAAATTCTCATGTCTTGGTAAACAAGACAAAAACTGATTTAAATTTTTTTTTTTTCAAATGTATCATGTCAACTACAGCAGTCAATGGAAATACATCATATATCACTTTCTCTCTCATGGAGCAATCAATCTTTGTGAAAATATATCACAGACATCTCACTATACTGATGGATTACAGAAATGATCAAAATCGTATCTTGATAACTGATTTTTTGTACAGTACTCCTACAGACACATTAGACAGTGTCAAGTTACATCATGAGTGAAGTGATGTCACTTGCTCATTAAGATCATGACTTGACTTCAGTGTCTGAGATTGTGAGTTCACAATGTTTGAAGCATAATAATTCTGCTTATGCCTGCTCAAACAAAATGCACTATGAAAAAATCATTTTCCTCTTCCTAATCTTTTTTTTATCTCCCTCTTATTCTTCCTCAAAATGCCTGGCCCAACCCTTTTCTGCTTATAGGACTTATAGTTCTCAACTCAATATACTCAAAGAACTCAAAATTACTCTACTGGTTGTGTGTTGGCAGTGTTGCATATCATACACAACTTACAACATAAATTTCATTGTCCTCCTCAATACAAGTTCTGTCTCAGACCAGCGCTCCATGAAATAAGGTTTCCTGCTTCTGACCTAGTGCCACAATTCAACTGCAGGCCTGTCAATAGCCATTTCATTATTTTGATGCACCCACATTGCTTCATTCAGGTTAGGCTTCTGTGCTGCATCTAAGCTTTAAAATGTCATGAAAAACTCTGATCATAGCCTTGATTGTATCAGGATGGCCCCATCAGCTCCCAGAGCAGCAGAGCATCTCCTCTGAATATGATGGGTATGGGTGAGCATGCAAGTGCAAGTTGAGTCTTGTGTCAGCCTCAATTAGTTTGTGTGTGTTGTTAGATCCCAGTATAACCCTGGAGGTTTACACAAGGAGATGCAGAAGACGGGAGCTCAGGAGAAACGGGATACAAAAAGCACAGGAGATCACGGGCAGGGCAAGGGGAAGCACAGAGACTTATATACACACACAGGGAAGGCAGGGGCAATTGGACACACGTGGAACACATGAGGACTGGTGCAGGCAATCACAGACAGGGATGAAGAAAGAAAACACACTAGGAACAGAGACTACAAAATAAAACAGGAAAGAGAACACAGGTACACCGAAACAACTCAGACAAACATAAACACAAGGAAGTCAAGAAACACGAGGTAATAAGAAAACAGAAAACACTCTTAATAAAGGACAAAATAAACACACTCAGAATACAAAACTTCCTCTTCCACTTCCTCCAAACGTCTACCCTGCTTCCATTGAAAAAATATTAATTATGAATAGCCGTGTGAGAAAAAATAACTTTCTCCGCTCTCCGCTTATAATCTGTGCACTTGGAATTTGTTAGGACATTTTGTGGCTTTCTAGGCCCCATGGATCTGTTCCAAAATAGTTCACTAGGGTAACCTGATTGATCAAGTTGATAAAAATCACCACAGTAATGCATTTACTGTCACACTGAGAGCATAAGTTGGAACATTGGTGTTCTTGAGCATCCTTTTGTTTGTTTTACAGATATTATGTTGAGGATAATTAGCAGTTGCAGTAGTAGTAGCAGTTGTCTCGTTAAGATTAAGGCTCTTAGCAATAAATGGAGCGATGCCTGCAAGCTAGTTCAGGTAGCCAACTCGAGCTGCCCTGCTCTAATCATGTGACATACATCATGTGACATACCTCAGTCTCCACAACCATCTATAATACACACCCACTGAATCAGGTGCTCTATTTAAGCAGAGAGAAATTTCCCATCATTCCCTTTGCTTGCACTGATGCTGCAGTATTGCTACCAGTTGCTGCAGCGTCTCAGCTGTTGACCACGTGGTCGTTGTGCCTCCGTGGGTCATTTGTCTCTCTCAATCCGAATGAGTCCGAGTCCTCCGTGATAAAAGTCCGCTTTATTCCCAAAATTTGGGCTAGGTCCTCTCGGCTGTGCACCGTATCCTGGAGGAGATGTGCGCCCACAGCGTTCATTCATCGGTTCTGAGCCACAAGACATTTTTCAACCACTTCTCGACTCGGGAGGGGGGGGGGGGGGTTCCGCGAGGCCGAACAAACACTGGTGCCAGCGTTGCAGACGGCCTCCTCTTGGGGCCTTGCTGCTCCATCAATCTCTCCTTCACCTTGGGATGTGGTATCTCGGAGGCAGAGGAAGCTTGCCTGGATCCGATGGCGCTTCCATCCAACCCCTCTGCTGAATGAAATTTGCACTGAATGTTATGAATGAAGCAATTCAGTCGACACATAATATGCCATCTTCCCTGCATGCAGGGCTGGACTGGGAGAACAAAACGGCCCGGGCATTTTTTGGCTCAGACCGGCCCACATAATTAGCCGAGCACATCTGCCATTAAATTGACGTAACTTATGTCTTCTAAATGTCTTAAAGTAGCTCATATTAAAAGTACTTAAGTATCAAAAGTATCTGGTGTTGAAATGTACTTAAGTATCAAAAGTACAAGAACTAAAATAAAAAATGCAAAGCTCTTTTTATAGTAGGTCTATACAGACACAAAACAACCCAAAATGTTTCTCCTCAAGATTTATCTCAACTGACTGAAAAATTACAACAACAATATGCATATAATGTATAATTTTACCAATTTTGAACCCTAGATAGTGAGGTTCAAATAGTAATGGACCAGTGCATCTAGAGACAACAAAGAATTAACTATAAACAAGTGCCTCTTATGTCTGCCCAAGAACATTAATAAACCGCAGTATAACCACTAAAACATTCTGTAAATATCACTAAACATGGACCTCTCATCAGTAGCAAGAGTGATACACAATGCCCCTTATGATAACTCAGCAAAGGGAAACCAGATCTAGGCACACAAAATAAGACACTATCTCTTATCCTATTCTAGAGGAAGTAAAAGTCGTAACAAGATTTCTGAAGGTGAACCTGCGGAGGGATAGACCAACCCCCCCCCCCCCGACGGCAAACACGCCACCGGGACCTGCACATCTCAGGAGGGAGGGGGCAGCGAGTGAGAGAGCGAGAGAGAGGTGCGCCGTGGGTAGAGGCGTGCGACGCCAACCTCCGCTGCTCAAGTAACGAGCCAGTTTGGAGAATGTATTGAAAATTGAAAATGCGCGCTCACATGTCTGCCTCCACTCGCTCATCATTGTCGAGTCCTCCTCGCTCGTCTCCCGGCGCACCTGCTGCTGCTGGGCTGGTGAACCCGGCACCACATAGGTCCGTCTATTTGGCATATTTAGCAGCCTCCACCTCCAGAGACTTCTGCTTTTTTTCCCGATGCTTCTCAGCGCCACCCGGGCGTTTTTTTACTCTTATTATCCATTAAGTTAAGTTTCTGTCTCAGCAGCAGCCAGTCCCGCGACTCCCGCCCCCGGTTTGTATTGTGATTGACAGCACTGTCAGGGCTCTCTGAGCCTGTCAGCCCATGATTGATTGACAATGACAAACAATAGACCAATAATATGTGTCGATGCTGGCAACACACTGCTAGCCCTCTGTAGCCAATTGGCCGGCCCAATTGGAGGGAATTTAGAGAGGAAGAAGAGAAAAAAAACAAAAAAACAACATAGCGGACCAGACCGGCCCACATTGGGTCAACGGCCCACCGGGATTATGCCCGGTATGCCAGATGGCCAGTCCACCCCTGCCTGCATGTGATTAAAACAACACTGGCGAGACGGCTCATGTTTAAGTTCTTCCTGGTATGTCACTCCCACAGGATTATGGGAGTTGTAGTCCCAGCTCTAGCCATGGGTTCGAGACTCATGTCAACAATTCCTGATTCCCATAGGAATCAAATTCTAGCGGGTAATTTTTTGTTATTCTGGAAACATTATATTATATCTGTTGGGGGTAGATGTACGAATATAAACAATGGACATTTAAGTTAAGGCTTTGTTTTATTTAGATTATGAATAGAATACATATAAACCCTGTATACATATAAACCCAGAATACGTAAAAACCCTGCCTGTCTCCCATACTGTGGGAGCCTGGCCTTGCAAGGGTAAACAGTGGGAACACAAACTGGAAGGGAGCAATCAGAAGCAGGGGTTGTGGTGAATATAACTTAGGCGTTTATTTTTAATCTGAGGGGGAAAAGGGAGGAGGCGTACAGAGGTAACTCAAAAAGCTTCACCGGTCTGGTGGCAGTTGGCATCTGGGGCTCCGTCGGGCTCTTCCTGATCCAACGGGAGAGAGACAGCAATTATTCCTCTTCATAAAACAAAAGGCATGTTATCTATGGTTGCATAATTCTTCTCATGGGGAAGCAGGTTGCAGCTTACAAAGGTTATGGGGTTTCGGTTGGATGCACTTTTGCTTTTCAGCTCATGTAAGGGGGCCGCTAAAGAGGCAAAGTTAGGAATGAATAGTCTGTAATACCCCAATAACCTTAGAAAGGTTCTCACCTGACGTTTGGTCTAGGGTTGGGGCCAGGTTGTTATGGCATCCACCTTCTTTACCTGGGGTTTCACATTTCCTCGTCTGACAGTGTACCCAAGATAATTCACCTCCTCCAAGGTGAGGGAGCACTTTGCAGGGTTGGCTGTCAGTCCCGCCTCTTGTAGGGCCTGGAGAACAGCTGCTAGGTGCTGCAGATGGTTCTCCCATGACGTGCTGTGGATAACAATGTCGTCCAGGTACGCCGCAGCGTAGGCCTGGTGTGGCCGGAGAACTTTATCCATGTTCCTCTGGAACGTTGCCGGGACTCCATGAAGACCAAACGGGAGGACTCGATAGGGGAAGGTTCCGTCTGGCGTTGAGACGGCCGTCTTCTCCCTTGCTTGTGGGGTGAGTGGAACCTGCCAATATCCTTTGGTTAAATCTAGTGTGGAGATGAACCGGGCAGGTCCTAATCTCTCGACCATCTCATCTACCTGGGGCATAGGGTAGGTGTCAAACAGAGAAATCTCATTTAACTTTCTATAGTCATTGCAGAACCTAATGCTGTCATCTGGCTTCCCAACAAGGACTATAGGACTGGACCAGGCACTGTGTGACTCCTCCACCACCCAAAGGTCAAGCATTTTCCTCACCTTGTTTCTGATGGCCTCCCGTCTGGCCTCTGGGATTTGGTATGGTCGTAGCCTTACTGTCTTTCCCGGTTTGTTCTGATGTCATGGGCGATGGCTGTTGTTCGACCCGGGCCTCGGAGAAGACATCTCTGTTTCTATCCAGCAGTTCTCGGAGGTCTTGTCCTTGCCTGGATGACAGCTGGTCACTCATGTTCACTGTCGGGAGGACCCGGGGAGGCAGGTTAGCTTAGGACATTAGAGGTGACAGGGAGAGGCTCATGCCATGGCTTCAGCAAATTTACATGCTTAAGTTGTTGGGCTTTCCTACGGCCGGTCTGCCGTATACAATAATTTACAGGCCCCACCAGTTCCAGTATTTCATAAGGCCCTTGCCACTTGGCTAAAAACTTGCAATCATTCGTTGGAATTAAAACCATTACCTTGTATCCCGGTTTAAACTCTCTCACCTGGGCTGCCCGGGTGTATACCTGGGCCTGTTGTGCTTGGGCTTGCTGCATCTGCTCCCGAACTAAGGGCCAGACTTGGGTCATTCTGTGATGCTTTTGTTCCACGTGCTCCACGTAGCTGCGCTGGGTGGACGGCTGCTGCTCCCAGGCTTCGTTGACAACATCTAGCAAGCCCCGGGGTCTCCAACCGTACAGAAGCTTGAACTGTGAAAATCCAGTGGGACCCTGGGGTACTTCCTGTATAGAGAACAAAATATACGGCAGCAGTTGGTCCCAGTTCTTCCCATCAACATCGATTACCTTGCGCAGCATGTGTTTTAGGGTTTTGTTGAACCTCTCTACAAGTCCATCTGTCTGAGGGTGATAGACGGAGGTTCTGATTTGTCTCACCTTTAGACTTTGGCACAGTTATTTCATCACTTTGGATATAAAGCATGACCCTTGGTCTGTCAGGATTCCATCCTGCAGGCCCACGCTACTGAAGAGCAGAAACATCTCTCTGGCTACCACCTTCCCAGTAGCAGACCGTAGAGGAATTGCCTCCGGGTAACGGGTTGCGTAATCCAGTAACACTAGTCAGAAGCAGGGGTTGTGGTGAATATAACTTAGGCGTTTATTTATAAATTGAGGCGTACAAAGGTAACTCAAAAAGCTTCACCGGTCTGGCAGTTGGCATCTGGGTCTCCGTCGGGCTCTTCCTGAAACAACTAGAGAGAGACAGCAATTATTCCTCTTCATAAAACAAAAGGTAGGCCGCTGGCCTCTTACCTCCGACCGGACCTCCGCTCCGCGCTCCGGCTCGCTCTCGCTGCCTCCACTAGCTGCCTCGCACTAGCTGCCTCGCTCTCGCTGCCTCCACTAGCTGCCTCGCACTCCCCCGCTGCCTCGCACTCCCCCGGCTGACAGACACACAAGGAGCCCGGCCAAGGTGCTCGCTGCACCGGGAGAGGTGGAGGTGCCTAGGTGCGAGGAGAGGGAGAGCGAGGCAGCCGGGAACGTGTCTATAGCCCCCACATCCCTTTGTGTGCCTGTGTGTGTGTCTGTGTGTGCATGTGTGTGCGTGTGTGTGTGCGCTCGCGCTCAGAATATATGACCTGTATAAATAAAATAAATGAATGAATAAACACATACAATTATATACTGTATACACACATATCTAATGGATGTATTTAAATAAATGTACATCTTTATCAGATGGTGTATTAGTTTTGAAAATTGTAGCTTCAATGAAGAAACACAACAAACTGATACAGAAATATATGTAGGACAGTGACTTAAAATGATTTTAACAACCTCAAATATGCTAAGGGGAGATTTAAGACGTGAAAGTGGATGTGTGAGTGACGGGGGGGGGCGGGTCGGTGAGAGGGGGGCGGGTCGGTGAGAGAGGGGGCGGGCGGGCACTCAAAACAGGTCAATCTGAGGAGGGCTGTTTTAGACAGGGTAAGAAGGCTGCTGTTTTAAATGATCCTTGTGGTATTTTGACCAAAAAATGCTACAGACATTTCATTAAGACCCCAATGAACCATATCAACTGCGGTGAAATGGGGCATAATAGGTCTCCTTTAAGTGTTGTATATATATAGCCAATATGGATAAAAAAAATGACATGTCTGTTGTGAATGTTGTTCTATAATAACACTTAATGTTAAAAATAATGTTGATATGGCACCAACAACTTGTATCTTAGATCCAATTCCTACAAAATTACTTAAAGAAATTCTGCCCCTAATTGAAAGTACGTTAATGAACACAATCAATCTGTCATTATCTTTAGGATATATACCACAGTCCTTTAAACTAGCTGTTATCAAACCCCTTCTCAAAAAACCCACTCTGGACCCAGAGGTTTTAGCCAACTACAGACTGATATCCAACCTCCCCTTCCTGTCTGAAATCCCTGAAAAAGTTGTAGCCAATCAGCTGTGTGAGTTTCTCCAGGAAAGTAATGTATATGAAGACATTCAGTTGGGGTTAAGACCTCATCACCGCATGGAGACAGCATTGGCAAAATTCAATAATGACCTTCTAATAGCTTCAGATCAGGGATTTGTGTCCGTCCTCGTTCTGTTAGATCTTAGTGCAGCATTCAACACTATTGACCATCACATTTTATTACAGAGACTAGAACAGTTAATTGGCATTAAAGGAAGCTCATTAGTGCAAGTGGTAGAGCATCCACCCAGTTAAGCTTTGTCCTAGAAATTGTTTAACTTAGCTTGAGGATTCTGTTAACCCTTTCTACCATCCCATGTGATTGAGGACGACCTCTTCAAACCTTAGTTGTTTCAGGATTCCTTTGTCTATTTTTTCGCTTCTCTTGTTTTTAATTTAAATCTTATTTCATCTTTTGATGGTACTGGCTCACTGATTTGATCCTGTCAACATAATCTATTTCAAGGTGTTTGAATGGTCCCTCTGACACTGGAATATGACCTACTGGTGTCTTTACGCCTTTTCTCACATTGTTTTGCGCACAATTTTCCAAAATTGCTAATACAAATACAAATTTAACACCTGATCAACCATCATTTGCAAATATGGCGACCAACATACCTGTTTGCAGTTTTCACTTCCTGAGGTGTTGCAAGCATATACAGTATGTTCCACACAATCTTTTAATCATGTTCTCATCAGGGGAACTGAAAATCAGATTATCTGTTTCTTTCCATTCAACGTTTGTTGCAATTTTCATCACTGGTCCTACATTTTTAGATTTAAAATTGTCATTCACCAGTAGAGTTATGTGCAGACCTGTTTCTGGTATATTAAACAAGACTGATAGGAAAGAGTTGGGATTAAGATTCAGTGCTGCTCCCTCTTTTCCTATTATTATGTATCCTGTTATTAGTTCCAGATTCAAATTCTTGGTCGATGTTTCCCATTTTTCTTCCAAAATGTCCCTTTGGGATGAATCATAACACATTGTACAATGATAGTCAGTGTATGGTTTCTTTCCTTCTGGGATCTGAGCATGAATGTATTTTTCCCACTTTCTGTACATCTCATTTACTGGTTCGGATATGATCCCCAGCCAATAAATGTAAGCCCTCTCACCTGATGTACTCATCTGGAAGCCAGGTCCAGAGCTATCAGTGCTAACAAATATATAAGAGTTTGATCAGATAACAAAATAGGCAGTATTGCTTCATCGCCTTCGATTGATAGCCGAACTGGAGCTGTCATTGGAATCATCTGTCTTTGTCCAGAGAATCCTACTGTCTTTACAAATTGATCCAACATGGGGAGGTGTGTGGCATATTTTGGATTAACACAAGTTTAAGTAGCTCCAGTTTCAACCATCATCAATGTTGGTTTATTTTCTACCAGAGCCTCAATCATGGGTTCTTTATAAGTTATTAAAGGAAGCTTCTCTTTTTTGTTGGCTCTTTTTGCACTTATCTTTTGGTTCATAGTCTTTTATTCCAAGTTCCATATACTCAAACATTGTCCAGGCTGGATTTAACCCTTTAGTTTTTTTCTCCCATTTTCCAGACATTTTTTATGTCTCTTTTCTTTGATGTGTAATCTATCTTTAGGATGATTATTATCGGTGTACCCATATTTGCTGTGCTGTGCTGTTTAGATTTAGCTTATAGATTTGGATTATAGCTTTTGTTACTTTTAGCAACTCTTGATTTTAAGATTGTGATCCTAGATCAGACATGGGCAAAGTACGGCCCGCGGGCCGTGTTCTGGGTTTGAACCCTCGGGGTTGAATGCACTTATTGTAAGTTGCTTTGGATAAAAGCGTCAGCTAAATTAAATTTGCCATGGAGTGTGGTGTATAGGGCTCGAAAGGGCACATGATCTCCCTTCACTTTTTCCCTTTGCCCTGTGAGCCCTTCTGTAAAATGAGAGGATCAAGGAAACAAAAAGTGGACAATGAGTGCCGAGTGTTTAACACGGAGTCGACAACAAAATACTTTTTCACTGAAGTCCAATCGAAGGCTGTATGCCTGATATGCCGAGAAACTGTCGCAGTTTACAGAGAGTACAACATCAGCCGTCACTTTGCTACGAAGTCAGTCAACGCAAGAACGGGTTGCTGCAGCTCAGAGGTTGGCGACTTTTTTACAGACTCAGCAACATTTTTTTTCACAGACAAACTGCGATTAAAGAGTCATCTACCAAGGCATGTTTTTTGGGGGGCATTCGAAATAGCAAAGGCTAGCAAGCCTTTTTCTGAAGGCGGGTTTTTGTTAAATGGCCTTGCAAATAAGTGCTATGCTACTTGGTAAAGGCAAAATCCTTTCATGTAATGATATTTAAATGTCATTTATATTAGTTCACAAAAACACTCCATCCATCTGTTCCTGGCCCGGCCCCTCTGTCAAATTTTGGAACCCATTGTGGCCCGCGAGTCAAAAAGTTTGCCCACCTCTGTTCTAGTTGCTTTGATATTTAAATGCAGTTCACAATGGGATAATGGGATTTCACAATGCGCTGATGTATGTGTTGAAATATGTTTTGATGTTATGTTTGCAGTAGACTAACTACAATTTTTTTTCTAAGATGTGAACACAGGGTCTAAGCAACAGAGTTGAACAATCAAACAACACTGGATGATACAAAACAAGGACAATACTATGTTTTTTTAGATCATTGATATTAAAAACTCTCTCAGCAATATATTTTGGGTTTAGTATGTGTATCAGCTGATTGTATCTCAAATAAATGTAACTACAGCTCCACAGGCAGCTCAAAATAGAATCGCATGCAGGCTCACAAAAACTTAAAGGAGCAAGAAGGGAGTCTAGTCTAGTCTTGTTTTGACAAGCAACAAATGCACAAATGCAATCCGTATCACCAATGTATTATGCTCTGCTCACTGATACGCAATGTCACACACATCTAATATTTAGATTCCAAGCAAATATTTTCACATCCTATCTATAGGCATTCACAACTTTGACAAAATGTAAGCAGCATATGATGTTACAAAATACAAACTCAGAGCAGCATCAAGTGTTACAGTTCAGCAAAAACTCTTGAACAAAATCAGTTGACTTTACACTGCTATTTTTAACTCTATTCACCGACACAATAGCAATTCATATTTGGAATTAATATTTTTGTGTGCCTTCTTGGCTTAAACTCTAATTTGTCACCTTCTTGGCTTCAACAGTTTGGGTTTTTTGAACATAGCCCTATTGGCCTAAACCAGGGGTGGGCAAACTTTTTGACTCGCGGGCCACAATGGGTTCTAAAATTTGACAGAGGGGCCAGGCCAGGAACAGATGGATGGAGTGTTTTTGTGAATTGATATAAATGACATGGAAAAATCATTACATGAAAGGATTTGGCCTTTACCAAGTAGCAAAGCACCTATTTGCAAGGCCATTTAACAAAAACCTGTCTTCAGAAAAAGGCTTGCTAGCCTTTCGAATGCCCCCAAAAAAACATGCCTTGGTAGATGACTCTTTAATTGCAGTTTGTCTGTGAAAAAAAATGTTGCTGAGTCTGTAAATAAGTCGCCAACCTCTGAGCTGCAGCCACCCGTTCTTGCGTTGACTGACTTCGTAGCAAAGTGACGGCTGATGTTGTACTCCCTGAAAACTGCGACAGTTTCTCGGCATATCAGGCATACAGCCTTCGATTGGACTTCAGTGAAAAAGTATTTTGTTGTCGACTCCGTGTTAAACACTCGGCACTCATTGTCCACTTTTTGTTTCCTTGATTGCTCTCATTTTACAGAACAGCACTCCCGGGGAAATTTTATTTAGCTGACGCTTTTATCCAAAGCGACTTACAATAAGTGCATTCAACCCAGAGGGTTCAAACCCAGAACAACAAGAATCAAGACAGTACGATTTCTTCACAAATAAAGCAAAACTACAAAGTTCTATAAGTACGTGCCATTTAAGTGCTACAAAATTGTTAATTTAAAAATATATATATATATTTTTTTTTTAAATTTAATTTTTTTTTTTATTTGGACAAGTTCGGCGGGCCGGATTAAAAAGCCCAACGGCTTGAACACTTAAGTTTTTAAAACTCAGCCCTTTTGGCCTAAACCCAAATTTTGTACCTTCTTGACCAGTGATTCTCAAATTGTGGGGCGTGGACCGGGAAGGGGAAATATGACGCCGGGTTCAAACCATACGCCCTGCAGCGCAGTTCTCTGGCGCACAGCCGCCTGGCTGTTCACAACGGACACGCATTTCTCCGCACCGGTCAGCCCGCGATTTTCATTCTCCGCTTGTATGTAACCCGTTCAATGTATGGGTTTGGGGTTAAATGATGATGGTCTTCATTGCCCCCCCCCCACTCCTCTCTTTCTCTCTGTCTGTCTGCTTGTGTGCTTGTAGTGGATGGGCAGATGGGGAAATTTATTAATGTGACGGGAGAAATCTTGGAAATTGAAACTCAAGGACAATAGAAGGGGAATCCAAAGAATCGGTTGCATATTTGATCATTTATATCATGTAAAATATGTCATTTATATTGTTTAAAATCATTTTTCATTGTGTTTCCTGGCACGATACGAAAAAAATAGACTTGACGCCGAAACCATCGGTGCAGGGCGCGAGGCGCCTTCAGCGCGGCGCATCGCAGCTAATGTGAACAGCACAATTGAGTGTTCAAAATCCAAGTTGAGACGAAAGTATGACGAAGCCTACAGTTGCAATCAGATATATTCAACCCCCTCACCTCAATAGACATTTTAGTGATGTGGATTTTAGTTATTTTGACAGCAGAAGTTGACTTAACTTTGAAGTTCAAATGAAAAATGTAACTCTTTCAACACATGTGCATGTGCAGTATTATTCAACCCCAAGCTTCAGTACTTGGTGGCGCATCCTCTAGCTTTTATAACTTCTAACAAACATTTTCGGTAAGTGCGGACAAGCTTCTCACACCTCTCGATTGGAATCTTTGCCCATTTTTCACGTGCAAAAGCCTGTAGCTCAGTGATGTTTCATGGCTTCCGTGCTGCAATTGCCTTCTTTAAATCCCACCAAAGATTTTCAATCGGATTTAAATCTGGTGACTGAGAAAGCTGATCCAGGACGTTGTTTTTCTCAACAAAGCTTTGGTTGACTTGGAGGTGGGCTTTGGATCATTGTCTTGCTGGAAAGTCCAATGATCACCAAGGTTTAATTTAATTTGTCAACAGAAGGCATCACATTCCTCTTTAAAATGGCCTGGTATTTCTGTGAATCTATGATGCCATGTACACGATCAAGATGGCTAGTTCCTGCCGCAGAAAAACAGCCCAATATCATCAATGACCCACCATCAGACTTGATCTTGGGGATGGTATTCTTCTGGTCATAAGCCTGTCCTTTTGCACGCCAGACATACCACTGGTCCATTCTTCCAAACATTTCCAGTTTGGTTTAATCAGTCCAGAGAAATGTCACCCAAAACTCAGTCGTCTTGTCCAAATTCCTCCAGGCATATTCTAGTTGACTTTTGATGTTCCTTGTGGTCAAGAGCTGAGTGCGTCTTGGAGTCCTTTTTTATTCAGTGCATGTCTTATAGTTGCCACTGAAGCACTTTTACCAGCCTTCATCAGGTCATCCTGTAGGTGTCTTGCAGTCACACAGGGGTTTATCGCTGAGGGCCCTTGATGAAATGTTGGGCTTTCTTCCACGTCCAGGCAGGTTTGCAGCTGCTCCATAAGTTTTAAACTTCCTTATAATGTTCCCAATGGTGTCTCTTGGAATATAATTTTTTGGGGAAATCTTCTTCTATATGGTGCACCATAGAGAGCATCCTGACTGGCTGCATCCCCGCCTGGTACGGCAGCTGCACCGCCCTCAACCGTAAGGCTCTACAGAGGGTGGTGAAGTCTGCCCAGCACATCACCAGGACGGAGCTGCCATCCATGGAGGACCTCTACACCCAGCAGTGCAGGAGGAAGAGCAACCGGATTATTAAAGACCCCCTTCACCCTTGCCATAAACATTTCTGCCTGCTGCCGTCTGGCCGACAGTACCGCAGCATCCGGGCCCGCAACACCAGGCTCAGAGACAGTTTCATCCCCCAGGCCATAAGACATTTAAACTCCTCTGAACTTCAATAACTCAACCAAACCAACACCCTGGAATATTTGCATATTTGCACCAGCTCCATAATAGGCATATTTGAATATTTGCACTACTGCACAAATTGAAATATTGTTGCTCTATTTTTCTCTTCATCTGTAAAGATATATATTTAGATATATATATTTTAAATTTTTGATATTCTATTTTATTGTTATTCTATTTTACTCTTTTTTATTCTATTGTATACTATTTCTAATTTTTTTTATTTTTTTTGGGTTGAAATTACTGAGCATTGCTTAAAGAGAGCCTGTGATCCAAGTATTTCACTGACAGTGACTGCTTCATGTTATCTCTGTGCATTTGACAATAAAAAATCTTGAATCTTGAATCTTCTACCCAAGACCCTTCAGGTGTGATGAAATAATCTCCTCTTTCAGCTTTTGTTCATGCTCCTTTGTCTTTCCCATGATTCCCATGAATACCTTTGGGGGGTTGAATATTTCTGATTGCAACTGTATCTTGCTCTTCACAGTGAATGCGGTAGGAGATGAGGAGAGACCATTGTGTATTTTGTGTCTGAAAACTCTGGTGGCTGACAAATTAAGAAGATACTTACAAGTTCATCCTGGGCTCGTCTCACACTTATACAGTTTAAAGTACTGTTTAGATTCCACTTTTCTAAAGCGCGACTGTCGCAAATCTATCCCAGTGTCAATGACAAATGCAACAAATGTCATGCCTCATCCTGCAATTTAACCCATATGTTCTACTCTTGTCCGCTACTCTCTCGCTTTTGGTTGAATTTTTTGACACCATGTCAAAAATACTTTCAGTGATTATAAAAGTCTCCCCCCATGTTGCCATATTCGGGCTCCCTGAGAACCATAACCGGTTTACCTCTACTCAATTAGACATTTTAGCTTTTACTTCCTTACTGGCAAGACGCCACCTTCTTCTCCACTGGAAGTCGACTAAAGCTCCCTTTAGTACTCAGTGGCTCAACGACACCATGTCTTTTCTAAAGCTGGAAAAGATCAGATATTCAGTGAAAGGTAGCTCTAACAAATTTTATAATAAGGCTTCCCTTTCTTACATTCTTCCATTCTCTCCAGTCCCTGCCCCCTGATTGACGGACCCCCCCTCTCTCTCTCTTTTCTCTCTTTCTTCTTTCTTTTCATTTATTCATTTACTTATTCTTTTCTTTTTTTTTTACTTTTAAAATTTTAAAATTTTAAAATTTTCTTTTATTATTTTTTCTTTTAATTTATTTATATTGTGCAGATTTAATACTTAATTATTACTCCATAGAATTTTTTTTTTCTTTTTTTTTTTTTTTAGTTTATTGAAACATATCATATCATGTTACATGACCTTTACAAATAGATGCATGTTTTTTTTGTTTTTTTTACCAAATAAACAAAACATACAAACAAACAAACCAACAAGTAGAAAACATACATAATATTATCCCACCCCCCACCCCAGTTGGTCTTCCCTTTTCAAACAGAATATCTTATCAACCCCTTACATTTGTACGTTCACATTGATGTAAGAGCACAGCTGGACAGAAAAAAAACAGAAAACAAAACAAACAGAACAAAACAAAACAGCATATCATGATATGTTGTTCACCCCTACACCGTAGGAGTTGTAGCTATATTGTCGAAATATGAGATACAAGGTTGCCATGTAGTATAAAATTTCTCAGTTGAACCTCGAAGTGAAAATTAGATTTTTTCTAATATAAGGAATGACATTAGGTCAGTTTGCCAGGATTGTTCTGCCGGGGGTTTAGGCAGCTTCCAGTGTAGAAGGATACGCCTGCGGGCAATCAGAGAGGCGAATGCTAAAACATTAAATGTCTGCTTACTGAATTCTGAATAATTTGAGGGGACTCCAAAAATAGCAATGAGCGGGCAGGGAGTGATAGCTACCCCTAGAACCTCCGACATGATTTTGAAAAAACTCTTCCAGAACCCTCTTAGCTTCGAGCATGACCAGAAAGTATGGGCTAAGTCAGCTGGGACAAAGGCACATCTATTACAAGCTTCACTACTGCCAGGGAAAATCTTAGCTAGTTTTGCTTTGCTGAAGTGCATTCTATGCAGTACTTTGAATTGTATCAAGTTAAGACGGGCACAGGATGAGGAGCTATTCACTCGTAATTTTGCTCTCTCCCACCAAGGATCCTGGAATTGGCTTCCTAGCTCTTTTTCCCACCCCTGTTTTGCTGTGATCTGTGGAGAGGGGTTAGCCTGGAGAATATTTTTATACAGCTTTGATATCATTTTTATCCAAGTTTCTGGTTTGTCAAGAATTTTAGGTAAATCTGCCGGTAAATGTGGAAATGTACTGCAATAATCTTTAATAAAACTGCGAACCTGGAGGTAACGAAAGAAGTTGGTCCGGGGCAAGTCATGCTTATGGTACAGACTCTCATAGTCAACAAATGTACCATTTAAAAACAGGTCTCGGAATGATATGATACCTTTCTCCTTCCAAAGTGTAAATGCGGAATCAAGTTTAGATGGTAAAAAAATATGATTATTGCATAATGGACCTAGGAGGACAAGATTGTTCACCTTGAGATGTTTGCGAAACTGTGTCCATATTTTCAAAGTTGACAAGATTACAGGATTTGAGGTATAATTTGAAACTGAGAGTGGCAAAGGGGAGCATGTCAGAGCCACATGTGAAGAGGTGTGGCAGGAGAGGGACTTTACACCAGTCCAACTCACTCTCGTACCACCAGCTGAGTATCTTTTGTATATTTGCTGCCCAGTAATATAACATAAAGTTAGGTAAACCCAGCCCACCTTCCTGCCCTGCTGTCTGTAGGGTGCTTTTATTAGTCCTGGCAACCCTGCCCGCCCACACAAATGAAAGAATAGCTTGATCAAGTTTTTTAAAGAATGTTTTTGTCAGGAAGAGAGGTAAACATTGGAAAAAAAACAAAAATCTCAGCAGGATATTCATCTTTATGCATTGCACTCTCCCTGCTAATGATCGCGGCAACTTGGACCACTTCTGTAGGTCAGTTTTGACTTTATTTACTAATTTGTCAATATTATATAATATTAATATGCAATCCCTTAAAAGGGTGGGTGATGTTGATCCCTAGATATTGAAAACTTTCTGGAGAGATATTAAAAGGAATTTGTCCCTGCGTGAGTGTTTTGGCTTTGAAGTTAATTGGGAAACAGACAGTTTTTTGGAGGTTGATTTTGTAACCTGAAAATGCACCAAAATCCTCTAGTGTCTGTATTAAATTTTTGGCACATGAAACAGGGTCTGTTATGTAAATTAATAGGTCATCTGCGTACAGGGAGACACGGTGCTCAATGTTTTCCCGTTTAACACCTTGCAGGTGTGCGGAAGATCGCAACCGGATGGCTAGCGGCTCAATAGCAAGAGCAAAAAGTAACGGCGACAGCGGGTAGCCTTGACAGGTACCACGGGACAAGGGAAAATATGATGAGTACTCTCTATTAGTGTTAACCCGGGCAAGGGGTAATTTATAAACAAGGCGTGTCCATGCAATAAAGTTCTCTCCGAATTCAAATTTTCCTAGTACCTTAAATAAGTACCCCCATTCCACCCTGTCAAAGGCTTTTTCCGCGTCCAATGAGAGCACTATTTCAGGCTTTATTTCATTGGACGGGGAAGAGATAATATTTAATAGCCGTCTGACATTTGAGGATAACTGACGAGCTCTGATGAAGCCAGTTTGGTCCTCAGAGATTATTGAAGGGAGACATGTTTCCAATCTTTTTGCTAAAATGTTTGCTAGTATTTTCACATCCACATTTAAAAGTGATATTGGTCGATAAGAACTACATTCAGCAGGGTTCTTATCCTTCTTAAGAATAACGGAAATAGTCGCCTCTGTTAAAGTTTTTGGTAAATAACCTATAGATAGGGAATGGTTAAACATGTCTAGTAATAACGGGGCTAGTTGAGTGGATTTTTTGTAAAATTCAGATGGCATCCCGTCAGGCCCCGGTGTTTTAGAATTATTCATTTGCCTAATGCTGCTAAGTATTTCCTCTATAGTTATTGGCTGATTTAGTGATAACCGTGTTGCTGTATCTATAGTGGGTATTTCTAGGCTATCAAAAAATGTATTCATGTTCAAGTCCGTTGGAGGAGGCTCAGAAGTGTATAGATTGGAGTAAAATAATTTGAAAGCTGCATTGATCTCCGGAGGAGATGTTGTAAGACCATTTGAGTGAGTGTTGATTTGGGGGATGTGTCGTGATGCTGCTTGATGTTTGAACTGGAGAGCCTGCAGCCGGCTTGCCTTGTCGCCATACTCATACCACCTGCCTTTAGATCTTAGTATATTATATTCTGCCTTTCCCGTCGAAGAGAGATCAAACTGAGTTTGGGGGTTAACTTTTCGTTGGTACAGCTCTGGGGTGGGATTTATTGCATATTGCCTATCACATTCGGATAATTTATCCATTACGTCAGTTGTTTTTTTTTTTGCGCAGCTTATTAGAATGAGAGGAATAAGAAATTATTTTACTTATTCTTTTCTTTTTTTTTTACTTTTAAAATTTTTTCTTTTTTTCTTTTCTTTTATTATTTTTTCTTTTAATGTATTTATATTGTGCAGCTTTAATACTTAATTATTACTCAATAGAATTTTCAGTTATCTATCTATCATTATTTTTATTATTTTCATTGAGTTGTGTAATGTATTGTTCGCATGACCACGTTCATGTGGTCCTTAAAATAAGAAAAACATCCTAGGAGGAAGACTGTATATCTTAATCTTAATCCATCATGATGTACAGCGTTTTTATGGTGTCAATATCTCTATATATTGTTAATTGTTGTACTGAGATTTTGTGATACCCAATGTAAATTTGACATTGATTCCTGTTCTACTGTGCCCTACCTCCTAATAAAAATATATAAAAAAAAAAAAAAGAAGATACTTACACCGCAGTCACATGGATGTGTTCTTTTTGGTTGAGCTTTATCATCTCAGTAACAAAGTTATTATAATTTAATTTATTTTTTCTCTATTTTTGAAAAAGTACAGACTGATGGAGGAATGTAGTGATAAATGTCACCAAAAGTACTTCAATTAAGTTGAATTTAAGCAAAGTTATTGCAGTGTTCTTTGAAAAAAGTGGCAAATGTCACAAAAAGTTATTTGAAAAAAATTGTCTGATGAAAATTGTGTCATCAGAAATTCCTGAAAGTAATGTGAATTTAATGTTCATGTTCATTTTATGTAAATAATAAATACACAAATACCATTTTGTCATAATTTTTTTGGGGCAGGGGAGCGGGTGGGGCATGAAAAATATTCTGGCTCAAAAGTGGGACATAACATAAACAGTTTGAGAACCACTGCCCTGGGCTTAGGAGCAGGGGGGTCACTTCCCAACATTCCCAGGCTTGTAAACTGCCAGAAACTGGTACCACGCGTCAATTCCTGGCAGTTTTCTGTGCTGCCTGCAGATTCCTGTGAACAGCCTTTAACTGAAAATCATCCCAAAATTTCCAGCAACACTAACTGACAGAAACTCTTCTTTCCATGCAGTGTCAATCTATTGTTTTGGATGGCCCATATTCGTGAGAATTGTCCTAGTGGACTTCGCCAATTGTGTCATCCCCTGCCCTTAACCCTCAGCAAGAGTAAGGAAAAACTACAAAAACCTTCTTGACAGTAAAAACGTAGAAACCTCAGGATGAGCCACATGCGGGGATCCCTCTTCCAGGACGGACAGAAGTGCAATGGATGCCACGAGTAATAGGTATATTGTCAGGCAGTTTTGTTGATTTTTTTGACCGTGGTCAGCTCCCCCCGTGATCGGCAGTATGTTTCTATCGTTCACTGATGCAAGAAATTCACACCCAGTATTTTTGAATGTCCGCCAGGACATTTTGATTATTTACTCCGCCGGATTGGCCCACTGATATTTCACTACAAGACACGCAAAGTGAGCTTCCCCACCTCCTGATACACTACCCATGCGCGGTCAAGTGCATATTGCATCTGGCTTTCACGTAGTGTTAATTTCTGAGGACGTGCACAACAGACCCTCCAAATGGACTCAGGATATGCGAGACAGCCATCAGGTGCACGCGTACCCGTACTCAATTAGAGGAGATGTAATTCGGGCCAATTCAGGTATGTATTGCATGTTTTATAGACGGCGTGGTTTTGTGATTCTGAAAGAATACATTGCTTCCGTGTCTCAGATTAGATCGCTGAATACGCCAGATAGCGTTGAATTGTTGACTTTCCCGAGGTAGCTGAAAGAAATTGTGTTGTGGCTAATGCTGAAGCACGAGGAACTGCCGATCGCACTTTGGGGTGGCAAAGGGGCTGACTGGAATATTTTTTAGTTTTTTTTGCCTTGTAATACTATGATTTGAGCTGTACGGAATATCATCCGACTGAGTATGATATGATCAGTATATGATCTAAAGCATAAGGGGTTGCAGGAGTGTTAAGCTGGACAATGTGTTAATATCTTCGGGAGGGGGGCTTTGGAAGAAGTTGCTTGTTGAAACCTCTTGCGATCGCAAACAGACGCGGCGGGGGACCTGGCTGGGGTTGCTGGATTGTGCTCCAACTGCGATCAGGTAGAACCAATGGACAGTGTACTTGAACCGCAGCGTCACGGAGCTGAGAAGGAGGCCGGCCTGAAGCTGGCATGATGATAACATGAAGTGTTAAGGTTCTTTTGTGGAGAGTGTTAGACGCTACTTACGGCTCTTGGGTCTGGGTGATACAGTAAATTTAATAATGGTAAGAATTGTTTTTACTTTTTTTGTGGCCACTTTACAGTGTTGACCCAGCCCAAGATGCAGTCTGCAGGCGTCCCGCTATCACAACTGGACTGGCTCACCAAATGTTGGGGCTGATTTCTCATGAAGAACACACAGAGGCAGGCTTGCAGTTCGAAAAAGGGTCTGTTTATTTCAGCATCTGCACCAGTAATTATGTCCCTCGATCTGAGGCTTGTTGCTGACCTGGGGGCGTGCATGTTTTCCCGTAAGTCTACCCAGAGTGTATGTGAAGTGTGTCTCATCTCACATTGTGTGAATATGTGTTTGCTTCCTGAAGCTCCAATCTCCCAAGCTTGCTCTTATATGGAGAGTGTTTTTAGGTTGTTATAGGTAATGTTGTTTCGGTGGAATCACGATACAAGATGAAGTTGATCCTTCCCACACTGCTACCAAGTTTGGTCAAAACAAGTTACCCAACACTGTTTCTTCAAAGGTCGAGTTTTCCCCAATAGTCGCAGGCATGCTTTTTTGCACGCCTTCATTCCCCCAAGTGCAGACTTTTTTCTGAAACCCATCTTCTGGTGCGGGTCTTCCTTCCCACTTACACACACTTACACTCCTTCCACCCGGAAGGGGTACCTCCCGTTAGGCCCCGCATGAGCAGGGCGCGGCTGCCAGTGGACAAAGTCCTGGCTCCGTGCTGCCCGCGTTACGTGTGTGTCAGGCTCCTGCGCAGGTGATGAGCGTTGTGTGATGGCTGTGTGTGGTCGGAGGTGCTGCAATGCCAGGGGTGAATACACAAGGCGAACAAAGCCAAGAGATTTGCTGCACTCTTGTCATGGCATATATCACGCTCCTGTCCGTCCTGGGAGAGGGATCCCTCACAGAGTGACTCTTTCTGAGGTTTCTACGTTTTTTTTGTTAGTTTTTCCTTACTCTCGGTTAAGGACAGAGGATGTCGCACTCGTTAAACCCTATGAAACAAATTTTGTTTGGGAATATGGGCTATACAAGCAAAACATTTGATTGAATAATATGTTTGTGCTTTGCATCCTGATTATATTGTTTCATTTCAGGTGGTTTGCTGGGCTTAAAGTGTTCATATTAGATTTTGGTTTATTTGTTGCTATGTGCCAAGTTCACTAGGGAAATTCCCCTACAGCCAGGGCGCATTTGGGGGTAACCTTACTCTGTAGTATATTCTCCCGCAGGACAATGTGCCTAAAGCGAATGGCGCACACATTGCAGATACCAATCCATACGACAGGCTCCGAATTCGTGCAGTTTTGGGGGTTTACAAGTATTTGCTCATCACTCCCATTATTCCTGTGTAATCATATGTGGGAGTGATTAAGTTAGAGCCAAGACTCCACACACTAAACCTGTTCTTCTGTTGCAATAAATGTTTGAACGTGAGTTGTCTGACTGAAATGGAGCGACGCCTGCGAGCTAGTTCAGGCAGCCAACTCGAGCTGCGCTGCTCCAATCATGTGACATACCTCATGTGGTATACCTCACTCTCCAGAACCCTCTATAATACACACCCACCTTATCAGGTGGTCTATTTAAGCAGAGATCAATTTCCCATCATCCCCTTTGCTCGCACTGCTGCTGCAGTGTTGCTACCAGTTGCTTTAGCCCTTCTACCACCCCAGCATCCAACTGTAGGCTCCGACGGGGGTTTACAATTATTTGCTCATCACTCCCATCATTCCTTTGTTATCCTTAATGGGGGAGTGATTAAGTTGGAGCCTGGACGCCAAACATTAAACCTGTTCTATTTTTGAAATAAACGTTTGAACGTGAGTTGTCTGACTGAAATGCAATCATATGTGAAAGCTGTGGGAAAGGTTTTCTCATGGCGCTTGAAATAGTCATTTGGATTTTCAGGGGAACGAATTTCACTGGTGTGTGAGTCAACCAGTATAGTTTTTCTGCTGTGTCAGGTAATGTATTATGTACTATAATGTAATGTATATAAGCTATGAAAACAGAAATCACTTCAGTGCTGACCCCAGGTACAGACCTTTCAGTTTGCTGTCCTATAGACAGAAATTATGTGTGTTACAGTAACTTTCAAGGAAGTGTTCATGTGTACGCATGGGCAAAAATAAACAAATGAAATAAAGACTGTTTAGGTATACATGCACAACAAGTGGAAATTGGACAGACTCTCCTGTGCTGTGCCATCCTCTGTTGTGAAACAGGTTTCAACAACCTGTCAATCTTTAACTCAGTGGACTTCAATGACCCACTAGTTGGAAAGGGGGTCAGCAACGTAAATGCTTAACATCTCTTAACAACTCTCATGAACTCTTGCAGATACCACGACCTGGATGACTGAGAATCCTCACAGATGTATGTTTATTTCCTTATAGAGCAGGAAAATGAGATACCATCACAAATGGTCACTGGAAATCACTCCAGATAGATATTAATCAGGTCTGCCTTACTGTTAAATTTAAGAAGACATTTATTAAAACATTACAATACAGAGCAATCTTACATTTAATTCAAGTAAATATGCCTCAAGCCACAAACAATGTCAATAAATATTAGTTAATAAATAGCAATCAGATAAAAATATCTTTTGGTAGATGCGTTGCAGTTCCAGAATGTAGATGGTAAGACTTCATCTTTACTTTGAACCTGCAAGAGAAAAAGATAACAATTATTTTAGAAATATACATATTTTGTCATTAATTCAATTAATGGAACAAATATGTGTGGACTATAATACTGAGCACATTTAAAAACTGCATGAAAGGAAAAATCAACATTGAACTACTTCGGTGCTTTCAGTGGATGTGGATTATGAGTGTTACAATTATTTTTTCATTAGATTAATGGATACACAAAGGTTACTAGTTTGGCCCGGAGCTGCTGGGTTGCTGTGCTTGTTGAAGTGCGGTTACTGTATCTTACTGTATCTGCCAACAGTGTTGCACCCCAGGGAGCTCATAGATCCTATTCTGTCCATCCGTCGACCAAAGCAGCCAGAGGATCTCCTTGATGAATCGTTGCGGAGGCTCTTCAGGTTCTTAGCTGAGAAAAATTCCTTGATTGCAGCCTCATCCAGTCCAGTTTGGGGCTGCCGTCCATCTCCTCCCTTCTCTGTATACAGGCTATCCAGGCCATCATGTTCGGAAAATGACTCCTGTAGTCTGTGAAGCAGCAGCTGCATCACCAAGACATAAGATGGTTACGGTTTTGAAGATTAAAAGAAGCATTTGTAATATTTCCGTATTTAATTTTGTGGGTTATACAGTTGCGGCCTTAGTGATATATAATATACATTTGTTATTTACTTATAGCGCCAATTCAATTGCAGATGGCACATAATAAGATCACCAACCCACAATAAATCGCATGTGGTTGCAGAAGCCCACATTGAAAGTTGCTGTTAATGAAACAATAATAGGTTCAAAAACAGTCATCTTCATCTAATACATTGTTTTAATCTCTTATCTTTTCTCTAGGATAGCTGAAGTTTGATACTTCACATGACTTTAAGCTGTTTTTCTCTTCTTGATTTCCTTATGTTCACATGGCACAGTCCCAAAACTCCAACTTTCCAAAAGCAGGATTCTGAAAAAACTAATTTGGAGACTCACGTTTAAGATGTCCATGTCAGTGTCAGTCAAACCGGTGCTGATGGGATACGTGCTGAGCAGCTGCAGGTTTAAGATGATGCAGAGTGAAACGAGAGACCAATGCATATTTTTCTGTGAGTTCCTCTTGAGCTTATCAAATAAGAAGGAAGGATGATCTGGGGATTTTTTTCTGGTAGCTTTGGATGCTGGAACCCACAACAACACCCTTTTATACTTAAGCCTGACACACATAGTTATGCCAGGAATTGTACTGGCATTCCTGACACCTCATTCTGATAACAGGAGCTGTCGGAAACGGCTCCTTTTAAAGTGTTGTCTCTTAGATATAGGAAATTCGTATGACATGTCTGCTTCTATTTGGTATTTAGTTTCGCAAACATACTCAACCCCCCCCCCCCCCCCCCCCCCCGCGGGGACAGGACAGTGTTGTCACTGAGCTACGGGAAGTAGTAAACTTATACACACCATGACAGTGTTTCTAAATTGAGTAGTGTACGTGGTTGTGGCAGGGTAGCCTGCTGGTTTGAAAGATCAGCCACTCTGCTAAAGGGTCCTTGATAAAGTCACCACTCTCATACCAGCTAGAGAAAACCCTATGAAACATCACATGGATATTTCTGACTTATATAATGGCTAAAATGCAGAACTAAAGTAAAAAAACATGGATACACCCAAAAGTTTAGCTCTGATAGATTTCATAGTGACATTCCTGTGAAGCCAATATGTTTGCCTACATTTTGATCTAACAATAATGTATGATAACCTCCATTTGTGGCTTTGAGAGAAGTTTTATCACACAAGAAGTTGCTGACAATCTGTCTTTATTTCAATCTTGCTCTTTTGCTAGATAGACCTTAAGTCCCATTCATCATTTTGGGCCGTTTTTTGTGATCATTGAGCGAACAATAGATCTTAAAAAATTCATAGCATACCATTTGGCGTAATTGAGTATTTTTTAATATTTCTTGTGTATGTGCGACAAAAATTGTGGGAGGAGTACCAGGACAAACCTTTTTACGGAAGAAGTCACAATACTTAAAAAATTCCTCCCGAGAAATTTTGAATAAGTGCCTAGTGCTTGCTGCCGGCTTGAGAGAGACATTTTATAAAAGCTGCATGTTTGTAACATCAATGAGGTTCATGAATTAGAGAGAGAGAGAGACTGTTTTAGTTTGAACCTTCATTCGGGTTTCCTGGTAACATCCTGTAACCATCCGGAGGCTTTAATTTTGAAAATCCAGCTTCCTTCAAGCTTCATGGTAAGGTCTTAACCCTATTCAAGGGATTTTATTTAAAAAATCCAGCCTCCCTCAGGCTTCCTGGGAAGGTCTAATTAACATCCCGGGCTTTTATTTTGAAAATAAAGCCTCAATTCTTGCTTGCTGGTAACGTCCTGTAACTATCTGGGGGTTGGGGGGGGCTATTTGAAAATCCAGGCTACTTTGGGTTTCCGGGTAACTCACTGTAACTATCTGGGGGATTTTATTTGAAAATCCAGCCTCCTTTCGGGCTTCCTGGTAACTTCCTGTAATTATCAGGGATTTTTTATTTTGAAACTCCACGCTCCTTTCAGGTTTCCTAGTAACTTCCTGTTACTCTCTGGGGGTTTATTTAGAAACTCCAGGCTCTTTTCAGGTTTCGTGGTAACTTCCTGTTACTATCTGGCGGGTTATTTTGAAAATCCAGGCTCCTTTCGGGTTCCCGGGTAAATTACTGTGACTATCTGGGGGGTTTATTTTGAAAATCCAGCGATGAGTCAATATTGACGTATGTATCTGATCAGGGCGGGACTGTGATTGTGTGAAAGATGTTTGAGGCTGATTCAACAATGCACAGTGGAGTTACAACAACTTAATTTTCACGCTGATCATTAGGTGGCACTATCACTATCACTACATAAGGACTAATAGATCTGTTCAGGTCGGGGCTTTGATGAAGTTTTAGCAATTTTTGGCTGAATTGACGATGCACAGTGGAGTTACAACAACTTAATTTTCACGCTGATCAGGAGGCGGCGCTACCATGGGGCGCTGTGACAATTAAAGTATATTTGCATATAGAACTCTTTAGTGCAGGTTCTTTACCACAAAAATCAAATTTGATAGTTATAGGAGTGAAAACATGAAAGTTACAGCTACTTGAAGGCTCTTTGCGAGTCATCAAGATTCGCCGCATGCTAAGACGCCTGTTGAAAACTCACAAGTTTGATTTATGGCATTAGCAACTCATTTAGACTCTCCTGACCAAATCGCACATGAATCGGGGGAACGGGCTATTTGCAGCACGCTTAAATTAAAACATTACATTTCCAGTTACAGCTGTTTTTATGACTTACTATCTCCTTATTATGAGATAATATCTCTGCTCCAGGATCAGTACAGACGCTCATTAAAGGTCCGGTCGTCCTGTGTATGTCGGAGTCTGTTTCCGCCTCACTTCCCCTCGACCTGCGCTCACTTTACACTATAACAAGAAACACCAGCGCTGATCACAAGTTATTAGGACAGGTACAGGACTGACGTTTACTTTGTGTTTGTTGAGTTTATGAGACACAGGTTTAAACACCGTGTGCAAGCAGTCCCCCGCTCCACACAACACGAGATGTTACGCTCGTGCACAGTCAAGACATCAGGGTTAAAGTGACGGAACGATCCGGAGTCATGATCCAACATCATCGATTAATAACTAAATAATATGATTATCAGTTTGTGTGAAGAGGGACAGAGACGAGCACACAAACACACACACACACACACAGAAAACCCTGCAGTCAGTATCTTATAGTTATGAGTTAACTATGTTCTTATATCGTTCTGTCACTTTAACCCTGATGTCCTGACTGTGCGCGTCACGTCTTGTGTTGTGTGGAGCGGGGGACCGCCTGCATACAGTGTTTAAACCAGGGGTCTCAAACTCGTGGCCCGCGGGCCAATTGCGGCCCGCGGGACGATATTTTGTGGCCCCCACCTTAATATGAAAGTTTAATGTTAGTGCGGCCCGCACAAACATTGTAGCAGCTCCGCTGTTAGCTGCTGTGTGGGACAATGTTATGATGTTCTGGTTTCCTACTGTGTTCCTGACCAGTGAACGCAGCATGTAAGTGAGTGACATGGGGGGCGGGGTCGTGTGTGTGTGTGTACGTGTGAGAGTGAGTGAGAGCCGGGAGAGAAAAGAGTGGCTTTGGATGTGCGGTGCAGGAGGGTGAAATTCATAGTTTTCTGCCCTCTTTCGCGCAGGTCATGATGTATCCAGTGCTTCATTTATAAATCACAAGGTGCCGGAACGCTAAGTACATATCACAGCGCAGGTACGACGAGCACAGGTCCCGGAACGCACATAAAACGCCGCTTAAACCAGCACACACATGCCACTTACAATGCAGTGGGACTTATTTAGGCTATACTGCAGTGACGGTATCAGTCTTTATGTCAGTGATTAATAAAGTGGCGTCTTGAGCAAAGGCGACTTCTGTGTCCAGCGGAACGGAACACACACACATACACACACACACACACACACACAATTTGTTAAATTGAAGGCAAATTCAAGGGACACCACGGCTCCTTTATGCACACGCTGCGCTGTGAGGTTTTGGGAGCTTCTTTACGCAGACAGATTATTCTAAACCGCAGCAGTTTACAACACGTCATTGAGCTAATATCTACATTTTACAGTCTGGGCTGTTTTACATTATTATTTACACCTGATATGTGTGGATGAATTTTAATGATTTCAATTCCCTCATCCTCTGGTGGTGACATTTACGCACCGAGCCACGGACTGTACATGACGATGTGCTAGTTATTTTGGTTCATCTTAGAAGTCTGCATTTGTTATTATTTTATGAAATTGTGATGCTGTTGTTAAGAAAGCTTTATATATAATTTATTAGATTATCTTGTTATTGCGTGGCCACAAATTAGTAATTCATCCACCGATGTCAACAGGGGCTCCGTAATTTTCTAGTGATTACATTATATTGTTATATTTTATTTTAATCATTTCTTAAAAAACTTTTTTTAATGTTCATATTTTTTTCGATACGAGAGGTACCGGATCTGCTCAAATAAGTCCCAGAACGCAGGCAAGCCAACACGCCGGCACAAAGTAAGCACAAAAATGTATAGAAAAATGTGAGGCTACAGGAGGAATTTGATCATAGATTTGCAGACTTCAAGACGCACAGAGCGACTTTTACAAAAATTTTGCGGATCCCTTCTCCTTTGATGTGCAAGATGCCCCTCCTGTGCTTCAAATGGAGCTCATTGGCCTGCAGTGCAACTCTGACCTCAAAGCCAAGTTCAGGGAGGTGAGTGGAAAGGAAGACAAGCTGGGGCAATTTTTGTGAGAATTGAACCCCAGCTTCCTTGAGCTTTCCCGAATGTTCAAGCGGACCATGTGCCTTTTTTGGAGCACATATTTGTGTGAAAAGCTCTTCTCCACCTTGAACTTCAATAAGTCCAGGTACAGGTCCAGGCTTACTGATGATCATCTTCAAGCCATACTGAGGGTCTCAACTGCTTCCTCCCTCAAGCCAAATGTGGCTCAGCTATGTGAGAGGAAGCGCTGCCAGGTCTCTGGCAGCAAGAAGTAGGCAAGAGAAGCCATGTTTACAAGAACTGTTTGTGTTCTTCAATATTCTATTCATGTTCAGAAGAACCCATTAAAGTTAAATAACTGTTAGTAATGACATTAGAGAAGTTTGGATTTTTTTAGCAAAGTTTTTTTTTTGTGGAATACCTGATGCGGCCCAGCCTCACCCAGATACTGCCTCCAGCGGCCCCCAGGTAATTTGAGTTTGAGACCCCTGGTTTAAACCAAAGATCAACATCCTGGGCTGAGTGATGACGCTGATACAGAAGTGTAAAAAGCTGCAGTTCACTGGGTGGCCACTAGTGGCTGGCTCCAAGAGGGAGTCAATTCCCATCGACTCCCATGTAAAAAAGCCAGACTTTAGAGCAGAACTAAACCTGTTTACAGCCTGGTTCAAAAAACGGTTTTAGTCTCAATCACGAGGTTCTTCCTTCATGATAACTCTGAGGTGAATTTGTTTCTAACTCCCTCGTTTAATGGATATTGAGGTTTGAAATTACGTATAATTCTCACGTGACGTCACAGTCAGCGGGACTCCAGCTCGCGACTGCAGCTCCTAGCCTCTTGCCTGCTTGGCTTCTCCTGAGCTAACATGCTAATCTCCGTCAGTGAACACGAATTGAGTCTGTGGAGAGGGTTTCACTCACATATCGCATGAATAATACGGCTTGATGTTCCGCTTGTTCTTCTGACGGACAAGTTAAAGACGTCTGCGCTCCCGTTTCTGTGGTAAGTAAAGTTTAGTACTTTATTTATGTGTTAGTAGTGATTCGCAGGTATCGGTGTCTCTGTGTAACGGGGTCAATTCTTAATAAAGTTTTATAATTTTAGAAGTGTTATTTTCCCCGTTCTGGATGTTTTAATTCACCTTACGGGACGGTGATGCCTATAGGCTGCGGGGAGGCGGCGAAGTCTATTTAGGGACACCGTAGCTCTACCCCTCTCTCTCTCTCTCTCTCCCCACTGCCAGTCCTTAGTGTGTGTGTGAGGAAGAGTAGCATGGGAGCAGCAGGTGTGGATGCAAATTGTTTGTTGCGAGCCCAGCGTGCAGCTGTGTCCGTGTCCTTAAAGTGCAAACAAACATGAAAATGAAAACAGGAAGATCTCTGCTACTTCAAGGTCCCACCTTATGCCCATTTTACCACAGTTGATATGGTTCCTTGGGGTCTTAATGAAATGTCTGAGACATATTTTGGTCAAAATACCACAAGGATCATTTAAAACAATGGGCAGTGGCCAGTGGGCTATGGGCAGCTCCCACTGCCCATAGCCCACTGGCCACTGCCCATAGCTCCAGTTAGCAGCTCCGGTTAGCTCCGCGCTAGCGCCGCGGTTAGCTCCGGTTAGCTCCGCGCTAGCTCCGCGCAGACGATAATGTGCACACACACACACACACACAGTTCGAGGAAGATAAAAAAAAGTGCACATGAGAGGGCGGAAAGAGTGGAGTTGCCTGCATGGTACAAGTAGCTTTTCCAACTTCTCCAGTTTAGCCAGCTCCGGTGAAAGTGCTGACTGACGTGCAGTGGTCACCGGTGAGGGAGACGCTGGCAGCTTGCTCGAGGAGCTGAATTTTCTTCCGCACACCGGAAGTAAACAAAGTTGCGTTAACTGCGTTAAAATATTTTATTGCATTAATCTCGGGCACAATATCTCATAGATTAACGCTTTAACTTTGACAGCCCTAGTTTTAATGCATGATATTTTAGCGTTGTACAATTGGGTCTGGAGCCTTTACTTTCTCTCTTTTTAATCGGTTATTTATATCAAGTCCAGGCAAGCCCTTCAACCTGTGCACATGTCACTGTACTGTTTGAGCAGTCTTTTTAAATCATTTGCACCTATTAAAGGGACTCTCACCTTTGTTGCATTTGAGAATTACAGCAGAGAGTCCCTTTAAATAAATTATATATCTGAAATCTCAGCCTCACGTTCTGGTTTTTCTGGATAGATGTGGTGAACCAAATTGACATTTAACTATCATCTCTAAACCTTTTTGACCACTACATCTGTACCTGGCTTGTTAGCTAAGCTCCGCTAGCCCGCAGGCAAGATACCAGCAGTAATGGCGATGCTAACGAGACCGTACGGGAGTTATTACCGACACACACCCACATGAGCAGGTCCACCCAGCAGAGAGAAGCGTTAGAGTTTGATGATGAATCTTTTAAACTGAGACTGGCGACTGTGTGTGTCTGGAGAATAAGCTCCACCACGTAAGATGCCTGCAAAAACTCTGTTTCCATTAAAATACTATTTTTGTTAAACCTCTGCATCCTGGGTCAATCTGCTTCCCCAAACCCTGACTGTTTCCTATCATTTTATGAGGGACGGACAAACCTGAAGGACACAGCTGTGCTGACCGTGTTCTGTCTCTTATGGCAAAGAAGAAAAATAAAACACTGGGGTCTTATCTAAAGTGTATCACATCAGAAAGGAAAAGATAAACATTGTTGTGATAATTGTTCATCATTTTAACAACCATAATGAATATAGAAATTAACTATATTATCCATGACACTTAGCAATGAGGCAACTCTAAACAGTTGCAGGCACTCAACCACGGCTTCCCTGCTCTGTTGCACCCCGCCCACAGTCAGTATCTCATAATAATGAGATAGTAAGTCATAATAATGAGATACTAAGTCATAATGAGATAGTAAGTTACAGAAAAAAACTTCTGGCGATATTAACAATAACATATGTTTACAATTTCCTCTAATAATAATGATAATTTAATGAACTTGTTAAAAAACATCGTAGCCTATATGACCCGCTCCAGTTGCCATAGAATGTTTTTGATTTTCGCCTTGACTGATGTTGCATGTGCCTGAAGAAACGAACGTTGTAAAAGATATTTAAAAAAAGGAGCGCTTCTTAATAAGACCATCGAAAAGTGGAGGGTCAGGGAAAAGACGACAGGAGCTTGCCAGCTGGCTGAACTGCTAGACGAGTCTGTCCTGACACCCACTGGAGTAGATGGGACCAGATGGGTTGATCACCGCAGAAGTGCCCTTAAAGCACTCGAGACGAACATCCATGCATATAAAGAAAGCAGATGAAAGGTATCAAACAGACACAATCCTCATGGCCATGTGATAACTGGACCCTAAGCACTGGCCTGAAGATCTGACTGAGTATGGTAACGAGGAGGTCTTGCTGCTCTTAGAGCATTTCAAGGAGATACTGATGAAAAATGGCTGTGATGTAGAAAGCGTAATTGCAGAGTGGACCCGTCTTAAGTTGGTCATCAACAGGAATTACAGAGGTCTAAAGTGGGAGGAACTATGGGCACAGATTCTAAGGGTCTGGTCTGAGGAGTTCCACAAGATTCTCCACATAATTGAAATAATTCAAGTCATGCCGATGTCCACCTCCAAGGTAGAGAGGGCGTTTTCTCTTCTGAATCGGGTCAAAACTGAATGGCGGATCAATCTCAACACAGCCACAGTGGAAGACCTAATGATTATCTCACTGGAGGGACCAGAAGAAGAAGATGCAGCTGCTGCAGCATGTGCAGAATATGCTGCGAAAAAATGGTTCTGCAGTGGGAAGAAAGCAAGGCGGCCCACAAAAAACCTTATTGGAAAAGGCAGACGGCCAGACCAGAAACTTCTCCAATGGCTGACAGTGACACAGATGACAACGATAATGAACTGGTGCAATTTGCCAAATAAGCCATGCATTTATGTATATGTTTATATTTATTATTTTTCTCCACTGTACATATAACTTAATATGTACTTTTTTTTGTCTGTCCTTCTGTATTTCCTGTACTAGGTAGGTACAACATGATTAAAGGTAAAAAAAAATCAAAAAATATAATAAGTTATAATAATAAAAAAGGAAGAAAAAAGTTATAATTGTTCATAGTTGTTTAAAAAATGTAATAATATCAATAAAGAACCACAAAGAAATAAGAATAAAATTGAATATGATTGTCTGATTTATGTTTCTGTTTGTTTTTTGTTCAAAAAATTGAAGAAACACTTTGAATCTGTAGACAGGAGGCTATAATTTTGATTTATTTTTTTAGTTTTACAAAAAAGGAAACGTTCAAATCCATCCAGATGGATTTTGCATATGGAAATATGCATTCATATAGAAAGTCAAGGGTAAGAGAATGAGAGTAAGTTTGATTTAGTCTCAAAGGTCTAAAACGATTAACCTAATCGTCTTATTATTGCCATTTGATTGCAATTGTTCATATACTGTAAGCCTTAATAAGTATATTTATTATTTTGAACAAAGGTTAAATGTTATTTCACAAGTTTCAAAAAGTACCCCAATTTTTTTCAAAATGCCCCTGGATTTCAGTCAGTGGGGGAAAAAAATTCCCCACTAAAAAATATGTAAATTTCCTACCGTGTTTTGGATAATGATTGTGTGGTTTATGTTCCGTATTCAATTTTGGATATCTTGAACATTCCTGCTACTCAGCACATGACGGCACCTTGTGGCTTTAGCTATTAGGTGATCATTCTCAAGCCCCCCCTAAAATTAAAGCGCTCACCCAGACAATCTTCTTCCTATGATGGATTAAGATGGTAAACATGACTGTGTTGTGGTTATTGAAACCCGAGCCCAGACTTGTTGCAGACACTAATACCAAATTCTGATTTGATTCTGTGCTTGCGGATGAATCAGGAAACTAACCATCTAACACAAAATATCTTGCTGGCTTTGATGTAATAACTGATTAAGAAGTGTTGAAAGCATGAGCATTACCTTCTGGTTCCACTGCTCAAGCCACAGAATTGACCCCCATTAAACATTTTAACTCTCCAATGTTTAATCAAATATATATTTGAATTAAGAGGTTCCCCAATCTAATCTATCTTGTTCATTTAATTTCCTCTGAAAAAATATTATTTAAGTTGTGCCCTTAAAAGAAATTCAATCTGACGCAGTTATTATGCAAAAGTTTTACTAGAATATTATCAAATACATTTACAATAATATATTCCATGGAGCGAAGAGGCTGGATTACAGTCACAGCAGGAGAAAAGCTCTGGTGTTAGTTATGGGCACACAGATTTGGAGAAGGTTGAACCCAGAGCGATCCACACCTGTTGACAGAAGAAAAACATATTACTACACCAGAGGAAAAAGTAGTTTGTGGTAATTTTTAATAAAATCTAAAATTGGTATATCTGTCTGACCTGAAGTCAAATGTACCTGAAACCACGAGTGTGCTGTGAAGGAGCTGGTGCATTTAAATAAATCGTCTATGTACAGTATAATACATGTTATTTACTTACATATTTACAAATATACTGTTTTTCTTAATTCCCCTGAAAAACTACACCGACAGAATATTCATGGTGGATTTGGACATTAAAACACATTTGCTTAAGATTTTAAATCTTTGTATTGTTCTGCTGTGGGCATGTATTTGCTCTTTTATGCTGACTCTGAAAATATGTACTAAAATATGTTAATAAATCTATGCAATCAAATTTACAAATTTCTGTCTTTTCAGTTATGTAAGATATCATTTTAACAAATAAACTAGGGTTTAATTATTTCTTGGTTGCGATTGGCAAAAATGAATAAATCCATGAACATGAAATCATACAGTTTTCCCCAAGTTACCCGACTCCTACTTTCAGCATCCCAGTCCGCTGAAAGAGCCGATCCTCTCTAACCGGACGCCGAAGCAGCTCCTCAGGCCGCCCTTCTTGTAGCGGCTTGATGAACGTTTGGAGGTCCTCATGAGGTCTTTAAGGAGACGAGCCAGGATGCTTTGTTTGTCGGGCTCCGAGTACTCCGGAGGATGCTTCTCTGGAGCGCTCCCTATGATCTCCGACTTGTTTCCATCTGTCGACACTGCCTCCATCTCCTCAGAGTAATAATACGGCGCTGTGTTGAGCTTCTCTTGTAATATCGGCTTCAAAATCTGCAACACATAAACAAAGAGTTTAACTAATATTAGCACACAGCAATATACGGACAGTTACCCGAAAATCCATCCCATATTTCATCTTCAGTGTCTCTAAAATATGACAGTCATCCGCATCATTATCATCGGTCAAAAGGACAGGCCATTCACCTGTAGATCAAAAACGGATTTGGCTCCAACAAAATGAATCCATAGAAGCAGAGAGAAACAGTAAACGGAAACACTAGGGTTTGTTTTCTTCTGCATGTTTTATCTTTCTATAGTGTTCAGATCAGCCCAGTCAGTCCTGCTCCTCTGACTCTGCAGCGGTGAGCCGGTGCTGTGTTTATAGGCTCCACAACCTTATTCCGTCACAGGGTCTGAGAAAATTAATGAGGCGTGATTATTGCTTCACCACGTGACTGTTGAAAATTGGGACTGGAAGTGTTCACAGGTTAATTCTTCTCTAAAGCTCAGGCAACATGACAGATTTGCTTGAAATTTTGCTTTGTGGCCTATAATTATCACAGGCTACAACAGGGGCAAATAAGTCCAACTTTTGTCTTAATTCTTCTTTTTGCTCCATAAACTAAATGAAACTAAGCACCAAACTGCAAATGTTGAGGCTGTATTTAAGTAACCATTAACAAGTATGTCACTAAACAGAATCTTGATATTCAAGATTCTAAGACCTACATTATGTTTAATAACAAGGTTTTTGCAAACAAAATTTAAACTCTTTCTTTCCTTTCCACAACCATAACCATAGAGGCTCTAGTTATAAGACATTTATCGTAATTATTATCTGCTGCATGAGGTCTGAATGAGTCACGCAATAATATTCACTCCCAAAAAATCTTCCATATTCCATATTGCTACATAAAGGTTACTACATCTTGTAGAAATGTTAGTGCTGACATCATCCATGTTGACTTTGAAAATGTGCACAGGATACAAGCACAGGAGATTATTCTGTTATTTAGAAACAGTTGCTCACTGTTGTTCAGATGAGCTTATAACTATATTTTTAGGGATGTTTCTTCGCAGTTTTCCTATTTCTTTCTCTTGCCTAAAGTTAGCTTAGTGAGCATATCCTGAATCAAAGTGAGGGTCACGCACTTGGCTACTTAAGTAAATATTGAAAAATAAGATTTATTTGAAAATGTGTGTGTGTGTTTTCGCATGTGCACAGATATATGTGCTTGACTTATATTAGTATGCTCTCCCATCATGCCCGATCCCGTACTCCTCCCACAACTCAATTGACCTGCTTCAATTCAGACAGTACGAAGGACAAACAATGAGCCATTAGACCTAAACCCTGTGAAACTGACGGCACACTATGTAGATGGATGACAGCTTATTGACCTTCTACCATCTTATCAATTGGAAGGTTCTCATGTGAAATTATCAAAGGCCTCAGGGGCAGCACTGAATGTTGCACAGGTTTTTTGAGTAAAGAATCACAGCCTTCCTACTGTCATAATAAAGAAACAGATGATGATGAGTAGTGGAGGAGGAAGTATTTAGATCCATTACAATTGCCGTTACAGCCAGATATGGTCCATTAAGTGTCAGTCACATAATTAATTAACAAATATTTATGTGTCGAAAATGTCAGCTCGGTTTGATATGCCTTACGCTTTTAAAAATAAAAATATACACCAAATGTTGCTCAAATATCTTTGCCTGACTTACTTGCTGATGTTTGGTTACAACGACAGTATTATTTCATTAGTTATACAATATATATGCTATCTAATAAATTGTAGTATAGGTCTCTAGCTTTACCTAAGGACTGAACTATGCAGTATGCTGATTTTCATGGCTGACATTTATAAACCTCTTAACTGTCACTGAGATGATGAACGTGGTATCCAACGTCACACTAGTTCCTCTCCATTAAAGGCGTTAATGAGAGCATAAGAGCCCCATCATCTCAACGATGGAGCCTGCTGAGCTGAGACAAAGAACTCTGAAATGAGAGGCACACTTACTGACGTCAGCACTGCATGTCAGACAACAAAGCAACGGATCCGGATGATTGTCCTTCAAGCGGAACTCCCTGATAAATTGACTGCTAGAAACTTTAACCCATTTTTCTACATATATGCATTTACACAATGTAAATGCCACAAATTATCTGGTATGTTGATAATTAAATGAGATTGGACATGATCTGACTCAGCCACTGGATAAATGATTTTTGTCTTTCTTTGTATATTTGTGAAGTTTGGGAGAAGTCAGAGTTGTCTGGTCCCTTGTTTCCATGCCTTCGAATGTATTCTTGACAGTAATTTTACAAGCTTTTATTAATAGTAATAACAATAATAACTAGGGGTACGTTGTACCATAACAGGCCCGAGCACAGGCATTTTGAAGCCTGTTGCAGTTAGTGGAGTGAGCGATCTTTGACCAAGCACAAGTTTCCGTGTTAAATGCGTTTTGCACACTGCCGAAAGGACAAACGCTTCACTTCCTGCGTCCGTCTGGATGTCGATCTTTGCCTCATACACACGTGGACAAAATTGTTGATACCCTTCGATGAAAGAAAAATAAACCCACAATGGTCACTGAAATAACTTGAAACTGACAAAAGTAATAATAAGAAAAATATTACTTAAATTAACTAATGAAAATCAGACATTGCTTTTGAATTGTGACTCAACAGAATCATTTAAAAAAACAAACTAATGAAAATGGCCTGGACAAAAAATGATGGTACCCCTAGAAAAGATTGAAATTATTTGACCATAGGGACATGTTTCCAGGAACACAACTTTTCTCTAGTTGCCAGTGAACAAAGGTGTGTGTGTGTGTGTGTTGTGTGTTGTCATCTCTTCTCCAGTGTTTACGGTAAGCGTGCTGCGTCATTTCGTCACTTCCTGTTATTGCCACGGGACACGGGTGGTGTAGTCGCTATCTGAATTAGCTCCTCCGCTAAACACAACTGTCTTTCTGTTCTACTACGGCTAAAATCACCGGTATATAGTTAAGGACCCTCACATACCAGCCCCTCCTCTCTGGTGCTTTGTGATTCTGTGTTCTGTTTAAATCTCACACTCATAGTTTTAGCAGCGATGTGTTCTCTCTCTCCCTCTCGCTCCACCGCTCTCTCCTGCTCCGAGTGTCTCATGTTTACTTACTCCTCCGCCTCCATTAACAGTAGTGGTAAATGTAATAAATGTAGTATGTTGGTAGACATGGAGGCGAGGCTTAGCAACTTAGAAGCTCGGCTCCTCAGCTTAGAACCCCCGTTAGCTATAGTTAGCCGGCCCGTGCTAGCCGCAGCGAAGCCACCTAGCTTAGCTTCAGCTAGCAGTCCCTCGACTTGCCCCGGGCAGCCGGGAGCCCAGGGTGGCTGGGTGACGGTCCGGAGGGGGCATAGTACCACCCATAGAAAGCCCACGATTAAAGACCCACCAGCTCACGTCTCAAATAGATTTTCTCCACTCAGCGACGCACCCGCTGAGAATCAAACTCTGGTTATTGGCGACTCGGTTCTCAGAAACGTGAGATTAGCGACACCAGCGGCCATAGTCAATTGTATTCCGGGGGCCAGAGCCGGCGACATCCAATCCAAATTGAAGCTGCTGGCTAAAACTAAACGTAAATACAGTAAAATCGTAATTCACGTCGGCAGCAACGACTCCCGGCTTCGTATGTCGGAGGTCACTAAAGTTAATGTTGAGTCTGTGTGTGCTTTTGCTAAAACGATGTCGGACACAGTAGTTTTCTCTGGCCCTCTCCCTAACACTACAGGTGATGACATGTTTAGTCGCATGTTTTCTTTTAACCGCTGGCTGTCGAGGTGGTGTCCTGTAAACGGTGTGGGCTTTATAGATAATTGGCAAACTTTTTGGAGGAAACCTGGTCTTGTTAGGAGAGACGGCGTTCATCCCACTTGGGATGGAGCAGCTCTCTTATCTAAGAATATTACTAAGTCTATCACATGACAACCCAGAGTTGGGACCAGGAAGCAGAGCTGCAGTGCTAATCACTTCTCTGCGCTCCCTCTGGATCAGTCACCCAACCGCATAGAGACTGTCTCTGTCTACCATCCGATTCAATTATTTAAATTAAACAATAACAGAGCGAGAACTCACAATAATCTTATACAAATTAACACAACCTCTGGAACATCACAGGAAACTAAGACTTTCAAATGTGGTCTTTTAAACATTAGATCACTGTCCTCAAAGGCTATTTTAGTTAATGAACTAGTCTCAGACTACAATATAGATGTAATGTCCCTTACTGAGACGTGGCTGCATCCTGATGAATATGTCAGTTTGAATGAATCTACTCCCCCCAGTCATATAAATTCACACGTTCCCAGGGAACTCGGGCGAGGAGGTGGAGTTGCTGCTATTTTTAACTCCAGTCTATCAATTAATCCTAAACCTAAATTTAGCTACAACTCATTTGAATGTCTTGTTCTTAATCTTCCACGTCAATCCAGGAAACACCAACAGCCAATCATATTTGCTGTAGTTTATCGTGCTCCTGGGGCTTATACTGAATTTCTAACAGAATTCCCTGAGTTTTTATCAAACCTAGTCCTAAAGACAGATAAAATTATTATTGTTGGTGACTTTAATATTCATGTTGACAATAATAAAGATAGCCTGAGCGTAGCATTTATTTCAATACTAGACTCAATTGGTTTTAGTCAGTGTGTGCATCAACCTACTCATTGTTGTAACCACACACTTGACCTTGTGTTATCATACGGTGTCAAAATTGAACATTTAACAGTACTTCCGCGCAATCCAGTACTATCAGACCATAATTTAATAACCTTCGATTTTTCACTATCTGAATATATGCCACTAATAAAAAACTCATTTTCTAGATGTCTACCTGATAGTGCTGTAGCTAAATTTAAGGAAATAATTCCGATTACATTTAAACCCGTATTATCCGTCGACATAAACAACAAATTCTTTAAAAACCCGAGCTCTATTGAGATTGACCACCTCGTAGAAAGCTCTGCAGACTCATTACGATTAACATTAGACTCAATAGCGCCTCTAAAAAAGAAATGTGTAAAACATAGTAAATTAGCTCCGTGGTATAATTCCAAGACACATGAGTTGAAACAAATATCAAGAAAATTAGAAAGGAAGTGGCGCTCCAGCAACAGTGTTGAAAATCTCCTAGACTGGAAGAGTAGTGTTACAGAATATAAAAAGGCTCTCCACAAAGCAAGAGCTGCCTATTACTCAAAACTAATAGAAGAGAATAAAAACAACCCCAGGTTTCTCTTCAGCACTGTAGCCAGGCTGACAGAGAGTCACACCTCCACCGAACCCAGTATTCCTCGATCCCTAAATTGCAATATCTTTATGACCTTTTTTAATGATAAAATTCTAACTATTAGAAATAAAATCAATCATCTCCTGCCCTCAATTGGCACTAATACCCTCCCAACAATAGAGATCTCAGAAACGGCTGAGAATCCTTCCCATTATTTAGACAGCTTCTCTCTGATCACCCGTGATCAGTTTACCAAAATAGTCTCAGGTTCTAAACCAACAACCTGTATTTTAGATCCGATTCCAACTAAATTACTTAAAGAAATTCTGCCCCTAATAGATAATTCGTTACTTAACACAATCAATCTGTCATTATCATCAGGTTATGTACCACAGTCTTTTAAAATAGCTGTAATCAAACCCCTACTCAAAAAACCCACCCTAGACCCAGAGGTTTTAGCAAATTACAGGCCAATATCTAATCTCCCCTTCCTATCTAAAATCTTAGAAAAAGTTGTAGCCAATCAGCTGTGTGAGTTTCTCCAGGAAAATAATATATATGAAGACTTTCAGTCTGGGTTTAGAACCAATCATAGCACAGAGACAGCCCTGGCAAAAGTCACTAATGACCTTCTAATAGCTTCAGATCAGGGACTTGTGTCTGTCCTCGTTCTGTTAGATCTCAGTGCAGCATTCGACACAATTGACCATCAAATTTTATTAGAGAGACTAAAACAGTTAATTAACATTAAAGGAACGGCCTTAAACTGGTTTAAATCTTATTTTGCTGATCGCTCCCAATTCGTTCAAATCAATGATGAGTCATCGGTGCGCACCAAAGTTAACCATGGTGTCCCACAGGGGTCTGTGCTCGGCCCAATTTTATTCTCATTATATATGCTTCCACTAGGAAACATTATCAGGACACACTCGGTAAATTTTCACTGTTATGCGGATGACACCCAGTTATATTTGTCAATAAAACCTGATCAAAGTAATCAATTAACTAAACTTCGAGCATGTCTCAAGGACATAAAAACCTGGATGACCCGCAATTTTCTCTTATTAAACTCAGATAAAACAGAGGTTATAATACTCGGCCCTAAACACCTTAGAGATACATTATCTAATGATATAGCTGCGCTAGATGACATTGCCCTTGCTTCCAATGACACAGTCAGGAACTTGGGAGTGATCTTCGATCCTGATTTGTCCTTTAATAGTCACTTAAAAGTAATTTCTAGGACCGCGTTTTTCCACTTGCGTAATATCTCAAAAATCAGACATGTCCTTTCGCAAAAAGATGCAGAAAAACTAGTCCACGCCTTTGTTACATCGAGACTGGACTATTGTAATTCATTATTATCAGGCTCCAGCAGCAAGTCGTTAAAGACTCTGCAGCTGGTCCAAAATGCCGCAGCACGTGTCCTGACGAGAACTAAGAAAAGAGAGCACATTTCTCCAGTATTAGCATCGCTACACTGGCTTCCTGTTAAATCTAGAATAGAATTTAAAATTCTCCTCCTCACCTTCAAGGCCCTTAATGATATGGCACCTCTTTACCTTAAAGAGATGTTAGTTCCATATCAACCTACTAGAGCACTCCGATCCCAGAACTCAGGTTTACTTGTTGTCCCTAAAGTCTCTAAAAGTAGAGTAGGAGCCAGAGCTTTTAGCCATCAAGCCCCACTGCTGTGGAATAATCTCTCACTTTCAGTTAGGGAGGCAGACACGCTCTGTTCGTTTAAAAGTAGACTCAAAACCTTCCTTTTTTATAAAGCTTATAGTTAGAGCTAATTTGTGCGATGTTCCAAATTTGATTAAATGGCAAAAACCCCTGATGATGCTAAGACGCACAGGGAATTTATGACACAAGACACACGGAGCTTCTCTTTCCTGCTTCTCCTTCCTTTTCTCCATATTTATCACATCAAGATAATTCTTATCTGATCAGTACATGTTACTAACTTGACCCCTTTTCCCGGAGTTTCTGTGCCTTAGCGCCCGCGGATGCAGGGCCACAGCTGTGGCCGCACCATGGATTATGATTGTGGATCGCGTGTCGGAGGTCGCAATGGTGGATCCAGTTCGGTGGATTCTGTATCGTGCCAGCTGATCGTCGTTGTAATGGAGGATCCTTTGTCGCGTTGGCATCGGATGATGAGGGACCACGACCGAGGCGGCAGCTGATAATGGATTCTAACTGGCGGCGGTGGACAATGACTGTGGATTATAGTGGATCCCATCCTGATGCTGGATCGTGGTCTTGCTGCTGGCCAGAGACTGTGATTGCAGCGGGACTGCCTGACACATAGTATTGAAAAATGTTTAGCCTAATGGATGCTGCTAAAAATCCTGATGATGTTTTCTTACACCTGACATCTATTGCACTTCTGTCCGTCCTGAGAGAGGGATCCCTCACATGTGGCTCTCTCTGAGGTTTCTACATATTTTTACCTGTGAAAAGGGTTTTTAGTAGTTTTTCCTTACTCTTGTTGAGGGTTAAGGACAGAGGATGTCACACAATGTTAAAGCCCCATGAGACGAATTGTTATTTGTGAATGTGGGCTATACAAATAAAACTTGATTGATTGATTGATTAAACTAAGGCAGTGGTTCTCAAACTTTTTCTGTCATTCCCCACTTTGGAGCTAGAATATTTTTTATGCCCCAACCGCTCCCCTGCCCCAAAACAATTATGACAAAATGTGCCAAGTTTAACATGTGTATTTACATAAAATAATGAACATTAAATTCACATTACTTTCAGGAATTTCTGAAAAAAAAAATAAAAAATTGTGACATTTTCCATTTTTTTCAAAGAATAGTGCAACAACTTTGCTTAAATTCAACTTAATTGAAGTACTTTTGGTGACATTTATCACTACATTCCTCCATCAGTCTGTACTTTTTCAAAAATAGAGAAAAGATTTATTAAATTATAATCACTTTGTTACAACGGTGATGAAGCTCAACCAAAAAGAACACATGCATGTGACTGGGGTGTAATGTTTCTAAGTGTCTTCTTAATTTGTTGAGTCTCATACTGTCAGCTGCCAGAGTTTTCAGACCTAAAATACACACTGGTCTCTCCTCATGTCCTCCTTCATTCACTGTGAACCCAAGAGCAAGACAGGCTTCATCGTTCTTTCTTTTCCATTTGGTTTTTGAACACTGTGTTTTGTTTGTCACTGACCAGCTGCTTCACCGGAACGAGCTCTGATCTCGTGTGTCTCTCTGAGCGAATGAGTGGGGGCGTAGCCCTGTGGCCTGTGTGTGTGTGTGTGTGCGCTGTCTGGGGGCACACATACACACACACATTTGCCCGCTCCTGGTATTTCATGCTGGCCTGATACGATGTTGATTTAACAAATTAACTTTAAAAATATGCGTGACATGCACAACACTGTACAAGGAGCCGCTGCAGAGCCGCGGGTTGCCCACCCCCGGCTACGGCGAAAGAACAATTTGTTTACTGTTCCCCCGTTAAAGAGATGCGGACGTCAACACATTAGTTACGCCTCACACCCTCATGGACGCGCGCCCAACCTGTTATGTTGGTGGACTTCATGGAAGACGACCGAGGAGGACAACACGGTTCAAAGCAAATTATAAAAAAACAGACTGGAATTTGCCAAAATGGATATTGATAAGCCACAAAGCTTCTGGGAGAATGTCCTTTGGACAGATGAGACAAAACTGGAGCTTTTTGGCAAGTCACATCAGCTCGATGTTCACAGATGCAAAATTAAGCATACAAAGAAAAGAACACTTTTCTTTACCATAACACTGTTCCTACTGTGAAACATGGAGAAGGCTCGGTTATGTTCTGGGGCTGCTTTGCTGCATCTGGCACAGGGTGTCTTGAATCTGTGCAGGGTACAATGAAATATCAAGACTAGGCATTCTGGAGTGATATCTGCTCAGAAAGCTTGGTCTCAGTCGCAGGTCATGGGTCCTCCAACAGGATAATGACCCAAAACACACAGCTAAAAACACCCAAGAATGGCTAAGAGCAAAACATTGGACTATTCTGAAGTGGCCTTCTATGAGCTCTGATCTAAATCCTATTTAACATCTGTGGAAGGAGCTGAAACATGCAGTCTAGAGAAGACACCCTTCAAACCCAAGACAGCTGGAGCGGTTCCCTCACGTGGAGAGGGCCAAAATACCTGTTGACAGGTGCAGAAGTCTCATTGAGAGTTACAGAAATGGCTTGATTGCAGTGATTGCCTCAAAAGGTTGTTTAACTAAATATTGAGGTAGGGGTACTATCATTTTTGTCGAGGCCATTTTCATTAGTTTTTTTTTTTAAATGATTCTGTTGAACCACAATTCAAAAGCAATGTCTGTTTTCATAAGCTAATTTTCAGTACATTTTTATATATTATTACTTTTGTCAGTTCAAGGTATTTCAGTGACCATTGTGGGTTTTTCTTTCTTTAACGGAAGGGTACCAAGAATTTTGTCCACGTGCGTAATTACAGTCCATGCTATCAATTGCACATCACACTGTGAACATTTTATGTAAATCTAATGATAGTTTTAAAACAAAGCCTACTTCCTGTTGCCAGTAAGTGGCGCCATCACTATTATTACAACAACTTAATTATCACACTGATCACTAGGGGGCGCTATGACTTATGCACTAATATTAATAAATGGAGCCGTCTCTCCGTCCAAAAGGGGTAGTAAGGACAGACAGACGGAAAAAATGTAATAAAATTGAATCTGTCCGTCCCAAAAAATTTCAAAAATGAACAGACAGATGGAAGAAAAAATATAATCAAATATAATACGTCTGTCTGTCTGTCCAAAAAAATGATACGGACAGACAGACAGGCATTAGTCCATCTGTCCATCCCTAAAAAACAAAAAAATACGGTTCAGGTCAGGATTGTGATCATAGGTCAGTAGTTCGGAGCCGGTTGGATAATGCAGAATGGATTTACAAAGTACCCCTGTTTCATGGCAAATCAGTAGGTGGCGCTATGACAGTAAGGACATGTAGACACATAGAGCTGTTCAGGCTTGGTCTCTGATCATAAGACAGAAGTTTGGTAGTGATAGGACAATGCACAGTGGAGTTATGACAACATCGTGTCCTTTGGCGAAGGATTAACTTTCGCCGCACCTCAATGTTTACAAGGTTTGAGAAAAGTGGAGGGATTTGATGTGGACTGTTATCAACAGCTTCGTGAGAGATTCACTCTTGAATATTACATATGAGGAAGAAGGACATTTTATCTATTTGTACAATGTTTCTTTTTTTCAGTACATTGCATTTCATTTATTTCATTTCATTTTCATTTCCTGCGGCAACTGAGGAAATTCAACAATGGCGTGGAAAGTGATGGTTGAGTTTTACACAGCCATCATTGAGTCCATCCTCACCTCATCAATCACCGTCTGGTTCGCTGCCTCCACTGCCAAGGACAAGGGCAGACTGCAGCGGATCATAAGGTCAGCTGAGAAGGTCATCGGCTGCGACCTGCCGGCTCTCCTAGACCTGTTCCACTCCAGGTAGGAGAGCAGGCAAGATCATTGCTGATCCTTCACATCCCGGTCACCACCTGTTCCAGAGACTTCCCTCTGGAAAAAGGTTCCGGGCCATCAGGACTAAAACGTCTCGCCATCTGGACAGTTTTTTCCCCGTGGCAGTGGGGCTCACAAACAAGCCCCCTGCACCACACTGACTCTGCATCACACTGACTCTACCCCACCAGCCCCCCCCCCCCCCCCGCACATAATTTATAACTTAAAACTTATATATTACTGGCACTATCACCAATCTCTGCACTTTCGCACAGCACGTGCCCATAACTCTGTTACTCTGTTACTGTATATATGTATATACTTTATTCTACTTTATTCTTTTTTATTTTATTTTATTCTATTTCTTATATATTGTTTTTTTTTTATATTGTTGTTTTATGTTCAGTGCACCAATGACACCAAGTCAATTTCCTATATGTGCAAACATACCTGGCAAATAAAAGAATTCTGATTCTGATTCTGATTTAGCTGACGCTTTTATCCAAAGCGACTTACAATAAGTGCATTCAACCATGAGGGTACAAACCCAGAACATCAAACAATCAATAAATCCAATTTTATTTATATAGCCCATATTCACATATCACAATTCGTCTCATAGGGCTATAACATGGTATGTCGTTCTCTGTCCTTAACCCTCAGCAAGAGTAAGGAAAAACTACTAAAAACCCTTTTAACAGGTAAAAATACATAGAAACCTCAGAGAGAGCCACATGTGAGGGATCCCTCTCCCAGGAAGGACAGAAGTGCAATAGATGTCAAGTGTAGGAAAACAACATCGGGATAAAAGTTTTTAGCAGCATTGATGAGGGGAATCATTTTGAAGGATAACTTCAATACTATATATCAAGCAGTCCTGCTGCATTCATAGTCTATGGTCAGCAGCCAGCAAGATCACGATCCAGCATCGAGATTGGATCCACTATAGTCCACAGTCATTGTCCACTGCTGCCAGTTAGGATCCATCATCAGTTCAACTCTGTACCTGGAGTCAGTGCTTACGTGATGACTCTCAGTGTTCAGTCTTGTTGGAGTCCAGTTCTGTCTTCTCCTGTTGGACATCCACTGGTGCACGCTATCTGAGTCACCTAGAGGAAAACTCACACAAATACACAGATATGTGATACATGTGCCAGGTTAACTCCTACACAGACTTTTTTTTTTTTTATATTTTTGTTTATTGGAAGTAGTTTCACGAGATACAACAATATAACAGGGAATACTTCCATCTTACATTTTTTCCCATCTTTTTATTCCTCCCACATTCCCATCCCCAGCACCCATAACAAACCTATAAACACGAAAAAACAACCAAATATAAAAATAAATAAATAAAATAAAATAAATAATTAAAGGGGAAGGGTGAATTGTTATTAAAAATAAAATAAATGGGGGGAGGGGGAGGCTCAGTCATCACCATAACGCAGAGATGTCAAAGACTCAATATGACTTAAGAGAGGTCTCCAAGTCTTTTCAAATGAATTTAAGGAACCATTCAGGGAAAATCTAAGCTTTTCAAGACTCATGAACAGTAAAACTTCTTCAACCCACCTACTGTGAGATGGGGGCTGAGGGTGTTTCCATTTAAAGAGTATAAGGCGTCTGGCCAACAGGGTGGTAAAGGCAAGGACATTCTGTATAACTCTAGAGGCAAAGGGCTGTAGGGGGGCCCCAAACAAAGCCAAGAGAGGTTGAGGAGAGATGGTAGTGTTATATGCTGTGCTAAGAGTTTTAAAGATTTCAGACCAGAATGTGGCAAGCCCGGGACAGGACCAGAACATATGAGAATGATCTGCTGGGGATTGTTTGCACCTGTTACAGGAGTCAGTTACATTGGGATAAATTCGAGATAGCCTCAAGTTAGTGTAGTGAACTTTGTGCACTACTTTACATTGTAGGAGGCCATGCCTCGCACAGATTGAAGAGGAATGAACCAACCGTAGTACTTGTTCCCAATCAACATCAGGTAGTGTGACTCCAAGCTCTTGCTCCCAAGAATACTTGGGGCCTGATGCTGGGCTATCGAGAGAAGAGTTGATAAGGCTGTAAATGCTAGAAATTAGCCGCTTTTGTACAGGATCAAGAGCCAGTATTGAATCAATCAATGTTTCTGGGGGACGACTGGGGAATTTTGGGTTCTGATTCTGAACAAAATGCCTTATCTGAAAAAAACAAAATAGATGGGAATTAGGCATGTCAAATTTTCTTGAGAGCTCTAAAAACGACATAAAAGTCCCTTGGTTGTAAAGGTCCTTAAATTTTGTTATCCCTTTGTTGAACCACGTCCGAAAGGTCAAGTCAGTGCAAGAAGGCGGAAATAGGTGATTGTTAGTAATTGGAGAGAGGTCTGAGCCCCTATGAAGGCCTAGGTTCTTCCTCATTTGAATCCAGATTCTAACAGAGTTAGTTACCACTGGATTGGAGGTAAAGTTGGGGGCAGTTAGAGGGAGCTGGGAGCAAACCAGGGAATGAAGAGAGAGCTTGGAAGATGCAAGTTCCATATCCACCCACACGGGGCACTGGTCATCTGCTGTGTTATTAATCCAGTATAAAAGTTTATAAATATTACAGGACCAGTAATAGTGTCGGAAATTGGGCAAAGCTAAGCCACCAAGAGCCTTCGGGAGCTGTAGCACTGACTTTCTGATACGTGGATTTTTATTGCTCCAGAGGAAAGAACCTATTAGTTGGTCGAGCGAGCTAAAAAAAAACTTTTTAATAAGGACAGGGATATGTGAAAAAAGATGTAAAAACTTCGGTAAAACAACCATCTTAACCAAATTAACTCGACCCACAAGGGATAGTGGAAGACCAGACCATCTGACAAAATCTAGTTTACATTTCTCAACTAGAGGAGAGAAATTTTTAGAGAAAAGATGACTCATTGAATCAGTAATATGCACCCCCAGATATTTAAATCCACCTGTAGCATGTTTGAAAGGGAATAAGGACTGAGGTATATTTTTTGACGCAGAATTAATGGGAAGAACTTCACTCTTGTGGATATTAAGTTTATAACCTGAATAGGACCCAAATTTGTCAAAGATATCTAGAACCACAGGGAGAGAGGCAGCTGGATTAGACATGTATAAGAGGAGGTCATCGGCATACAACGGTAATTTGTGAACTTTCCCAGCTCTGATGATGCCCTCAAAACCATCCTCCTGGCGTAGCCAGATGGCCAGAGGTTCAATAGCCATGGCAAATAGGAGGGGGGGAAGAGGGCAGCCCTGTCTGGTTCCTCGATAAAGGGGAAATGGAACAGACTGGAGTCCGTTTGTAGCAATTTAATCCAAGATATAAATTCCAGATTGAAACCAAATTTCTGCAAAACAAAAAAAAGGAAGCTCCACTCCACCCTGTCGAAGGCCTTCTCTGCGTCCAGTGAAATAACCACTTCCGGAACGCCTGAACCAGGAGAACCAATGATATTTAAAAGCCTCCTTGTGTTATGAAACGAGTGCCTACCAAGCATGAAACCCGTTTGATCGGTTGATATTATACATGACAGGACCCGTTGTAGGCGTTGGGCTAAGATCTTTGACAGGATTTTTTAATCAACATTCAACAGAGAAATGTGCCTATAGCTACCACACAAAAGAGGGTCCTTATCACTCTTAAGCAGAAGAGAAATAGTGGCCTCCGACAGGGTAGGAGGCAGTCGGCCCTCAACAAAGGACTCATTATACATTCTCTGGAGGGCAGGTGCAATGACGGCAGAGAATAACTTAAAAAACTCAACCGTGAACCCATCAGGGAGTTTTACCATTCTGGAGTGACATAATTGCTTCCTGAACCTCTCTGGTAGAGACTGAAGGCGTTCTTTGTAAAGAGCAGGGGTAGGAGCCGCAGCATACAAATTATCAATTTTAAATATCTCTTTGGTGATTGCCTCAAACTCTGCCCTTTCTGCTTTCTTTAAGGTGGAGACATATGATATAATCTGCCCACGCATAAACGCCTTGAAGGCCTCCCATAGAATACGTCTAGATATCTCTGGAGAATCATTAGTATCAAAGAACAAGGAGATCTGAGTGTGAAGAAAATCTTTAAAGGAGGCTTGGGCTAGCAGAGAAGAGTTAAGTCTCCACTGCCTGGAGGGAGGGACGAGACTAGGAAAGCCAATATCCACCGATACAGGGGCGTGGTCTGAGATAACAATACTATGGTACTCACAAGAGTGGATCTCTGATAAAAAATAATAATCCAAAAGAAAAAAGTCTATCCGAGAATATGAATGATGAACATGTGAAAAAAAAGAATAAGCTTTGTCCGAATGGGAAGTAGCTCTCCATGGGTCAAATAAGCCTAAACTGATTTTATGTGTGTCAAGGACTTTAGCTGACTTGGATAGCGCCTGAGGACTAGAGGAAGACCTGTCTAGGGAGGGGTCCTGAATTAAATTGAAATCGCCTCCAATAATTAAGTAGTGATCATCAACTTTAGGGAGGGAGGAGAAAAAACTTGAAATAAATTTATCATCATCCCATGTCGGTGCATAAATACAGGCCATGACCACAGGCGTGCCACATAGTCTACCAGAAATAATTACAAATCGACCATTGGAGTCTTCAATGGAGTTTGACAATTCAAACGGAACATTTTTGTTTATAAGGATAGCCGCACCTCTCGCCCTTACTGGGAATTTAGAGTGAAATACATCCCTTATCCAAGGCCGCTTGATACTCTTAACATCAGAAGTGCGGAGGTGAGTTTCTTGTAAAAAGAAAATATCACCCCCAAGTTGCTTTAAATGAGTCATTACCTTATTACGTTTAATAGGCTGGTTGACACCCTTCAGATTCCAGGAGATAAGACGAAGCTTCTTACCGTGAGTCATCATGACATAAAAAATGAGGAGCTATGATTCTCCCAGGCCTGACGTGACCACTGAGCCAAAGGAAAAGGGGGAAAACAAAACAGAAACACACAACCAGAACAAACCAACAACAAAAAAAAACCCTCAAAGAATCCCTCCACAACCCTCCCACCCCACAATCCCTTATACAAACCAGATGCCTCCACATCTTCAATCCCGACAGGATAACACTTTCAGCTTCCATAACCCTCTCTTGTTCAAGAGGTCATCCCGTTGAATATATAACACATACACCACGTTTTGAAAGAACAACATGTTTACAGAAGACTAAATTAAATTTAGTCCTCACCTCACATTTAACTAAAGTAGACAGGCCGTCTATAAGTTTGAAAAATGCAACGCCTGATATAAGATAATTGTGAGCACTTCAGAGGCACATCAGCCAGACTAAGGTCTCATCAAAACCAACTTAGCATGTTTACCATCATAATCAGAACAAAAAAGATGTTGATAACATAACATATGGCATCCACACTGTACATTTGTAAGTAAACTGAGTCCCCAACAAGGCAAAGAAAAGTACGAAAATCCACATCGCTCCTGCAGTACGATAAGGGCAAACTGTAAACACAGCTCACGTGCCTACCCGTTTCCATGGTTACCATGACGCTGGTTGAAGAAGTCCGCAGGGCAGCGAGTCCACAGGGCTGGAGCACACAGTATCATCAACACAGCTGGGGGTGAAACTCACCAATGTGGGCAGCAGCCAGGAATATCCTGATGTGTTTTACTTTCTGTCCATCACCCGCTCCTTGTAAAATGCGTGCGCGTCCTCCGGAGCCTCGAAAGTGAACACCTCATCCTCATATGATACTTGCAGGCGAGCAGGAAAGAGAAGCCTGAACTTCACGCCTTTCTGGTAGAGGGCTTGCTTGATTTTGTTGAAAGCGGCTCGCTTCTTCGCAGTGATGGCGCTGACATCTGGGTACACCCGCAACGCTGTTTCGCGGCACTTAAACTCGTGTTGTCTGGCCCAACGAAGCACTTTCTCCCTCTCCTGAAAACGATGAAAGCATATGACAAAGGGCCTGGGTCTGCCTCCCGGTCCGGGTTTAGGAGCTAGGGAGCGGTGCGCTCTCTCGAGCTCCGGAGGTTTGGAAAGGACGTCGGGGCCGAGGTTTTCCATCAGCAGATTAGACACGAACTCGATCGGGTCCTGGCCCTTTTCACTGCCCTCAGGAATATTAATAATCCTGAGGTTGACTCTACGGGACCTGTTTTCAAGATCGTCGAGGCGGTCTTGAAGAGACTTCTTCTGGGCCTGCAGTATCTTCACTGTGTTCTCCGCGCCCGTTATGCGCTCAAAGTTGTCCCCGGCCAGGGACTCTGTAGCGGCGAGGCGACCATTAAAGTGATTCACCGTCTCACGAAGTGCGTCCACTGAAGTCTGTAAGGGTTTAACGGACTCCTGGATTAACACAGACATGTCTTCCCGAAGCGAGGCTCGTTGCTTCTCTAGTTCAGAAACCAGCTGGCTCATTGAAAAAATGTCCGGTGCGTCTTCGACGAGACCAGGTTTGCTGCTAGCATCAGGGCTCGTGGATGCCATTTTAGCAAGTTTGCTAGCTACTGTAGCCGCACCGCCGCGAGTAACTGGACAGCTCGGTGTACTGCTCGCTTTAGATTTAGAACCACTCATTTCACGGCTGTGTCGAAGTTATAACTGTTATCATTCACTTTCCAGAATCAATTGTGGTACTTACAGGTAAATATTAATAGTTCAACCGGGAGACCTCTTTCGAGCGGCTTTCTCCTACATCGTCACCACCGGAAGTCCCTACACAGACTTTTACATGATAAAAAAAAAAGTTTAATACTTAAAAGTTCATCAAATCATAATAGCTTCACCTCGGCGTAGAAGGTATGTGGTGGGTTCTCCTGTGACTGTACGCTCACACTGTGACCTATTTTTTAAATTTCATAGGTGTTCTTTTTCATTCTCCTCTTTAACTACTCACTGCGAGGAATACCGAAAGCAGCTCTCATATTGGCATCAACGACATGGGGAAGGTCAGCAACTTCAGGCTGGTCAACATGATGGAGGACAACATGCACCAGATTCACCAAAAGCACAGGTTTTTCTTCTTCACTCTAGAGGAAAAACTGCAACTGTTCACAGTTGGCAGTGACACTGCTTTTATATTTGGCCTTTAAAACCACTTTGTTAAGCCAAAACATTTCAGTGGCATAGCCAAGTTTATTTTAATTTTCCTTATCTGTAATTATTAATAGTATTACATCTGTTGCCACAATGCGTTGCTCGCCCTCATCCCTAGTGGATGAAGAGCTGAAATTGAAGATTATTTGCACACTAAATATTTTTTAGGCCCCCAGAAGGCAAATACATCTTAGCACTTCCATTTTAAATAACTGTTAAACTATTAAAAAACATTTAACCTTGATTTTTGATACCTATTTGGCGCCCCCCCCATGTCATAAATTTGCCTAAAGCTTGTGAAACAATTCAACCTCTTTTCCTAAGGTACACATCATGTTGGCCTTAATATTGTGCACTTTGGCCTCTCTTGGTTGAAAGCCCACTCACCACGACAAGGTGCAGGCCACGAGAGGAAACATATAACACATACAAGAAACTAAAAAGCACGGTTACAAGACGTATGTACATCACATAGAGAGAGAAAAAAAAGGATAAAATACAAAGACAACATTGGAGAACACATTCACAAGGGAGAAAAGAGAGGGGTGGGTGATGGTGACAAAATCTCATCTATATCAACATCTATAGTTATAACTCAGAATATTTAGAACTTCCCCAAAACTTGAACTACAATACAAACTTACTTTTTTTATATAACACATTTCAATAACCACAATATATGTAAAACATTTTCCACGGAACCATGGATTTGAACTGTGCAAGTAGGAAACTTAACCGTTTGCATGAAACTTCAGAAAAACAAATAAAAACATTTTTAAGTGCTTTGCATTATATATTTTTTTGGGTGAATTTTCAATGTGAACTGTTCCTTGACTTATAAATCCTTTAAACTATATACATAAAAATGAACAGGGAGCTTGCATAAGTATTTTATATGATACAGTTAACACATCAATATCAACTGAACACTGAGGCAAAAAGAAAATCTGACTGTCTACTGGCTTGTATGGCAGTGCTATGAAAGCCATGTAGCCCACTCAGTAGATCAGACATCATTACCTCTGTGCCTTTTTAAACTAGACACCTACTGTCAGAGGCAATATAGTCAAAAATGTGCAATACCACGCAGAAGCCATCTTCACCAGAACATGGACATGATCTTCATAGCTTCAACACACATGTCAAGCATGTGGCTGTGCAGCTGTGAGTAGAGATTATTTTCAGAACAATCAGAAAGAACCTGGATAACTATAGATGCTTTTGTTCCTTTTCCCCATGAAGCCTTACCCTCATTGTTTTTTAGAAGTCACTGGAGGCATCTTTCCGTAGCTTGACAAACTGCAGTTACGCCTGGTGAAGGTTTCTGTAAGCCACCTCTGTTCTTCAAAGTCACAAATTGATGCACAGAATCCTCTGAGGTGAGTGTTTCTGAGCAAGGCATACATGTAACCCTCTGTTCCATCTTTTCCCTGATGAAGCCTGTGATATAAGAGATGGCTGCCTCCTTGTACTCAAACAGATTGTCAACATTTGGAAGGTGAGAGAACACATCATTCTCAGGCACGAGCACTTCCACGGGCTCCACATCCACCCTGCCTGCAATATTAACAGTTGCAGGTGTTGAGTCAAGGATGGTGGTATTGTCACGAAGGATACAGTTACCTGTGCCCCTTTTTCACCTGGTGCCTCACAAGGAGGCGCTTAAATGCCCCTCGGAACTGTCTCACATTGGGGTTGTTGTTGTAACCTGCATGTGCTCTGATAGCAGAGAAGATAAGCTCCAAGTGGTCCTGACTGAGTTTGTCGGTCAGAATGTATCAGCATGGGGCAGCTGCCTGCTCTACCAGGTCTTCGTAGATGCCCATGACACTTCTGCAACAAGCAATGAACCCATAGATGGGTGTCTTTTTCTGAGTGGAATGCAAGTGTACAAGTCTGTTGCATTTGTCTTTAACTATCAGCCCTCGGAGTAGTGACTCAGTTTCATCTGGAATGGCTTTGCCACAGTGTTTTGTTGCTGGTCTGATGGGTGCTTTCTGTCCTATTCTAAGTGGGTTACGGCTGTTAAGGACCTCAAAGGCTGCATCAATTGTGCGCAGAACTGAGTGGTGGCAACACATCCACTGAACTATGAATATTTTAGCTCCTGCTCACAATAGTCAAGGGCATCAGCCACACTGCGACTTACAAGCTGGGCTGCAAGATAGTCTTTAGTTTTTTTATTGCGCCACTGAATGTGCGCCATTTCTGATTTGTTGCAGAGACGCAAGCGTTTGTGATGGAAATTCATCTTGAGATTTGAAATAATGAAATTTTCAGACTGGAGTTGCCTTTGAGTCTATATAATAGTAAGTTCTGCAGAGTTTACACTACAAGCACGGGTGCTCAAAGTGGAACTGGCCGCAAGTTCACAAAAGCCAGAACTTATACAAAGAGGCGTTACATAAGACATAATATGAAAAAAAGACATTAGATCATCATCTGTGTCTTATCTGCTGTGTCCGTCTGTCCGCGTTTCCAGTTGGAAGAAAAACATCACCAAATAAGGGTTCCATCCTGTCAGATAGACAGTATCACAGCAGTGACATACCTAGTCAGGGGATTTCCACAACCTTAGACACTGGTCAGTGGAATTTTCCTCCACACCTTTCCCTCCCAAAGTTTGTCGAGCTCCTCAATGTACTGCCACTTTATCTGCTGACCATCTTTTCTAACAAACAACCACAACTGTTGACAAAACATTTGAAAAAAGTTTGAGCATGTGACATGGATCCAAGAGCACAACGATTGTGTGATCCTGAGGTTGGATAAAGTAAGATCTCATGCCAATGATGGCACCCAACCTAGACAAAACATCACAATGATCAGAGAGTTCAAGCTCGCTGATCATTGTGGTGTTTTGAGAGGGACATGTCAAGGACCCCAACTCCAATTTCATGGAGCCTAATAAGGCTCACTCGGATGACGTTTGATCTCTCCGCTCCTGTCATGCTGTTGATAAGGAAGTAAGCAATGGGGATCTTCCAAGACTCATTGATTGCAACAGCCATAAGAACCAATACTTGTGTTGCCACAACAATTTTCCATCTCACCAGCACCGATGTCAACATAGCCATCAATCTGGTCTCCCCCAAACTCTGTTTGCCTATGAATGTACATTTCATCCATCATTATGCACAAACTGTGTCTTTTCTGTCCTTCTGCTCAACAACAGGATCTTTTAAAGCTATGAATGAAGCAGCAGTGAATCTGGGATCTACAGAGATGCTACTGTACCAATTTTCGAGAGAAGTGCAGCATAGTTGCGAATTGCTTCAAAGTTTCTGAAAAGACTGCCTTTTTCCTCTTTTGTAGTCGAAAGATCTCTCTGGGAACACCATCAAGAAGAGAGGCACATTCAATTGTAATTAGGAGTTTGTTTTGAAGAACCTCTATAGCAGCAAATATGGGTGCTTGTGCCAGGGAGCTTCGTTTGTGTCACACAAACTGTGTGCACATACTTTAAATTTACTCATAAAAAAGGCTCTTCACCAAAACACTGTGTTGTCTGACATCCTGGCAAACTCTCGGAAGATAGTGGGCTATTTCAAGAGCAGCACCACTGCAAAGGTGAATTCCTCTATTTCATTGCAATATTCAAAATGACGCTGTTTTGTGTAAGTTGCTGCTGCTGTGACACTTGAATGAATCAATTTTTGTTGGCTAATTTTATAAGAGAGGCTGGCACAGGTGCAGGAGGAAATGGGCCGGCCGGCACTGAAGCTAATGCAAAAGGTGGATTCACATACTGCAACGTGTTTATGAACTCAGGGAAACTGTCGGAGCAGATTTTGGCAGGCCTTTGCACTGACGTTGCCCCACTCTCATCATAAAGGTATGACCTTATCGCAGGATGTCGAAAATTGCTGTCCCTATTTAATGATGCCACAGTTGAGTTGTCAGAGGAGAAGAGAGTGTCTGGATCAAAAGTCATTCCCCCTTTATCAATGCTACACCACACACTGGAGGAGGAGGAAATGAGATTTGTCCAAACTCCAGAGAGCACAGCAATGGCTGAGAGTCTGAGAAGATAGTTAAGGGAGAAGCTATAAACTTTGCAATCAATGAGCATCATGCCACTGGTGACACTGCTCGTTAAAACAGTGAATTAACAATAGTTACATTAAAACAGTGAAGTCAAACCAGTGAAGATAAAACAGAAACTTTAAATCAGGGAAGATAAACCAGGCACATTAAACCAGTAAAGTTAAACCAGTGACATTAACACAATGAAGATATACCAGTTAAATTAAAACGGTGAAGTTCAAACTGTGAAGTTAACACAGTGAAGTTAAACCAGCGAAGTTAAAACTGTTGAACCAGTAAAGTTAAACAAATTAAGTTAAAACTGTGAAGTTCAACCAGTGTCCTTAAATTAGCTTGGGCCCCAGGAGGTCCAAGGGGTTTAATGATTTTTTCACCCCCCGCAGGAGCTCCTGTATCGCCATGTTGGATTTTAGGATTTCTCGTTGCTGAAACAAGGGCCAGGAGACACTGAGAGAGAGTCCCTCCACTCCGCTGGAGGACGGAGAACCGTGACAGATGCGCGTGCTTCGCTCTCCGGGCCTGTACCCCTTCTTGCGTGCGATGCCCAATTTTTCTGACTATACGGCAAAGCTACGCAAGGCTGCAAAGCTGTGATTGGTCTGCTAACTACATCCTTTCCGGACTCACATTTCCGGTTTCATGCCCCATAATACTGGCAGAAACAGTGGAAGATTTAGAAGAACGAATATGGACAAAATAGAAGAGCGTTTGGCAGAAGAGATCCGAAAGTATGACCACTTGTATAACTGAAGATATGGGGCAAATTTGTCCGCCAGAAAAAGGCTATGAGGAGCAGCAGTGGTGATGTAAATAAACAGTCGACGACGACTGCCACACAAAAAGAAGGCGTCTCTAAGGTCGTCTTCGACAAAAAACGTTACTCCCCATAGTTTTCTGGCAGTGAATTGCTTTGCAACACGCGCAACCCTTAGAGAACCATAAATCAAAACGAGTCCATCGACACAACTACGTGAAAAGCCGCAGTTGCAGAAGCATGCACCGGCCTTTACCCCCTCCTCTCCACTTGAGCACAATGAGTGCCTGAGTGAGTGAGAGAGCACCGTGAGTGCCTGAGTGAGTGAGCTCCAGGACCTCCAGACAATCTTCACTGCCTGAGTGACTGAGCTCACTATTGGCACTCGGCTCGTAAGGCTGGATAAGGCTGCTCCATTGGAAATTAATGGCCGTCGTCGGGCGCGCTGCTCAAACACGGATTGAACAGGATCGCCAGGCCCGGGTGCTCACGCACGGGGCTCCTGCGCTAGGTCTCGGTCCGCGGGGACCGTGCAGAGCTAACGCAGGTGGGACACTTGTTGGCACTTTCAGTGTTTTAAAGACCCTCGCGCCCCTGGTACACCATTTGAAACTTAGACACATTTCAGAGCTCTATCGTAGCCCTGTGTCTCGTCCATAGGAGCGCACTCTAACATGTTTATGACACTTAGAATATTTTTCACTCATCTGACACTTACTCTAATTTCACTCATCTGACACTCAGAATAATACAGAGCACTCTCTCGCGCCCCTGATTCTCTGATGACACTTCGAATAATTTCATTCATCTGACACTCTGACACATTTCAGAGTCCTCTCGCAGCCCTCCTTCTCAATAAACAGGAGGGCGCTTTGACATGGTTCTGACAATTATTTCACTCATCTGACCCTTAGACAAACTTCAGAGCTCTCCCGCAGCCCTGGTTCTCGTCCACAGGAAGGCGCTCTGACATGTTACTGACACATTTCACTCATCAGACACTTTGAATAATTTCTTCGCGCCCTTGGCTCACTACCTCTGCTTCTCTGATGAGACTCTGAAACCTTTGAGAGCACTCTCTCGTGCCCCTGGTCATCCACTGTGACCAGAGGGAGAGAGGGGATGCCGTGTGTCGGAGCATCACGACAAAAGCTTGGTTCAGGGGGTGACTTTCAATAGACTCTCGGGGGGGGCCAGACAAAGCTGAGCGACCCCCCCTCCTCTCCACTGGAGGACGGAGAAGTGTGAGAGGTGTGCACGTTTCTCACTCGCCATACAATCATTAAAACAGGAATTATGGAGATAACATTCAGTAAGGACGAAGCCAAAAAAATAATAAGGAGTAGCCTCATGACTTACTGGCAAAAACAATGAGATGAGGGAGGCAAAGGATGACATCTTTATCAATTAAAGCAAAAAGTAGGAGGAATGAAAACAATGGGGAAAACACTATAGAACAAACGTTTATATCAGGGCTAAGGATAGGACACACAGGACTAAATAAATCAATGCACTTAATATGGAAATATCCATCAGGACAATGTGAATGTGGTTCAGCGGAAGCAACTGTAGAGCATGTCATCTGTCACTGCTAGAAATATAACACAGAGAGTAAAACTACAAAAGGAGCTGAGGAAATGTGGGGTGGAAGAGTTAAATGAAGAATTTATTTAATTTTGCAGAGGAAAACTATAAAGTATTGTTTGAGTTTTTAAAAGAAAATGCTTTAATGAAGAGAATCTAAGTTTGAGTTAGGGTTGTAATTTTATTTTTTAAATTTTTATTTATTTGATGTTTTTTGTTTGTTTATTTATTTATGCATGTCCGCAGATCAAATACTCTGACCCACACTCCAGCAAAGTAGGTGGCGGTAATGCACCATTAACGTTAGGTGCCACCCGTCATTTAGGAGAGGTTGCGTTCAAATGTTGTGGGAAATACTGACTTTAACCAGCAGCGACAGGGGGAGACGTGAAGCTTTACACGTCCATTATAAGCACGTTCACCAACTTTACTCACAACAACACCGCACGAGCTTCCGCCTTGTTGATGTGAAGGGATGTTTTCATGTGACACTTGTTTGGTGTGTGCGAATTGTAATGATCCCTAGCGTCAAACAAACGCACTTTGAGTGGAGCTGGTCACGCGTGTGTATTCTTTATAACTCCCTGTGTCTCCTATGAATGATAAGCATCACTTTGTAAAGACTGATATTGAATATGCAGCGTTTATTCTGTGCTTGAACTATCACCAGATACCGTGGGCGTTACCTTAAAGAACATCTGGTGTTATACAGCTGACAAAGCAAAGAACGAGAGATTTATCTGACGCGCGATCAAGATCTCAGCTGCTCGGTGACGTAATGAGATCGTCATCAGGCCAGAAGCAAATAGTGCTTCTGCTAGTTGTTTAGAATCTAGTTCCAGATTTTTGTACTATTTTCTTTTTTTTTAACCATTTGATTTATGTTGCCACAAGATGATGACACGGACATATTAACCCGTGAACGTGCTTCTAATGGACGGGTGAAGCTTCACGTGTCCTCCTGTCGCTGCTGGTTAAAGTCAGCAGACGTGATTTTAAAACACATGTGTAACGAGGCAAATCTGGAAAATGAACTTAGCGTCCTCATTGTTGAACAACGTGTTGTGTATTTCTTCTCTTCTGAGAGATGGCTGCGTGCTTTGTTGGTGCTGTGTCAGTCGGAGTAAATACAGTTCCCAGTGTAATTGTGACAACTCTGGCAAATTATAATAGTGATAAATAATAATAATAATAAAACTATTTATATTTTGTTGTATTTTCACAAACAATGTGGTGTGGTGATACAAGCAATTGTGGACGCTTCATGAAACATCATCATTAAAAATAAAGTGCAAACCAACCATGATATCAACGAGCACATGAAAAGCCCACTCATTGTAAGCAGGCAAACTATTTGTGGCTTTTGCTTTGTCTGAGCGCAGGAAATAGCAGTTTTTCATGATGGTCGGCACACGGGCGTAGCGGTGTCCAAATGTGTGAAGTATGAATGATAACTCCGAGTTTTGGGGGAAATTGTGACTGTCACAAGTTAACCTGGGCATGTTCCCTGACACAATAACTCATGGTAAGATGTGCACAGGCTTCACAGTCAGCGGAACATAAAGGTGACCAACACGTTGTTCAACAATGAGGACGCTAAGTTCGTTTTCCAGATTTGCCTCGTTACACATGTGTTTTAAAATCACGTCTGCTGACCTTAACCAGCAGCGACAGGAGGGCACATGAAGCTTCCCCTGTCCATTAGAAGCACGTTCACCAACTTTACTCATAAAAACACCGCTGGAGCTTCCGCCTTGTTGTTGTGAGGCGATGTTTACATCTGACACTTGTCTGGTGTGTGCGCGTTGTAATGATCACCAGCGTCAAACACAAGCACTTGGCGTGGAGCTGGTCGCGCGTGTGTGTTCTTCAGAACTCCCTGTGTCTCCTATGAAGAGGAGCATCAGATTGTGAAGCCTGGTATTAAGTATATGCGTTTATTCTGTGTTGGGACTATCACCAGATGACATGAGCGTTACCTTAGGGCACATATGTTGTTATACAGCTGACAAAGCAAGAAACGAGACATTTATCTATTGCGCGATGGAAATTTCAGCGACTCCGTGGCGTAACGAGATCGTCATCAGGCCAGAAGTTATTAGTGCTAGGGCTCGCTGTTTCCAGTCCCGATCAAGATATTTGTACTATTTTCTTTATTTTTAACCATTTAATTTATATTGCTGTCTCAACGTGATTCTGACACGGACACATGAACTTGGGAAGGGTTTTTGTAGGATTTTTAATTCAGCGAGACCTTCATTAGATCACTGAACTTCACACACATGCACTTTGTGAAAATGACGAATCTGCGACCAGCACTACAACCGACCATCAACATCTGGAATAAAGTAAACATATCGCCAGTTGCCATGATCGCCAGTTAAACTGGGACACCCTGAACGCACCATGCACAACAAACAAGATGGCGTGTTGTGGAAACAGTGTTTGTCGCCGATGTTGCTGCAGAGGAGGAGATACACAGACACCAGAAGAACTGGTAAGGAAACGTGTCTTTACTGATGTTTATTTTATAATGATAATTTCCTCAGAATGTCTACTGTGTTCTCCTCAGGGCCACATATTCTGTATTTCATGTTCCACCCTGCTACACAATGTGCTCCGCAATTACCATTTCTTTTAAAAGTAAAATATAAATAATTATCTTTCTAATCCAAAGGCGATGCACAGAAAGGATCTGTCGCTCACGTATCTCTTCCCAAAATCCCCTGATACGGTGTTTTTAATGTCCCTCGTAAGTGCAGAGTTTGTTGCTTGGACATGAACGCAGTTGCACAGCTCGGCATAACACAGCGTAGCTATAACAGATAGTGTAGGTGTCTTTTCTTCGGACATTGCGAGTGTTGCAACATTTGGCGGCTTCTTTAGCCACATCTTCAGCACAGACCAGGTCCGCTTCAGTTAAGGTCCACAACTCACTCCTTGGCATTCTTCCACACCTCATTGGAGAGTAAGTCAGAAACAGTGGGCGTCTTGGGTGCACTTAGCGGCCAAATTCAGACTGCGGGCAAGGCATTTCATGTGCAATAACTCCGTCAGTTTTTCCACTGTTTCCTTCCATGTGTGTTTTGAATTGAGCCGTGTGTTGTTTTTGCCTATGCTGCCACCTATTGGCATTATTGTGCACTGCACCATAGGTGATGTTTCTGAGGTCAATCATCTTGTTAATAGCACTGCTGATTCACTACGAGTAACACTATACTCTATAGCACCTCTAAAAAAGAACCTTGTAAAGCATAGGAAATTAGCTCCTTGGTATAATTTAAACAATTTAAACAACCTTCAAGAAAAACTAGAAAGGAAGTGGTGCTGCAACAATTATGCTAACATTCTCTTAGTCTGATAAGACAGTCTTAAAATATATAAGAAGGCCCTCTACAATGCCAGAGCTGCCAACTTCTCTGCAGTAATAGAGGAAAATAAAAACAACCCCAGGTTTCTTTTCAACACTGTAGACAGACTGTTGAACACAGTATTCATCCAACTCACTAAAACTGTAATTATTGGAAACAAAATTAATCAGGCTGCATACTATAATACACCTCACTTGATCGAATGTTTTTGCATTTCATCCTGAAGGTTAACTTTCCCTTGTGGTTGCAATTGAAATTATTGCTAGAAATAAGTAAATACTTAGCATAACAGCTTTTAGGAGACTTTTTCAAATCGTTATTAGTGAGATTTTTGTGGCTCAGGAGAAAGAGGGGATCGCTAACATACCAGAAGGTAGAAGTGTCCTTTAGCGAGATGCAGAACTGAATGATGGCTGTGCAAACAGCGTATATGATTGATGTATGAAAGAGAAATGCTGCACACATGCAATGTATAAATGTGTATGAATGGTTGAATGGAATAACTGAAAAGCTATTTATAAATACAGACCCATTAACATTTTTGTAACGAGTTACTTTCAGACGTGCATGTGTACACTATATTTCAAGCATCCTCATTGTTGAGACTTATTTTACATGCAATTACATGACAATCATATTACAAATTAATATTCTAGAATATATGTGACAAAAAGCATTTTTCTTATGGATTTAATCGGGTGGTATGTGTGACTAATGAATCTTCATGGCTTTGTTGATTGCCAAGAATTTTACATATCACCTTTAAAGTCTCTTTAAATTTAGAATGAGAAATACGTTGCATTATATTAAATTTTAGTAGGTTACACAACTTTCTGGCCTCCGTTGCTGGTTCAGGAAAGCCATGTTTGGCTAATGCTGCCTACATTCTTTTAGCAGTGCAAACACAAATATGTTCTGGTCTTTATATTAAGGGCCACCTACTCAGTTGATGTCCTTCGAACTGCTACAGTTTCACCATAAACCAAAAACATTTCAACACTTTTCAGTGCCTATACGTTGATTTGTTTGTGGCAACCACAAAAATATTAACAATGACCAACACAAAGATTTTTCAAATGGGTAAAATCTTAATCTGTAGTATATCTGCACAAAGCACATTGATTCACTCATCCCCTCCTGACACATTGATGTGTCAATTACATATCTGTGTACTCTGTGCACAACATAATTTGGTTTTTACAAAACGAAATGACATACGCGTTTAATTGCATGCAGAGGGGGAGTGGCGACTGTCTAGATCCTGACCCAGAAACCTTCTCGTCTTGACCCCGATCTTTAATCAATAAATCATTGAGAATTGTCACATTTTTACAGAGCATCTCTTAACCAGCACAGCTTTTCAGCCTTTATGGCAGGGGTCTTCTTTTTCAGGCCAAGGACCCCCAAACTGATGGAGAGATGGAGCAGGGACCTCCTAATATATATATTGTATACAATTGTGTTTTATATTAAACTGGCCATGGTGCCATGTATAAACATAGCTACCCTGTTATTGTGCAAGAAACCAAAGACAGAGTCTCTGAGGGAAAATCATTTTTTAGAAAGAAAAATGATTAGCGAAACACATTGACAGGTTGACAATTCCTCACTTCTGAGACTAGGAGGAACAGAGAGAGACATTGCACTGTCTTAGGTCAGAAATCACCTCAAGTAGTTAGCTTTCACTTGTTGTCTGTTCAAATAATAAACAGGTTCATATATTCATGTTTTTATTTTAAACATGTGCAAGGTATAGGAGCTGCAGTGTGTGTATTGCTGACTGAAAGATAACGTTTTCTGCCTCTATTTATCCGTTTGCTGAAATGTTAATTCATGTTAATGTGTATTTAAAGATTTTTTTTTAAATTTCATACATATGAAGAATTGTCTAATCAACCAAAAATTTAGCTGACCCCCTGTTGAAGACCTCCGCTTTACGGCACTGGTTTAGCAGCACAGGTAACTCACAGACCAATTGCATGCATTGTAAATCATCTCACGTGATGCCAATCAAATCTGTGAATTCTGATTAGAATTCTGACCATGTGTGTATCTCACTCACCAAGTCAGGAGCAGACGAGAGGAGAAATAGACAGTGAGAAGTGAATCCGAGAACACTCACAAAAGTAATTCATAATTTTATTCATACATAAAAGTAAAGTTTTTCAGTTATTCCATTCAACCATTCATACACATTCATTCATTGCATTTGTGCAGCATTTCTCTTTCATACATCAATCATATACGCTGTTTGCACAGCCATCATTCAGTTCTGCATCTCGCTAAAGGACACTTCTTCCTTCTGGTATGTTAGCGATCCCCTCTTTCTCCTGAGCCACAAAAGACTCACTAATAATGATTTGAAAAAGTCTCGTAAAAGCTGTTATGCTAAGTATGTACTCATTTCTAGCAATAATTTCAATTGCAACCACAAGGGAAAGTTAACCTTCAGGATGAAATGCAAAAACATTAGATCAAGTGAGGTGCATTATAGCAGTGGTTCTCAACCTTTTTTCAGAGATGTACCCCCTTTGGAAAAAAATTTCAGCCGAGTACCCCCTATGACAATAAATTGACCTTTGACCTTTGACCAGCGCATTTTTGGTTGAAAAAAAGTGTATAACACAGTGCTGTGCCGTTAGTGTCTGATTTATTCAACTTTGTAACTAGACACTTTCAAATTACAACTTCATCAAAGTGCATAACATTGCTCATTTGTAGTGGTCTCTCTTGAACAATTTGGAAATAAAAATATATAAAAAATAACCAAAGACTTAACTAAAAAACATAACTAAATAATTATCTCAATTATAAATAGAGATTTGTGCACATAAAAAGAATTATCAACTTAAAGTGCCCTCTTTCAGGGTCATAACAAAGACATGTTCTCGAACTGAACCTAATTATATACACTTCACAAAAAATAAATAATTATCTCAATTATAAATAGAGATTTGTGCACATAAAAAGAATTATCAACTTAAAGTGCCCTCTTTCAGGATCATAACAAAGACATGTTCTCAAACTGAACTTAATTATATACACTTCACAAAAAAGAAATAATTATCTCAATTATAAATAGAGATTTGTGCACATAAAAAGAATTATCAACTAAAAGTGCTCTCTTTCAGGATCATAACAAAGACATGTTCTCAAACTGAACTTAATTATATACACTTCACAAAAAAAAAATAATTATCTCAATTATAAATAGAGATTTGTGCACATAAGAATTATCAACTTACATTTCAGTGAGACACTTGTGCTTGTGCTTCACTGAGGATCTTTTTCAGTCTTGGTGGCAGGGAAGCAACTGCTGTGATCAAGCTCTTCTCCAGGCACAGTCTGTTTCTCTGCTTTGTTTTGATAACAGTCATTGCAGAGAAGGAGGTCTCACATAAATATGTGGAGGCAAAGGGTAGTAGCTGCTCCAAAGCTGTCTGTCCAAGGTCAGGGTACTCCTGCTTCACACAGACCCAAAACTGTGCAAGTGTGGATGTGGCAAATTTCATCTGGAGGCCACGGTCAGATGAAACTTCCAGGAGTTTTTCCTGATATGTGACTGGCAGTTTGCTCCCGTTTCCTTCGGACAAGAAAAATGGGTTTCTCACCCAATCCAGCTGTGCAGATTTCTCCTCCATGTCAGGGAAGTAGGAATGAAAATCCTGAATCAAGTTGGTCAAATGTCCCATTATGACTGACTTGACTGGAGCTCTGTCCACATCCTCACTAGACAGAAAATGATCCACCTGTGGAAAGCAGGTGAAATCCCCCGGTGCAGAGGCCCTTCTCCACAGCTCTGCTTTCTTCAGGAAGCCACCCACCTTGTCATAAAGGTTTAAAATGCTGGTGTCATTGCCCTGCAGAGACAAATTCAGTTCGTTCAGTTTGCTGAAAATATCCGCCAGATAGCACAGCTTTGCAAGCCAGTCTGTGTCCTGGAACAAGTTGGCATGGGGAGATCTGTGCTCGATCAGAAAAGTGTGTACTTCAGATCGCAATTCCAACAGCCGGTTGAGTATTCTCCCTCGAGAAAGCCAGCGCACTTCTGTGTGCAGCAGCAGTTGTGTGTGTTCAGCTCCCATGTTTTCACAGAGGCGGCGAAACAGGCGTGCATTACGTGGCCTTGACTTTATGAAGTTGATCACTTTGATGCTGTCGTTCAAAACTTCATGTAACTCAGGGCTCATTTTCTTGGACGCCAATGCGTATGACACAGTGAAACATACTCTTCTGAATATTGACGAAATTTTGCCGGCTCTGGTTTCGCCTTCTTTGGCACTTGTCCCTCCGTGTTTTCAGCGGCATTGCTGCGACGTTTCAACCACGACTCCATTGTTTGGGTTTTCAATGCGTCACTGATGGCAGGTGATGACAGGTGATGACAGGTGGCGTGTGCCAGGTTGGGTCAAACCATCGGTATGGGGGAGACTCGGGGTATTTAGGATAATGAAATTGAATATCCTACTGACTATAAAATTCAGTTGATTAACTTACACTTATATTTGATTGAATAATTATTAAATAACCATTTTTAAAGGATTTTGGATGGATGGTAATTTTAAATATATTTTGAAAAAATCTCACGTACCCCCTGGAGTACCTTCAAGTACCCCCAGGGGTACGCGTACCCCCATTTGAGAACCACTGCATTATAGTATGCATCATTCGTTTTTCTCAACAATGACACACAACTAATGAAACTGGATCCACATGATTTTCATCAGCACCTTCTTTGCACCCTCTTTCAAAACAAGTTTCTTGCAAAAGTATCAATCTCTTATCTCAGTTAAGGTTCTCTAGCTCTAAAAGGAGGTAACTCTTTGCTCTTTGAACAATGTACAAAAGCGTAATAATTGACTTAAATAATATATTAGTTTGACCAAAAGTTTTGGAGTTTGAGAGATTTATGTATTTTTGCTGCATGTGTTTAACATTTTGTGAAGCATTTTTCTTACAGATATTTTGTTAAGTGGAAAAACTAATACTGAGTACTAGGGCTGCTCAATTAATCGAAATATAATCGTAATTATAACGGTCAAACGAACTCCAAACTACTATAATCGAGTTGAAACTATTATTTGGCATTTTTTTCTAAAGCGTGCGCAATTCAGTCCCTCCCCCGGAGCATTCAGAGCGGCCCCGCTGACTGGCACTCACTCTCAAGCAGCTGTGAAGTGAAGGAGGCGAGTTGTGTGCGTGGGGACCGGAGGTATTTAAAAAACAGGGCGAGTGGAAAATGGCAGAGGGAGGGCAGCCCCGTCTGATCGACTCTTCGAATCCGACGAGCAGCGTCACCACACAGTGTAGCGGCCGCGCAGCGTCCATTCTCCAGCGTGCAGCCGCCCGGCTGTTCACACCGGACCCGCCTGGGTCAGCTCGCGATTCTCCCCTTGTTGTTGTATGGAACCCGTTCAATATCGGGGTTCGGGGGTATATTATGATGGTCCTCATAGCCCCCCCCCACCCCTCTCCTTCTCTCTCTGTCTGTGTGCTTGTAGTGGGGGGGCAGATGGGGACATTTAATATTGAGAGGAAATTTCAAAGTTCTCAGTTACAAAGTGTTTTTATGGAGACTGTTAATGTTGCCATCATTAAGGGTTTGATTAACCAGGGACCGATATTCTGCATAGTTTCACGGAGGAATGAGACACGCAGCCGTAATCGTGTTTACCGGAACCGGAAGTGACTGGTACTTCCGGTTAGTCATTAAAAAAAATAACATATCTTATCAGACTAAGAGAATGTTAGCATAATTGTTGCAGCACCACTTCCTTTCTAGTTTTTCGTGAAGGTTGTTTAAATTGTTTAAATTATACCAAGGAGCTAATTTCCTATGCTTTAAAAGGTTCTTTTTTAGAGGTGCTATAAGTCTAGTGTTACTCATAGTGAATCAGCAGTGCTATTAACAAGATGATTGACCTCAGTGGAACAAAAGTTTTTAAAGGACACCTCTGTTATATTGAGTGATTTATAATTGAGGCCAATTCATATAATGAGTTAATCATTTAAGGATCTTCATTCTGTAGTATTTCTTTCCAAAGTGATAAAGATTAAAACTCATGTTAAGGTCACGTGATGATGGACTAGGAGACAGTCGGGTTTGCGGGAGCTCCGCCAACACCCTTCATACGTATATTTCGCATTCTCTCTAAACCATCTTTTTATAATACCAGTTTAGTAGTATGACTCTCGAAAAATTCTGGACAAGACAACACCAAACAATGCCAAAGGGAAAGACTAAGTCGCGACAGCCAACTGACAACACGGCTACAGAGCTAGCCCAACATGGCGGCGAGCAGGATGAAGACGGCGAGGAGGCAGAACTTGAACCTGGACTGGCTAAAGCGCTGGATGTGATGACCAATAAGCTGATGATGGCTATTAACGACAAACTCGAGCCCTTGGCTAAAACAGTTCTCTCTCATACCACCGAGCTGAAGAGGGCTAGTGACCGCTTGGATGAAGCAGAGGCTCGGGTGCTACAGCTGGAGACCGCTAACGAGCCGCACGCTGAGCGTATAGTAGCTTTGGAAAGAAAAGTTGAATCCCTCCACGACCATATAGACGAACTGGTAAACAGAGGGCGGCGGAAAAATATCCGCATCTTCAACCTGCCCGAGAATATCGAGGGGGGAGATGCTTTGGACTTCTTTGAACACTGGCTACCGGATTTTCTCGGCATGGATACTAAAAGGGGCCGAGTGAAGCTGGAGCGGGCTCACCGCTCTCTAATGCCCAAGCCCGGGTCCGATCAGCGGCTGCGCCCCGTCATCATCCGCTTCCACGCGTTCCCGGACAAGCAGAGAGTGATGGCAGCAGTGCGGAGAAAAGCAGCGGAGGGGGATATCACTCTGGAGGAGAGGAAAATATCTTTCTACCATGACCTGTCTGCCGCAGTACTTCGTAAACGGAAAGAGTTTAACGAAGCTAAACAACGTCTCAGGCAGATCGGCGCTGATTACTCCATGCTCTTCCCTGCAAAGCTACAAGTATCTGGCACCAAGAAAACCTTCCTCTCCCCGACAGAGGCTCTGACCTTTGCAGCCAGTGCAGCACGTCGAGAATGACGGATTCTCCGACCATATGAGAGCTAAGTTTGGACACTTGGTCATGTATACTGGTGATTATACTCTGTTAGGATACATCTTACATGCATGTGAATGATTACTCGTCATCATGATATGTATTGAGGTGCCCCCCTTGCTTAATAATACACCAGTATTCATTCAGTGGAAGTGCAGCTGAGTTAAGAGTAGATGACGATTTAAATTTAGAGGCTTATATTAGTTTAAAACTTTTGTTTATCTTTTCTTATCTTGCTTTATTTCTTTTCTGTTTATGTGCTAGTGGCCCTAGTGAAGGCGCCTTACAGAACAGCAATCCACCTGCAACCTGGGGAAGGACCCCCATTACTCATTTTCTTTTCTTTCAATATTTCCCTTTTTTTACATGCATAGTTTCTTGCTGTTATAGTTTCATGTGTTCTGTTTTTGTTACTTGTAGTCAGTGTTGGGGAGTAACGGAATACATGTAACGGCGTTACGTATTTAGAATACAAATTATGAGTAACTGTATTCCGTTACAGTTACAGATTAAATAGATGGTATTCAGAATACAGTTACATTGTTGAAATCAGTGGATTACATGACGGTACTTCTCGAGTTTATTCACTCTCTCGTAAATCCACCGGCGGCAAAGCCCCCAGGAAGCAGCTGGAGACCAGGGCTGCCGTAAGAGCGCCCGGGCCCCCGGCGGCGTGAAGGAGCCTCACCGCTACCCGCTCGGGACCGTTACAGGCCCGGGACCGAGGCTCTGAGAGAGTTCCGTCGCTACCAGAAATCTACGGAGCTGCTGATCCGCAAGCTGCCCTTCCAGCACCTGGTGAGAGAAGACCGACCTGCGCTTCCAGAGCTCCGCTGTCATGGCTCTGCAGGAGACCAGCGAGGCACGCCGGGTTCACACCGGACGCTGAAGCGCCGGGCAGCGCTAATAATATCACCCGTTGACCAAGTAGTATAAAAGCATTTAGTCACTTGTTGCTCCAACATTAACTGCAACCGCGTCCCAATTTAATTTCATCCATCTTCAAGAACTTCTCCGCTGTTCTCTCCGTTCAATGTCGGGTGTCGAGGGTAAATTACGTATTCTCCGCCCCCCCCTCTCTTTTTATCTTTATGACTGCTTGTGTGTCTGTAGTGGATGGGCAGAGGGGGGCATTTAATAATGTGATCGGTAAAATTGGTAAAATTAAAACTCCAGGACAACAGAAGGGGAATGTAAACTATGGGATGCATACTTTATCATTTATATCATATAAAATGTCATCAATATCGTTTAAAATCATTTTTCAGTGTGTTTCATGGAGCGATACGCTCGCGTCAAGCGCAAAAAAAAATAAACTCGACGCCGAAACGATCGTAGCACGGCGCGAGGCAGCCTTGGCGCAGGGGGGGGGGGTCCTTCAGCCTCCGGTGGGGCCGGCACAGAGGTGGGAGTGGATGGGAGCCGGACATCCAGCTGGAGAGAGAGTTTAAACTGCTGCTTCTCCACTGACTATAACAACGCCGCAATCATACACTTAAAAAATGCAATACAAACCGGAAGTATTCCAAGTATTCAGAATACGTTACTCAGATTAGTTAATGTAATGGAATACGTTACAGATTACATTTTTGGGCATGTATTCTGTATTCTGTAACGGAATACGTTTTGAAAGTATCCTTCCCAACACTGCTTGTAGTTCATGCTCAGTACTGGTCTTCCACATTCAGTGTATCATGTCGACGTGTTTGGATAAACTGCCTAAATTACATTTACCAATAGAAGGATGCCACCTTATAAGTTAAAACTCTGTTCATGGAATATAAGGGGTCTAAAAGGTAATGTGAAGCGAAGAAAGGTCTATTCTTTGTTGAAAAGGGAGGGGGTGGATGTGGCTCTATTGCAGGAGTCCCACTTAGAGGACAAAGAGCATCTTAAACTTAAATACAGTTGGGTTGGCCAGGTGTACTTTTCCTCTTTTACCACCAATAGCAGAGGGGTTGTTATATTGATACACAAGAATCTACCATTCCAATTAAAAAAGTGTATAAAAGATAAGTACGGAAGATTTGTGATTATAAATGGTGTCTTACATGGCAAAGAAATTACTATTATGAATCTTTATTGCCCACCTAACTATTCTCCTGACTTATTAACTAAAGCATTCTCAGAATTTTCAGAAGTAACTTCGCCATTGGCCTTGGTGGGAGGTGACTTTAATTGTTTACTTAATCCTCGACTTGATAGACATCCCCCACGAAATTCTCCTCTGTCAAACCAGGCTATGGCCCTCTTATCGACTTGTGGGGAAATCAACTTGATCGATACATGGCGAGTATTGCATCCGTCTGATAGAGAATTCACCTTTTACTCCCCTCCTCACAAATGCCACACACGGATTGATTATTTTTTCGTACCCCAGTCTGTGATGCAATTTGTGTCTTCCTGCTCAATAGGCAATATTGTGGTTAGTGATCATGCAATTGTGCTCCTTGAATTGTCTCTTGACATATAATCTGCAAGAAGTAAACGCTGGAGATTCGACACGCGTCTCCTGAAAGAGGACAAATTTGTCTCTCATCTGAAAAGTGAATTTAGGACATTCTTTTCTATTAATTCACAATCTACTAGCAACCCATCCTTACTATAGGAAACTACAAAAGCATACGTCAGGGGTTTAATTATAGCCTACTCGGCCTCGAAAAGGAAGAAACAATTAGAACAGCAACTAAAACTTGAAAAAGAACTGGCAGCTATTAAAGGTGCACTTTGCTTAACATCAGACCCATTACTGTTGCAGAGGAAATGCGCAATACAGGCTGCTCTAGACACTTTGCTAACCCAACAGGCTAAGACTGCTCTCCTCTTCTCAAAGCAAAGGCTATATGAGTATGGGGATAAGCCCAGTAAGTATTTATCTCATTTAACCAAAATTAAAAGGGACCCTCAAGTTATTCCTTCAATTTTAGATGGGAATGGCACCCGCCACTTTGATAACAAATACATTAATAACACTTTCAGGCAATTTTACACTAGGTTGTATGAATCGGATCAACCACAGGGAGTCTCGGATAGGATGGAATCCTTTTTAGGAAGATTAACCCTTCCAACCATCTCTGATTCTCAAAAACGTGAATTAAACGCTCCCATCTCCAGGGAGGAGGCCCTGTTAGCACTTAAAGACCTGCAGTCAGGTAAGGCACCAGGGCCTGATGGCCTGAGCAGTGAATTTAATCGAGAATTTCAGGATGTGCTTTTAGACCCCTTTTTGGAAATGTTGGATCATTCTTTCATCACTGGTAGCCTCCCTCAGTCACTAAGAGAAGCTGATATCACCTTAATTTAAAAAAAAGGAAAGTCCCCTGAGGACTGTTCAGGATATAGGCCTATTGCTCTTCTGAATCAGGACATCAAAATACTATCTAAAATATTGGCAGTACGTCTCGAGAAAGTTCTACCTTTTCTTATTAGAGAGGATCAGACCGGCTTTATCAAGGTAGAAGTTCTAGTTACAATGTTAGGAGGCTCCTTCATATTATCAATATTTATCAGACACAGGAAATTGATAGCATGGTAATTTCACTGGATGCAGAAAAAGCTTTCGACCGTGTTGAATGGTCATACCTGTTTAATATCTTGCATAAATTTAATTTGGGAGGTAATTTTATTAGATGGGTTAAATTATTATATAAAAATCCCATGGCCGCAGTCATCACTAAAGGCTATAGGTCTGATAGCTTCCCACTTCATCGCTCAACACGTCAGGGCTGCCCTCTTAGTCCCGCTCTTTTTGCCCTTGCAATAGAACCTCTCGCTGAGGCTATAAGGCAAGATTCTGACATAATTGGTATAAATGTGGGTGGGATCCAACACAAAATTTCTCTTTACGAGGACGACGTTTTACTTTATGTGCTGGAGCCTGAGACTTCTGTTTCACGTCTAGTTGAGGTAATTACTTTGTTTGGATGTTTTTCGGGTTACAAAATCTATTTCTCAAAATCTTTAGCTATGCCAATGGGAAGTCTTAGAGATAGAACTGACACACTACCCTCATTTCCATTTAAATGGTCCATAACAGGTTTTGTTTACCTGGGTATTCATATCACACCTTTATTTCATGGAATGTATGGGGCCAATTTTAACCCCCTCCTAGACTCCACAAAGAGGGACCTGGACAAATGGGCTCCACTCCCCTTGTCATTGCTTGGTAGAGTTTCTATTATTAAAATGAATATTTTGCCAAGATTGTTATACCCCATACAGATGATCCCATTACTCTTGTCAGGCAAAGTACTGAAGCTGCTTAATGGCTGGCTGAGTGACTTCATTTGGAACAAGAGAAAGCCCAGGCTAAAAGTAGCGAAACTACAACTTCCCAGTTCGAAGGGTGATCTAGACCTTCCCAACATCAGATTGTATCAGCTGGCATCCCATTTGAGATTTATAGCAGAATGGGTCAAGGAGGACCCTACCTCTGATCTGCTGAGTTTAGAAAAGTCACAGACCTCAGGCTCCCTGTTAGGCCTTTTGGCCTTCAAGGACTTAAAGTCAGCCAGGAGCCATTGTAAAAATAACCCTATAATCTGCAATACTTTAAAAGCATGGTTTATTACAAAAAAACTTGAAGGGAGGTCTGGTCTAACATCTACGTTTGTTCCAATTCAGGGCAATCCTAACTTCTTACCAGGCGTGGTGGATGGTGGATATAGCACTTGGACATCTCGAGGGATAAAAAGGATGCGTGATTTATTTCAGGGTGCATCCATGTTATCATTTGCACAACTTCAAGAAAAGTATAATCTTCCCAGACATGACTTTTACAAATACCTGCAGATCCGGGACTTCATAAACAGGGGAACTACTCTTAATATTGATGCCACTACATCTGCAGTTGAACAATTACTCCTCCTTGGCCCAACTAAGAAATCCATTACTTGTTTTTACAATGTCTTAAGCCAGACTGATGTGATAAATGTACAGGATGTTATGCAGAAGTTGCAAGGTGAACTTGGTATAGATATTGATGGGGATAAGTGGACTAAGATATTGTCTCAAACAAAGAAAATATCTGTGTGTAACCGTGCCAGATTGCTGCAATTTAAGATTGTGCACCGTTTACAAATCTCTCCTAACAAAAGACATAAAATGAACTCTCAACTCTCACCTGCATGTTTAAAGTGTAAAATCTCAGTGGGCACCTATACTCATTGTATCTGGTCATGTCCTAAAATACAAGCATATTGGATGGGTGTTTTGCAAGATTTAGAAAAAATATTTGGTGTGGTGTTGCACATGGACCCTCTTTCTTTAATCCTGGGTTACACCAGTCAGGATACTGTTTTGGATGCCAGCGCTGCCAGACTGTATAATATCCTCACATATGCAGCAAGGAAGAATATCTTTTTGTCTTGGATAAGCGACAAACCCCCCACTAAATCGAACTGGCACAAGATAATTATGGAATGTTTTCCCCTTGAGTACCTGACCTGTCTGCTTCACTCTTCAAAGGGACAGTTTATGAACATTTGGACTCCATATCTTAACTTTTCCAGCTCTACAGTGGCTTCAGTGCTCTCGAATGTTGTCCTTGGCTAGCCTTAGGCTCTTTATCTTTATCTCGTTGCCATTGCACTGATTGGGTGAATGTGAGTTGTAAGTATGTATAGACTGTGTAGACCAATGTTGTACTGAGTGTTGTTTTATTGTTGTTATGTCAATATATAAAAAGCTCAATAAACATATTTGAAAAAAAAAAAAAAAACTCATGTTAAATGGTATTGGTGGCTCTCCCAGTCTTGATTCTGGATTCCTTGGGCCTTGAACCTTATTTTCCCTCCAGTATTCCCATGATACTGATACTGTTCCTTCTAGGGCTGTGCTCAAAAATTTGATATGGCAATATAACCTGACGTCCTCCTTGCTGATGCACGCAGCGATGCAGATGCTACTGTATCGATGCGGCATCTAATGCCGGGATGGCAGTCTTGAAAACGAAACATCACCTATGGTGCAGTGCACAATAATGCCAATAGGTGGCAGCATAGGCAAAAACAACACACGGCTCAATTCAAAACAAACATGGAAGGAAATAGTGGAAAAACTGACGGAGTTATTGCACGTGAAATGCTTTGCCCGCAGTCGGAATTTGGCCGTTCAACGTGCACTCGAGACGCCCACTGTTTCTTACTTACACTCCACTGAGATGTGGAAGAATGCCAAGGAGTGAGTTGTGGACCTTAACTGAACACTCGTAATGTCCGAAGAAAAGACACCTAGGCTGTCTGTTATAGCTACGCTGCCTTGTTGTCGTCAAACGATCCACTCTTGTCTGAAGTGTGGACAGTGTGTCAGATTGGTTTGTTGCACATTGCTCGAACTCTTTCAAAGTTGAGTCATGTAAAGTGGCAAAGTAAATTTTCAGTTCTGAAAAATAGTCCAGGTAAGGTAAGGTAAGTAACTCCACCCAAAAATCGAGCTAATTGTAAAATAATAATCATAATCAAAAATCATTTCTATGAGGTGTCCATAACAACATACTAAAAGTCCTAAGAAATCCTAGTTGAGGAAATATGTTAAATTCTCATCAATGTGTGCCAATAAGGCCAGGCAACAATACACCCCAATGGGGCTATTTTTTTCCTTTACTCCTATCAAAATGAAACTTTACACAATGAAAGTACCCATGAAAAGTAACATTTGTTGTGTTACAAGTTTCTTTGAAAATGAATTTGAATATGCAAATTAGCTATACACTAATCGAATATGCCCAAAATACACCCAACTTAATTTTTTCCTTTACTCCTACCACAATAAAAATTTACATGGTAAAAGTATACATTAAAAGTAACTTTTTTTGTATTACATGTTTCTTTTGAAATTAATTTTAATATGCACATGAGCTCTCAATTATTCGAATATGTCCTAATAATTTGCATAGGCAGAAACACCATTCATATGTATGACAAATACATCGGCCCAATCTTCATCCAATCATCCCACTGCCAATGGCTGATGACACTCCTGCTTTTAGACTGGCCTCTAACCTGAAAACTGCCTGGCTTGGTAGTACCTGTCAGGGGTATAACCCCCGCTGAAATAGTCTTCAGGGTCACGGAGGCACACAAGGCTCCCTACCACAAAAGTATAAAGAATGACACTAGCTTTCTCGAACAAGCTAAGGTGTCCAGCCAGTCACAGGAAAATGTGGGAAAAGGCATTATCATTGCAGCAGGTGAAAAAGCTCCAGTATCACTGTATGGACGCGGAAAAGATGAATCACTGGATATGCTGAGATACAGGCGATTCTGTGATTATGTAACTCAGAACTCATCTCCAGTGGAACCTCAAACTCTCCCTCCAACGTCAACAGCTGCAAAGTTCCATAGTCTTCGGGTTTTTTACCAAATGATGGAGTGGAAAGGGAGAAGTGAATGTATGGACCCAAAAGACTGCCTCCGTGACCCTGAAAACTATACCGAGGTTATACCCGTGCGTACGATACGGATACGGGAAAGTGGTGAACTGAAGCCAGATTATTGATCCACTTCATCATTTACCTAAAAACAGCTTTAGTTGTGCTCGCGCGACATATCTGTTCCACACAAACCTTTTAATTAGAAAAATATATAAAACAAATTACAGCAAATTACCTTCAGATTCCATTAAAGAGCGCTGTTACAGAGCCGAGTCATTAACAGTTTTTAATAATATCTTCTAACACTGTGCGTGTATCATCAAATCGATGCAGTGAACGTGACCGTGCCTTCAGGCGCACAGAGCACACTGGAGATCACTTAAAAAAAATGAAGAAACTTTCCAAATAATATCCCGGAGTGGAGGTTAGGATCCACTGATGTGAGGTAATTGGTCCGGATTCTCTAAATAAATAAATACGGCCGTGACACTGGTGTGCGATTCTGGGTGATGGATGCACGCGAATGGAAGGATGATGTGGAAACAAAGGGTTCAGCGATGTCTGATAAGCTGATATAGATCCTATTGTTCTGTGATGTTTGTGCTGAACTGAGTCCAGTATCACACATATCAACCGACAGAACTGAACCATCCCAGTACAAACACGAGCATAGAATATTAATTCAGTTAAATTCTATAGATTGGGGACAACACAGCTATCTGAATTTTTGATATGATTACAATACGAACAGACACTACAACAAGTTCCCTCAAATTCTTAGAGGTTGTTTTTTTTGCCTCCACCTTTGAATTGGATCTTTATCTTTATTTCAGGCTCCTTTCTTTCAATCATACTCACTCTCACACAGTGTATTATCCACAGCAGCAGCAGAGTATCAGTGTTTTTTTCTTTATTAGTAACATCACTGCTGTCCCTTCAACTCCACTTCACTAACAAACACATCGATGTTAGAACTTTTCGCTTCCTCTTCTCATCGTTTGATGCGTTCGTTGTCAGGACTCACGGTGAAAACCCATTGGTCAGCAGCATAATTTAATATTCATGACCTGCTTTGCATTGACCATTTATTCTTGAAAGTGGGCGTGTAGAGGGCGAACTTGAAGGCAGATCCATGTTCGAACGTTTCCAGGTGGACTGATTTATAAAGTGAGTTTTGCTTTCAGATGTGCTTGTGCACGGTTTTATAAATTGGAATTTTCTTTTGCGTACGCCATTTCCGGCTTTTGTCAGCACGTACACTTCTAGTATGAATACCACGCACTGTTGAATGAATCCCCAGGGCTGCGTCTTTGCCCATACGTCTTTTATCCTTTAAGTTTACTGGGTTTCAGAGTTTAGCAAGTCTGAGGCTTCTGGGCCTGTTTTGATCATAATGTCTGAATTTATATAGGACCTTTCAAAAGACCCAAGGACGCTTTACAAATGTCCGTGTGGACGGAACAGAATATAAATGAAAAAAAGTAATAAGCTCAAAACTGTATAGAAATAAACAGCAAGGTGGAGCACTAACTGAGGCCAAAGGCCTTAGTGAACAGGTGGTGCTTGAGGTGCAGCATTGCGTATTTCGGCAGGGAGAGCGGTCCAGAAGGTAGGGGCGGTGACAGAGAAGGCTCTGTCTCCAAAAGTTTGCAGTTTGGTTTTGGGGATGGAGAGCCAACCCAAATTCGAGGACTGCAGCCTTCTGAGCAGAGTCGAGGAGGTCGGTTAAATATAGTGGGGCTAGGGAGGGGCTAGGGAGTAGCGGTATTGTGCCGCCAGGGCTTATTGCGGGTGAGAACCCTAGCAGCAGAGTTCTTTACACCGGACAGGACTCCATTTCAGTAATCCAGGCAGGAGGTCATGAAGGCATGAGCGAGGGTTTATGCCACTGAATCGATGAGTGAAGGCTGGAATCTGGATTTTACCATAACCTTGTTTTCATAACGTTACAGTTTCATACCTGTTGTGATTATTATACCTTAGGCGTGCGTGACACCATTAAATGGTGTGCCTTTGGGCATTTAATAAATTTGGTGATCAGAAAAATATTTGTATTAATATGATTATTAAATAATAACATTAATTGATTATAGTTACCTCAGGGCACCACCCTTCAAAGGAAGGGAAAAGATAGCCCATTTATTGGCTAAGTCTCATGAAACTACTAACTACAAATTTGGCACGCTGAATAACAACTAAATTAATAACCAAAATTACTAAATAAATAGATAGCTAAGTTGAAGGATATGGAGTTCTTGACAGTATAGAGGTTGGCAAAATTCACACTTACGCAATAGGGGTGCAACGATAAATGGACATAGTTGACGAATTTAATCATTGATGATTAGTTGGTAACGTCATAGCACGTATTTTCGTGCCGTGCAGCTAAACTGAACGTTGTTTTAAGCTGAGGAGTGAGCCATCTCGCTCCCTTCCTATCTCTGAAAGTCGCGCATGTGCAATAGCGTCAAAACATTGACCATGGCGGTGTCTGTTACATCGCGTACCAGAAAGTCAAAAGTATGAGAGATCTTCAACATTAACAAAAAACTACCTGCAATATTTGTAAGGCGGACCTACTTTCCATGGAAGTATTGACACAAGCATTTGAAGAGGAGGCACGTTTGACATCGTAACGTAGACTATGCAGACTCGCCTCGGTAAGATTATCTAGCTTGCTATATAAACGTATACCTGTTCGCAGGATTCTAGAATACATTACAAAAATATGGTTTAAACTTTTTTGTAACGAGTTTAAAAGCGTAATGTTATCCTATTGCCTGACAAACGTCTTTTTTAATAATAACTATGCAGTCCAAAGAAGACTGTAATTGTTGACGTTTTTATTGCTGATACTTTCCTTGTCCTTTTGTTTACAAAAAAAATGATACCTGATTTTTTATTTATTTTTAGTATCAGCACTTTAATTATATTAGCACTTTACCTGTCTTTGGTTTTAAATGGACAAAAACTTAATTTTTCCTAGTTTTTGTATCCATATCCATAGTACCCTAATATGCAGCAATGTTTATTAAAAGACATTTTTGAATGAAGTATTGATCTTTATTGTCTTTATTTTCAGTCATCACATGCCGCGAACAACCTCAAGCACAATTTAAAAGCTGTTGGCTAAATAAGAATGATTTCGAATTTGTGTCATTCATAATCCGATTAGTAGACGTGTATGTACTGAGTGAGTGAGTGTGTGTGTTTGTGATTGTTTATTTGTTTCAAAATGGCAGATGGCCAGGAAGGTTTTTAGCAGTCTGCTCCAGGCTGCTTGAAGGTTGCTAGAGCTTGGGTAGGGAGGAAGAGGAGAAGTGAGTAGAACGAGGAGAGATACCCACCTCTCCTCCAGGATAGTGAGCTTATATTGGCCTGGTGACCTCATGGGGCCCACAGCGACGAATAGTGGTTGAAAGTTGTGTCCAGGGGCAGTTTTAACACCCAGGTGTGATTTTGAAGCACCTTGGGAGACTGAGTTTTGGAAGCTCTCCTTTGTCTCCAGTACATAATAATAAATGTGGTTGCAGGCTTTGGCTACATATGTAGGACCAACAATTGTTCACAAATACTAGGTCCCAACATACCCATAAGAATTGTAATAAATGAGTTATCCAACTATGGTGTTGTGCATCTCAGAAAGTCACATAATTTGTATCTGCGTTGTGTGGTGAAATCTCTTGCTAGTCATGTTGTTTGTGCGTGCGCTGTGTTGTTTTGAGCTGGTGCGACTAGTATGTGTGTCGCTGTAAGAAGATAAACGAGCGGGTGTATGTGGTGTCTAGGGTTGCAAAGGGGCGGAAAGTTTCCACGGGAATATTAAGCTCGGGAATTTTGAAAAAAAAAGAAAACTATGCAAATGAAACGCTGAGCAACAAAAACATCATTCAAAACACTATTTTAAAGATGTATGGAATGCAGCACACACTTCACCTTGAATTTCAACCCTCCACTGTGCATTCTTCCATCACATGCACGGATAATTCCCAGCATCCTGCACACTACAGCAGGGCTATTGAGGCCTGCTGTAGTGTGCAGGACTAGTCAGGTAAGTTTCGATGATATTACTCGGGAAAATATATTAGCATTAGAGATGAGCCGGATACTCGGTTGAAACGAGTATCCGGTACGGATAAAGCACTTTTGCCGAGCACGAGTATTATACGAGTAATACGAGTCAATATCTGTGCTCGGACTGAATGAAAATCCTCACACAGCGTCACAGCGCTCCTCCCCTTCACACACCGCTCTGCTCACTCACTCACAGAACGGCTCTCAGTCACTCAGGTTCGCGGGTCTTTTCCGTTAACGTTTAGGGTTTCTTCGGCTTGAAGTTTGTTTTTATTTCAGTTTGTACTTACTTATTAACCAGTAGAATTCTGTTAAACGTGGGTTCGTTCAGACGTGGTGCTGGTAGAAAGCGACTCGCGTTGCGTCTGCCTGTCGGAGATTTTTTTTTTTTTTTTTCGCTGCATCGCTCTTGTTCACATGAATGTGATTATACCGTGTTTGTTTTAATTATCCTCATCCGAAGCAGGAGAGAAGGTGATGGTTTCAGCAGGTTTCATGCTCTCTCTGTCTCTCTCTTACTCACTCATACACACACTCACTCACACACACACACACACACCTGGTGTGGAAATAAATTTAATAAAAATAAAAAAATCATAAAAAAATTTCAAAGTTAAAAAAGAAAGTTATGTTGAGTATGAAAACACTTGTTATTACATTTCACTTCATAATTGCAACAGCATGTGTTGTATTCATTGTTGCAAAACTTGTTCTGTAAATGATGCTGTCCTGTAATAGTTTTCTAATCAGCAATAAATATAACAATTTCTGATCAACCCATATCAATTGCATGCTTAAAATATCATACTGGTTAAAACCCCGCCCGTTTCAAGACAACTCGGCCTACTTCCGGGTTAAATCCAGCCCACTTCTGGGTTAAATCTCACCCACTTCCGGGTTAGGCCCCGCCCACTCCGAGTACGGATACGGATATAGATAATTCATATGGTTAACAGATACAGATAATGCTGTACTCGCTCATCCCTAATTAGCATGCTTATTGAGGATTGTTCATCTAGCCTATTTCCATTAATTTATCCATCAATTGTAAAATATTTTTACAGACTATTCCAATTGTTTGGCTAACTATTTATATCTCTGGCATTGCATTAGTGTTTTTTTACAAAGTTTTTTCTCATCTTATTCTACAGAACAATGCCAAGTGCACTCTCTCATGTGTGGAGACATTTCACCCCATCCAATGTAAAGACCTATGTTAAGAATGACACAAACATGCAGAAGCATAAAGTCAAGTGCCCAACGTTTCCTCAGGGCTCAAATCAGCCTATGACACAACAAAATGTTTATATTTATGTCTGTATATGACAAAGTAAATACAATTAGTATAAATTACCCACAACATTTCCAGTTTATTCCCGTTAATTCCCGTTAATTCCCATGGAAAGTTTCCAACTTTGAATATTCCCGGAATTAATATTCCCGGCCAAAAATAAATCAGTATATGGGCAGTGAGAAGTACATCATTTTATCCAGATGAAACTGTAGCAGGTAAGAGGACATCAGCTCAGTAGGTGGTCCATCAATGTGACACAGAAAGCATTTGCATTCAGAATACTAGAAGAATGTGGCCACATGCACCATCACCCAAAACCAATGTTCATACCAAGGCAACAATTTGCTTATTGGGTAAACAATTGTCTGAGTGGTACTGTACCATAACTCAAAAAAACCCTATTATTAATTTCAGATACACTGTGATGGATGACTCTGTGATAGTACTGTATTCTTCTTTGTATGTAACTCTTTTCCCATAGACAATCCTTGGAGAATTTCGAGATGAAGATGAGATTCTACCAAGGAAAGACTATGAGGTGAAAAACATGTCAAAAGCTATCCTTAAGAGAAATATCTTCAGTCCCTTGTTCCTGGTACAGGGGGGCAATGGAATCATTACCAAGGTGATGGTTTCAGAGTATTTGTTTTTGCTTTCACAGAGCTTGGATTATGATCGATGCATTAATGAGTCCTATGCGGAGGTTCTCGAGGGGATGGACAACAGGGTAAGACAAGAAGGAGATCAATGGAGAATGCACATTTAATTTGTTTTGTGCATTTTTCACCTTAGAATTTTAATAGTGCTGTCAAACAATTAACATTTTTAATCATATTAATCACAGGGTAGCTGCGATTATTCAGGATTAATCACCATTTCTAAAAGCCCGAAAAATTTCCATTTTCTATGTATATTGTTATGGGAATGGAAAGGTAAATGACAGAAGGTGGATATATACATTTAAAATTTGTTTTTTAGTGATGAAAAGTCCAAATAATAGTTATTAAATTTTTTTTCAAACTGATTAATTCATGGGATTAACTTGTTAATTTATATAACAGAAACACACGCAGAATGATCTGCTCCATGTACCCATACCCGCCCCCACTCACTCGCTCAAGGCGACACACGCAGTGAGATCAGAGCTCTTTCACGTTAAGCAGCCGGTAAGAGACTTTGTTGAACAGTGAAATACAGAGCCTCTGCGTCATGATCAGAGCAGAAGCTGCAGTTGGTTTGTACCGAGCTGGAGTTTCTGTGTCTTCCTCTACTCTGCTCCCACTTGAACTAATAAACACTCATCACTAGTTATCAGGACCTGATCAGTACATTAAATAACTGTGTTTGTTTGATTCGCTTAGGAGTTTATGAGGCTGCATTTAAATATCATGAAAATGACTCCTCAACATTTGCTCAGTACAACACGAGATGTGACGCTCACAGTCAGGACTAACAGGACTGTTAAAATAAGGGGAGCGACATGCAGACATGATCAGACACCATCGATTCATAGCCAAACACAAAGTTAAATAAAAACTGAACCATGAACTAGTTCATTTTCATCTGCATGAACTGAACTTGGAACTCGTTCTTTTTAAGTGTGAATTGGCACAACACTGTTTCTGCAGATGGGCTCAGATTCAGATTTCACATTTAATTGTCTAAAGCTTGATTTGTTTGATTTAAAAAAGAAAAGTATTATTCAGCCATCCTGTATTTGCTTAAAAAAAGAGAGCCAAGGCTAAGATTCCCCAATTGTTTAGGATAAAGGTTATATTTCAATTTGATTAAAAAAATGTAGTCTTAAGGCCAGCGCATGCTTCTGCAACTGCGTCTGCGGCTTTTCACGCCGCTGTGTCGACGGACTCGTTTTAATTTATGGTTCCCAAAGGGTTGCGCTTGATGCAAAGCAATTCACCGCCAGACCACTAGGCGGAGTAATGTTTTTTGTCGAAGTCGGCTCTTCTTCGTGTGTGGCAGTCGTCGTCGACTGTTTATTTACATCGCCACTGCGGCTCCTCATAGCCTTATTCTAGCGGACAAATCCGCCAGTCAGTGAGGGGTTATACTAGTGGTCATAGTTTCGAATCTCTTCTGCCAAGTGCTCTTCTATTTGGTCCATATTCGTTCTTCTAAAAGAGACCAAAATGAGACTCGTGAAAGGATATAGTTAGCAGACCAATCACAGCCTTGCGGGCTTCGGGAGGCTTGCGGAGCTTTGCCGTCTAGTTAGAAACATTGGGCGACGACCTTAAGCACGTAAGAAGGGATACGTAAGTACGTAAGGGGCCCGGAAGGACTCTTGCGCTTGCGGGCCCCTGAAAACGCAGAAGCATGCGCCGGCCTTTAGTTACATCATCATATGGTCAGAGGCATAGCAAAGAGACAGCCAAATTGAATTATGGTGTGGTATGTTTTAGTTTTATTTTATTTTTCAATCTTAATAATTATCATTTGGGCTTGTCATCAATACAAATATGTTAAACGTATACATCAGCCTTTTGTCATTTATCTTTCTGTTCCCAGAACAATATACATACAGTAGAAGATGGGGATTTTTCGGGCATTTAGAGATGGTGATTAATCGTGAGCTAACCTATGTTGTTTGACACCCCTAATAATAATAACTCAACTCAAGAAAATAAATGCAAAAAGACAAAACACATGCATATAGAGAAAACAGCTTTATTTCACAGTTGTTCTACTAGTGTGCAACATTAAACGCCCTGCAAATCCTGACAACACAAAAAATAATAACAACACAACCCATCCCCAAGTCCCACAATGTGACCAAAAATGTATGCATGCTCTCAGGGCCCCCTTCAAATCTTCCATAAAGGGATAGTGCACTGAAAGTTGAACATTCACCCATCATCTACTCACCACTATGCCGATGGAGGGGTGGGTGAAGTGGTTGAGTCCACAAAACGCTTTAGGAGTTTCAGGGGTAAATAGCATTACAACTATCCCTTCAAGAAAAACATGCAATTTCAGTTCCATCAGTTTCTTATATGATCAAAATTTCATGAATGTGAAATTAATTGTAATGATTTGACACAGAATGAGGCTATTATGTAAGGTTGTTTTGAAAGTCTTTCGGAACTTACTTTCACACCAGTCTGAGCTGTCACTTAAAAGTTGAAATCTAGGGAAATATTTTTTTAAACCCACAATTTCAATTTAAATGTTTGCATGGTTGTAATTCTCAATTTGAGTTTTTTTAATGTTATTACAATTTTTTGTATCCACCAATAGAAAGCTAAAAAGTATGAAGCAGTACGATGGATGATGGTGTTCGCTATTGGAGTCACAGTGGGTCTGGTAGGTGCATTACCTTTAATTTTTTTAATTCTAATTCTTACATTTTGCAAAGGATGAGGGGAAAATACTGCCATGTTATTTTCAGGTGGGCCTGTTTGTGGATTTCTTTGTACGTCTCTTCACTAAAATCAAATTTACCCTGGTTGGTGATTGTATCCTTCAACACAGAAGCATTTATGAAAATGGTTACGGTTCTTCAAAAAATACTTTGTGATATTTTACTTTCTGCCTGTGTTAAGTATTTAGTGAAATAGTTGTGTTGTTTTTAGAAAAACGCATACACACACATACTGTACATGCATGCTTTCTCAGACAATGCAGTCTCTGTGGTTACTTTCTGACCTCCAGTAAATTGCAGCTCTATCATAGTCAACTAAAAACAGAAGATGTTTAAGACATGTTGCTTTAATTCTATCACTCAATCGCATTACAAATATTAACGTTTAACCAGACTGCATCTTGTTTGCTGTTTTACCCCTCGGCTGAATCTTAAATCTAACCTGGGCTGCCTTGGTATTTGTAGCTGCGTCCTCTGCGTACACTAGTGTGCCGTGAGAGATTGTCAGGTGTGCCGTGGGAAATTATCTAATATCAAGTGTTGCACCAATGTATCGGCCGAACATCGGCAGCGGCCGATATTCTAATAATAATCTTGACTTTCACCGATATCATTCGCCGATGTTCATTGGTATTTGTGGTTAAACTGCTGGGCACGCGCCGCGGCTGGGGTAGCAGTCGCCCCGTCGCCTTCCCCTCCACGCCGCCGGAGGCTCGGTGTGCGGCCCACCTCGATGTTATTTTGGGGGGGGGAGTCCTCGTCCGCGGCGTCGCTTGTGCGGGGGCTTTCTTTCTCTTGAACCACAGGGCGGTGTCCGTCGCCGGTGCGGAAGGCGGGGACGGGTAGGAGAGGACCGGGTATGGTGGTCGGCGGCAGCGACTCTGGACGCGTGTCGGGTCCTTCTCGCGGATCACCTCAGATACGGCGCCCGCTGGGGGAACCCCCCCTCCGGCGGTGCGCCTCAGCTGGCGCCTAGCAGCTGACTTAGAACTGGTGGGGACCAGGGGAATCCAACTGTTTAATTAAAACAAAGCATTGCAATGGCCCACGGTCGGTGTTGACGCGCTGTGATTTCTGCCCAGTGCTCTGAATGTCAAAGTGAAGAAATGCAATGAAGCGCGGGTAAACGGCGGGAGTAACTGTTGGCACTCAAAACAGGTCAATCTGAGGAGGGCAGTTTTAGACAGGGTAAAAAGGGTGCTGTTTTAAATGATCCTTGTGGTATTTTGACCAAAATATGTTACAGACATTTCATTACGACCCCAAGGAACCATATCAACTGTGATAAAATGGGCATAATATGTCTCTGTTAAATAAAGTTTAGTTAAATCAAATATTGTTTCATAAAGCTGATTCAATTTGTGCTCATTAAAAGATAAGAGTAATAAAGGGCTGACATAATTTTAAATAGTGCTTTTTAATACATTTAGAAACTATATTACTAACTATATGTATTATATGTACTGTGTTAGGCCATAGAGTGTCATTTTGTGTCATTTTGGTTGGTGGTGTGCCCCAGGATTTTGTAAATGTAAAAAATGTACCGCGGCTCAAAAAAGGTTGAAAATCACTCCTCTAATGCACATGATAGGCAGGAGGTGTATACACAATAAAAATGTCAATAGTTCATTCATATTTCAAAAAAATGTCAAGCTGTTTGGATGTCAGATTTGTATTTATGTTATAGAATGCTTACACAAAAAAATGCAGGTTACTGCAGCTCTACTGCTCTCCCCGGCTCCATGTGTCTTCTGTTCATTTATTCCTTTGCCTTCAGAAATAATGTTATGTGCAATACAAACAAATTATTCTGTGATGGAGAGTCAGCTTACTGATTTGGAAGCTTAGCTCTTCACGTGGTAACCCAAATCATTTGCATGTTGAACCAGTGTAGCTCCTTTAGCTCCCAAGCTACAAGGGTAGCCGGGTGACTGTACGTGAGAAGAGGTGTGTAGCTGAGCAAATGCCCCATTTTCACCACCAATCAGTTCACGTTTCATACATATTCTTCCCACTCACAAAGAAACCAACTTAGTTGAAACTTAACTAAGCACCTCCAGCTATAGAGAACTGTAGTGACAAAGGCTGTCTACCTCTGTCTCTGGTGGAACTCTTGGCATTTAACATGACCTTTGTCTTCATCGCCAGTGTGCTCATCCTCATTGAGGTAAGATTGCTCAAATACACAAATATTGAACAAATCCCAAATTAAATTTTTTTTACTGATCCATTATATATGTAACTTGAACCTTAAAATTGAACCTGTTGTTTTTGTGGTAGTTGTTTAATTTTTGTATACAAGTGCATGGAACACACTAACTTAGGATGCTGACATGCTATGTTTTGGTGCCCTATCATCCAGCCAGCAGCTACCGGTTCTGGGATACCAGAAATTAAAAGTTACTTGAATGGTGTGAAAATTCCTGGAATTGTCCGGCTGCGAACTTTTCTTTGTAAGGCTACTGGAGTTCTGTTCAGTGTGGCTGGAGGTAAAGTATGACATTTCATTGGATTAAAATGGCTGACAGCTGCCATTTTTTCACAAAATCACATTTACATAACATTTGCATAATTCCCTGGCAAAGACATAATATAAAATGATCTTACACAGAATTTTCAGATCACATGTCAAAGGAAAAAATGCCGCACATTACAATAGTTATCTAGATATAGTGAGCATATATTTTCATGAATTGCAAATTAATCAAAGATGAGCAGTGTTTTTTGGTAATTTTATGAATGTATTAAAGTACTTGAAACTTTTAACTGATTGGTTTTTGTAGGTATTGTGCTGTATTTCCATACTAATTTTGCACACTTTAATTAATGAAGGTACGTCAGATTGACGTAAGTGTCATTCTTCTAGGAAGCTTACTATACTCAGCTCAGGACCTTGATGACCTTTGACATCATGCTGAATTTCAATCTCCTTTACCCTGACATTTTAAAGAATTGTAACTGGATTACACAAATTAAGATCTTTATCTCACCCTGATGACATGTATAGACCAATTTTGAATGACAGCCATAACCTTACCCTCTAGTGACTAGAAAATTATAAGACATACTTTTACATATCACTTGTAGCAGATTATTCAAATCTTGCTCAAATTTAGTTAGTAAACTAGAAAGACCTTAATGGAATAACATTACATTCTAGACCTTTAGCAGCATAACTAAGAGCAGGCCAAGACCTTCTCTTAGTTATGCTGCTAAACCAGCTCTAACTATAAGCTTTATCATAAAGGAAGGTTTTAAGCCTACTCTTAAACGTACAGATGGTGTCTGCCTCCCAAACTGAAAGTGGGAGATGATTCCACAGGAGAGGAGCTTGATAGCTGAAAGCTCTGGCTCCTACTCTAATCTTTTAGAGATTTTAGGGACGACGAGTAAGCCTGAATTCTGGGAGCCCAGTGCTCTAGTTGGTACCATGAGCTCTTTAAGGTATAATGGAATCATATTATTAAGGTTCTGTAGGTGAGGAGGATAATTTTAAATTCTATTCTAGATTTAATCGGAAGCCAGTGTAGTGAATTTAAAACAGGAGGAATATATGCTCATTTCCTGGTTCTTGTCAGGACATGTGCTGCAGCATTTTGGACAAGCTGCAGAGTCTTTAACAACTTACTGCTGGAGCCTTATAATAAGGAATGACAATTTTCAAGTCTGGATGTAACAAAGGCGTAGACTAGTTTTTCGGCATCTTTTTTAGACAGAACATGTCGGCAGTCCAAGAAATCAGTTTTGAGTATCAAAGGACAAATCAGGATCAAAGATGAATCCCAAATTCTTGACTGTTTCATTGGAAACAAGGGCAATGTCATCTAGCGCAGCTATATCATTAGACAATGTATTTCTAAAGTGTATAGGACCAAGTATTAGAACCTCTGTTTTATCTGAGTTTCATAAGAAAAAAATTGCGGGTCATCCAGGTTTTTATGCCCTTGAGACATGCTTGGAGTTTAGTTAATTGAGAACACTGTTCTGGTTTTATTTACAAGTATAGCTGGGTGCCATCCGCATAGCAGAGGAAATTTCCAAAGTGTATCGTGATAATGTTTCCTAGTGGAAGCATTTATAATGAGAATAAAATTGGGCCGAGCGGAGAACCCTGTGGAAAACCGTGGTTACCTTTGGTGTGCAAAGATGGCTCATCATTAATTTGCACAAATTGGAATCCATCTGCAAAATAAGATCCAAACAAGGTCAGGGCGGTCTAGTCTCTGTAATAAAATTTGATGGTCAATATTGTCGAATGCTGCTCTAAGATCTAACAGAACGAGGACAAATCCCTGATCTGAAGCTGTTAGAAGTTCACAGGTGACCTTTGCCAAGGCTGTCTCCGTGCTATGATGAGCTCTAAACCCTGACTTAAAGTCTTCATATACATTACTTTCCTGGAGAACCTCACACAGTTGATAGTCTACAACCTTCTCAAGGATTTTAGAGAGGAAGGGGAGGTTGGATATGGGTCTGTAATTGGCTAAAACCTCTGGGTCCAGGGTTGTTTTTTTTAAAAGGGGTCTGATTACAACTAGCTCAAAAGGACTGTGATACATATCCTGATGATAAAGTATTATTAATAAGGGGTAGAATTTCAAAGTAACTTTGTAGGAATGGATCTAAGATAGAAGTTGTGGGTTTAGATGATGGGCTTATTGTGGTCAGCTGATCAATGGTGATCAGAGAGAAACTGTCTAAATAATTGGTAGGATTCTCAGCTGTTTCTGAGATTTCAGTGCTTGATGGTGTATCAGCCTCAACTGAGGGCAGTAGATGGTAGATCTTATTTCTAATAGTTAGAATTGTATCATTCAGTTCATAAAGATATTGCTATTCAGGGATGGAGAAATACTATGGAGCTTTTTTCCTGTCTTTAATCAAGAGCGTGATCTTTCAGTTTGAGCACATGACTTGTTGAATTTATGTTCAGATTGTGTATTAATTTTCATCAAAATCCTGCCTGCCCTTGCACTCAAATAGCCCCTGCTAGCACTTAAATCGGCTCTGCTTCTGCTCAAACTGTGTGCTTGCACTCGGATATATTGTTGCTCACGGATTTCCTGCGCTCCAGCTTCGGCCCTTCTCCAAACTTGGGCTGCTTTCTGCGCCCTTGTGAATAGTCTGCTCACAGATTTCACCCCTGCTTTTGGATTTTTGTTTGCAACAACCCTGTCAAAATCCCCAAGGGCAGGGTTTTGATGGAAATATAAATTCAACAAGTCATGCGCTAAAATTGAAAGACCATGCTCTTGAATAAAAGATAGAAAAAAAGCTCCAAAGAATACTGAGTTCAATGGAGGTGACTCTGTCGGCCTAGATATTTCTACAATTGTTGCATGTTTGATGAGTCTAGGCTCGGGGAAATTTAACAGGCCAAATTTCAGTCTTGGTCTTAGCTCTCCCTACACTGAGCAGGAAATGCAAATTTATTACCCTGATATTTTCTCTTTTCTGGTTCAACAAACCATGCCTCTGTTGGCAGTAGAATAGATGTGGTTAGAATAGAATAGTTAAGACTTTGATTTTGCTCCAGAGTAAAGATTTTTCAACGAAACCTGGCCTGATTTCCTTGAAAAGTAACTTGATTTGGGTGAACCAACCCTAACCCACACACATAAGAAGGCATTAAATGGGTAATCTGATGGGATCATAGTGCCTGAGTATAGCTAGATGCCTCCCTAGCACTGCCTACATTTTCAATGAGGTAGCTCTTACTATATGGATATTGCCTTGCCTGATTAAATTTTTAAGGCAAATCAAGCCAAGACCTAAAAAAGACACAATTTTGTGTGACATTTCTTTGAAAATATTGGGTCAGATCTTTAATAAACTTTGAAATAGAATTTCTGTCAGCAGAATTGCATCGATAAATAGATTTTTAAGGTTTGGGTGAACAGTGCCTCTGACTCATCTGTGTCTACTCAGGTCTGTTTGTGGGGAAAGAGGGTCCAATGATACACAGTGGAGCCATTGTTGGAGCTGGCCTTCCCCAGGTAAACTGCAAGACATTTTGAGCACAACATCAACAATAAGCGAAAGAAACATAAACATTCGTAAACTTTAGCTGAAGCTAATATATGGCTTTAGCAGTCTTCTACATTTACAGCCTTTTGAGTATAAATCCATAACTGTTTTTGTTACCATCCCCATATTTCAGCTCAGCAAAGAAAACGAAAAGGAGGGAATTTGTTTTTAACTCAGAGACTACTCGATCCTCATATTGGCTTCACTTCTCTCATTGTTCTCACCATACAACTTGCACTGTTTTGTCTAAAAGTAGCCCAAAGTTTAGATAATCAATCAAAATAAATCAATTTATTATATATTTTATCTTCTCACTCTCTATGCTCTTTTTAGTTTTATTTGATAGAATAATTTAGCTTAACCTTTCTCAGTTACATTGTACTTGACATGTCTTGACCCAACTTGAGGCAGCCGGAGCTTAAGGGGTAGAGCGCATTGTCCTCTAACCAGAAGGTAGGGGGTTTGATCTTCCCCATTCTGCATGCAGAAGTGTCCTTGGGCAAGATACTGAACCTCAAATTGCCCTTGCTGGCTGTGCTGTTCTCATATAGAAAGTGCTGCCTATAGATGCACTCTATAAATGTGTGTCTGTAAAGCACTTTGAGTGTTTATCTAGACAAGAAAAGCTCTCTCTATATAGGATATTTACCATTTACTGACTCAACTCACTCAGATTGACTAAAAATAGTTTGGCAAGGTTTAGAATTGAATGGATATATTTTGATTCAGTTGCAAAACCCCAAGCTCTTAATGTCCAGGCACGTATGCATTTGCCTATTGCTCAAGTGTGGTAATCAGATTTTTTCTCCCCTTATTAGTTTCAGAGCATCACCTTCAAAAGGATCAAATTTGATTTTCCCTATTTCCGTAGCGACAGGTATGGCGGTGGTTCAGTCTCATTAAAAAAATACTGCACACTGTTCAAGACTTTCCTGGAGGTCAATATGTGGTACAAATATTATATTTTCTTTCATTTGTTCAGGGACAAGCGTGACTTTGTATCAGCGGGTGCTGCTGCTGGAGTCGCAGCTGCTTTTGGTGCGCCTATAGGTGGTACCCTTTTCAGTTTGGAGGAGGGCTCCTCTTTTTGGAACCAGGGCCTCACTTGGAAAGTGGTATGTAACTGTTTTCACTAAACCCCTACAGTTTAACATATTTGGTAATTTAGCTGATTCCATAGTATTCGACCATTCTGGCTCAAGGGATGGCAATATGGATAGCTCCACCAGACTGAAATATCTCAATAAATGGGTGGATTGACACAAGTTTTTGCGTAGAAATTTACGGTTCTCAAGCAATGTGTCCTTGGTGTCCCCCTCAATAAAGTATCACCTGCAGATTGACATTGTGTTGATTCAGAGTGACATACCAATACATAAGCTGTATGTTGTCTATCTACTGAAAACAGGAATTTAAAATTTTGTTTTACTACATTAATCCAAAATTACCATCTAAAACTATAAAAGTTAGCTCAACTTAAACACAGGAAAAAAAATGTGGGTATGTGTGCTGATACCACATGTGGAGAGGCAGTCTAACCAAAGGAGTGCCAAGGGGGTGCCACTCAGAAAATGATGTTGGCAGGGTAGAGTAGTCACTTCAGCCATGTACCTGTATTACCAGCAACCACTAGCCACAACCAAGAGCAGAGAGACAGAGGCAAACATGTGCCTTATATAGCCTGGCTTTGAGGTTTGGCTGGAGGAAGAGTCAAGGCTTGGGCTGCATTCAACACAACTGCACACTATAGCTGTGGCCAAAAGTTTTAAGAATGAAGTATTGGTTTTCACAAAGTGTGTTGCTTCAGTGTTTTTAGATCTTTTTGTCAGATGTTACTATGGTATAAATAAGTATAATTACAAGCATTTCATAAGCGTCAAAGGATTTTATTGACAATTACATTAAGTTTATGCAAAGGGTCAACATTTGCATTGTTGACCCTTCTTTTTCAAGTCCGATGCAATTCACTCTGGCATGCTGTCAATTAACTTCTGTGCCACATCCTGACTGATGGCAGCTCATTCTTGCATAATCAATGCTTCGAGTTTGTCAGAATTTGTGTTTTTTTCTTTGTCCACCCGCCTCTTGAGGATTGATCACAAGTTCTGAATTGGATTAAGGTCTGGGGAATTTCCTAGCCATGGACCCAAAATTTCGATTTTTTTGCTTCCCTTGCCACTTAATTATCACTTTTGCCTTATGGCAAGGTGCTCCATCATGCTGGAAAAGGCATTGTTCATCACCAAACTGTTCTTGGATGGTTGGGAGAAGTTTCTCTCGGAGGATGTTTTGGTACCATTCTTTATTCATGGCTGTGTTCTTTGGCAAAATTGTTAGTGAGCCCACTCCCTTGGCTGAGAAGCAACCCCACAGATGAATGGTGCTTTACTGTTGGCATGACACAGGACTGATGGTAACGCACACCTTTTCTTCTCCGGATAAGCTTTTTTCCAGATGCCTTAAACAATCGGTAAGGGGATTCATCAGAGAAAATGACTTTAGCCAAGTCCTCAGCAGTCCAATCCCTGTAGCTTTGGCAGAATATCAGTCTGTCCCTGATGTTTTTCCTGGAGAGAAGTGGCTTCCTTGCTGCCCTTCTTGACATCAGGCCATCCTCCAAAAGTCTTCGCCTCACTGTGCGTGCAGATGCACTCACACCTGCCTGCTGCCATTCCTGAGCAAGCTCTGCACTAGTGGTGCCCCGATCCCGCAGCTGAGTCAACTTTAAGAGATGGTCCTGTTGCTTTCTGAACTTTCTTGGGCGCCCTGAATCCTTCTTCACAACAATTGAACATCTCTCCTTGAAGTTCTTGATGATCAGATAAATGGTAGATTTAGGTACAATTTTACTAGCAGCAATATCCTGTCCTCTGAAGCCCTTTTTGTGCAAAAAAATGATGACTGCACGTGTTTCCTTGCAGGTAACCGTGGTTGACAGAGGAAGAACAATGATTTTAAGCACCACCCTCCTTTTAAAGCTTCCAGTCTGCTATTTTGTGTCAATCAGGTTGACAGAGTGATCTCCAGCCTTGTCCTCGTCGACACTCTTACCTGTGTTAACAAGAGAAGCACTGACATGTCAGCTGGTCCTTCTTTGGCAGGGCTGAAATGCAGTGGAAACGTTATTTTGGGGATTAAGTCAATTTTCTTGGCAAAGGGGTACTTTGCAATTAATTGCAATTCATCTGATCACTCTTCATAACATTCTGGAGTATATGCAAATTGCCATCATAAAAACTGAGGCAGCAGACTTTGTGAAAATTAATATTTGTGCCATTCTCAAAACTTTTGGCCACGGCTGTATGTTCACCCACACTGAGGAGATATCCCCACCAGATAAGTTTTAAATTGTCTATTATCTTTCTATTATTTGCAGAGATATCTTGGAAAATGAAAACACACACACACACACACAAACGGACAATGAAGTTCACAAAGTCGATTTCTACAGCACTTTGGTAAAGCCAGGATGTAGGGTAATAACATAATTGAAACTACATTACAAGCACTCTGCTTTATCTTGAGTAGGTTTCCAACAATACAGAAAGAAACATGCAGGAGAAAATAACTTCTATCAAAATTAAAGGAAGAGATTGCGTAGTAGAAATTAAAATCTGATTACAATTCTGAGGTCTGGATGTCATCAGATTTCACAAGATTACAGTCACATGAAAGTAGCAGCATTAGTCAATGGTAAATGGATTTGTATGCATATAGAGTACTGGCCATTAAGTATTTTAAACCATTTTCCTTTCACAGCTCTTCTGCTCTATGTCGGCCACTTTCACCCTCAACTTCTTCCGTTCAGGGATCGATTTCAACAAGTGGGGCTGCCTCCAGCTCCCTGGTCTGCTCAACTTTGGAGAGTTCAAGGTTAAGAGTCATTCACTGAAATTCTCAACATTTCATAGAATCGCTCATTTCATAACTATATGTTTAAGTGTATGTTTTGTATTCATGTTCTAAAATTCATTATAGAAAGAATGCTAATAACTAATTTAATGTGTATCGATTACAGGAATTTCAAAAAATTTTATGGAAAAAAGGCCATAATCAACCAAACCGTAAACACCTTTTTGTTTAGAAATACTGGAATATATTGTAACCTCCTTAAAAAATCACAGTAACCTTCTTAAACTTCTCTTGCTCTGATCATGTCAACCTTTTCCTCAACTCAGTTTTCACCACACCCTTCTTTTATAACATCTTCCATCTTTCCTTTGTATTACTGATACTGCCCTCTACAGGCTAAAGTCATATCTCACAGCAGACAGGCATCAGTAAATCAGTGTCAACAATTGCTCCTTTGTCCCAACATGTTCCAATGTGTTCAGTGCTTTATCTATTACTGCTCATTCTATGCCTTGGTAACATCATCTATTATTTCAACCCACACTATTACACAGTGATGTCAAGCTGTTTGAGGTATTCTCCACTAAATATATTGTTACTGCAACTTCAGTTGCTTTCAGACATGCACTGAACTGTGGAAAATCTCCTGATATTATCCAGAATAGTTGTGTGTGAGAATACAAATGTCCAAGTAAGTTGCTGGAGACATTCTCTGCAGTTTCTCCTTGTGAACCTGAGTAAAAACTTGTGATCATGTCTAAATAAGCCCATGTGAGAATCTAGCAGGAGATTATCAGGAGGATTCAGGAGCGAGTTGGCATATTGATGATGTTTCTAACACGCAAAAGATGCAAAGCTGAAAAAATCTCCAAAAAGAAAACAAATATCTCAAGACTTTAAAAGGAGATACACATATGATACCGAATATTACGTTACGTACTGCCCCATACATGCGTATACATACATGCATATGTCATTCACCTGAACATACAGGAGATTTCGTTGTTGTTGTGAACGCATCTGACCAGAACATCTCGGTTCTTCATATGAGAAAGCAACCTCTGGAGAATATCCAAAGTTCATGTCTGAAAATGGCTTCCGTAACTCAACTCTCCGAAAAGCGTAACATTTCTGCCGTACTGTCACCAGCTTTGTCTTCCTCCCCACACATCCCCCGAACCTTGATGTAATTTTCAACAGAAACCTCTCTTTTCTATGCGGATCTCATTTTCAAAATATCCACCTTTTTTTGGCCTACTATAATGTCACAGGCTCATTTTCCATAATGCTGGTACAATCTGCTAAAATTGGTAAAACAACTACGTTTGCTGCAGGGGTTGCTATAGTGTCAGAATCATTAGCACTATCTGACATTGTGCAGCAATAGACACTTGGAGGAGTGGTGGCTGGAGTGGACCTGGGGCCTCAATGGGTGAATAGCGAAACTGTACTGTAAAGTGCATTGAATGGTGATCAAGACGAGAAAAGCACTATATAATGGGATTTATAAATATTGTCAAACTTAATGTGACAATATGCGCACTTGTGCGCTTACTCTGACCCATGGGTATGAACATTTTAGGAACGGTAAAGTTACGATGTAAGCATGAGGTGGTGGTGAACTGAAGCCAGATTATTGATCCACTTCATTAACATTAAAACAAACAGCGTTAATTGTGCTCGTGCGAAATAACTGCTCCACAGGAATTTTCGATTAGAAAAGATATAAAACAACTTACAGCAAATTACATTCAGATAGCATTAAACAGCAGAGTTATAAAGCCAAGTCCTTAATAGTTTTTAATAACTTCTAACACTGTGTGCGTATCATCAAGTCTAGGTGTGTGTATACAATCGCTGCAGTGAACATACTCTCACAGAACACTGTGGATTTGGTGCCCTGAGAGAGCAGCTAATAAGTACAGGATGTACAAGTTAGATGTAAAAGGCTGCTTTAATTAAAGGGAAACTGACTATAAGAAAGAGAACAACAGAAAACGTATTTATATAGTTGAAGGACTGTGTAAACCCCTCCAAGGCCTCCCTGCAGTTGAAGCCATTGGACTAACATAACGTCTACATACAGTTGAAACTCAGCAGGAGGATATTAAAGCCAACTTTCTCACAGTGTTTTAAGGCTCAGGGGGAAATTAAAGGAGACCTACAACATTGAGGTAGAGCCAGGTGTTGTTCCACATGCCCTGTCATCTCCACGCCGTGTGCCTCTTCCCCTCTGGGATGCAGTGCAGTGTTAATTTTGGCAGCTATTTTTAGTCTTAGTCTTTAGACGAAAATGCATATTAGTTTTAGTCACATTTAGTCATTTTTATCCTTATTAGTTTTAGTCTAGTTTTCGTCAACGAAGACTCGGGACATTTTAGTCTAGTTTTAGTCGACGAAAACTAATTACAATTTAGTCTAGTTTTAGTCACATTTAATAGCCACATTAAACTCCTTATCTTCCCTTCTCAGGTCCAGGGACCCCCTGTGTTGTGTCTACAACTGCGTACTAGTCTAGCTTTCAGTACTTAGGTTGTCCATTAGATATCCCTCCTATAGGTCTATAGCAGGGGTCGGCAACCTTTACCATCAAAAGAGCCATTTTGCCCCCTCTTCCCCGAAATAAATATTTGTCTGGAGCCGCAAAACATATTTGATAACAAAGCTGATAAAATTTTATATAAAGTTATACTATACTAATCTGTAGATTATTGCATTTAAGAAATTATAGAACAACAATAAAGAAAACTGTTGACATTTTATTTATTTTTACCTCTTACAACAAAGGGAAACACCAAATGTAGGCCTACTTTGAAATAAATTAAACGCAGAACTATGTAGGGTTATTTGAGTCATCCCCATATTTGTGGGAAATGTATGAAATAAGAAGTACCCTATTTTGAAATAAATAAAAACATATAGCTGCAGCCTATATATTTTAGTTGGCGAAATGTGAAAACAAAAAGTGAAAGCAGATCAGACTGGAGGAAGACACAGAAACTGAAGCTCGGTAGAAACTAACTGCAGCCTCTGCTCTGATCAAGAAGCTGCGGCGCTGAGACCAGAGAAACTCTGTGTTTTCACTGTTTCCATAGTAAAGAAGCAGCCGGTGAGTCAGTGACCGGCCTGCTTCACGTGAACGAGCTCTTATCTCACTGTGTCTCTCTGAGCGAGTGCGAGGCGGCAGGGGGCGGAGCCGCGGGACCGGTGCGCTATCTGGGAGCACACAAGCACACACACACACAGACACACACACTCGCCGCTTCGGGTACTTCATGACGGCCTGATACGATTATGTTTTTAAAAATTGTTGTGACTTATACCTCAAACAGCTTGACATCACTGTGTAATAGTGTGGGTTGTCAACCGCCAACATTTTCGTTTCGTCTCGTTAACGAAAATTAAAATAGTTTTTAATTTCAAAGATCCGTTTTCGTTACGTCTTCGTCTCGTCTTAGTCATGGGAAAAGGGGCGTTAATGAATATTTATCGTTATCGTCAACGAAATTAACACTGATGCAGTGCGAGAAAAAATGGACCGCATAGAGCAGTGGTTCTCAAATGGGGGTACGCGTACCCCTGGGGGTACTTGAAGGTACTCCAGGGGGTACGTGAGATTTTTTTGAAATATATTTAAAATTAGCATCCATTCAAAAATCCTGTAAAAATTGTTATTTAATAAATATTCAATAAAATATAATTGTAAGTTCATGAATTGAATTTTATATTCAGTAGGCTATTCAATTTCATTATCCTAAACACCCAGAGTACCCCCATACCGATGGTTTGACCCAACCTGGCACACGTCACCTGTCATCACGTGTCATCACTGCTGCCTTGAAAACTCGAGTCGGGGTTGAAGCGCAGCAGCAGTGCCGCTGAAACACGGAGGGACAAGTGCCAAAGAAGGCAAAACCAGAGCCGGCAAAATTCCTTCAGTATTCACAAGAAGGTTGAAACTCTAACTGATGTTTTCAGGTTTATTTAAAACTTCCCTAAACAGCACCGTGAGAGCCTATGTCTCTTCGGAGCGTCGATAAAACATCACACTGTTCCGTTGTGAAGTTACAGATTCATAACAGGAAGTCCGCGTCTCCACCGGAACACTTTCAAAATAAAAGCATGTAATACAAAAACGGAAATGAAATTGTCTGACCTTAAAGCGAGCAAATATTTCACAATAAAATAACAGAAAGACGCTTCAACAATATTAACAATAACATAGATTTGGTTATTTACACTTTGTGTTTTTTCTGTGGGGTGAGATTAGCGAACAGTGGCATGAAGCCAGCACATCTTCAGCGGTATATCCAGGCAAATGTTGGTAAGCCACCTGAAGTTTTTGAAGAGGAAACTTTCTGAATTCAGGTCATCTCAAGACACGTTGCGAAAAGCCTCTCCAAAGCAAATGGAAACAAGCTACCTGTCACTTATCAGGAAAAACTCCTGGAAGTGTGATCTGACCGTGGCCTCCAGGTGAAGTTTGCCACATCCACACTCACACAGTTCTGGGTGTGTGAAGCAGGAGCACCCTGACCTGGGACAGAAAGATTTGGAGCAACTACTACCCTTTGCCTGCACATATTTATGTGAGGCCTCCTTCTCTGCAATGACTGTGATCAAAGCAAAGAAACAGACTGTGCCTGGAGAAGAGCTTGATCACAGCAGTTGCTTCCCTGCCACCAAGGCTGACAAAGATCCTCAGTGAAGCATAAGTACAAGTTTCTCACTAAAATGTAAATGGAAAAGCACTCACTCAGTTCAATGCAACAATGTGATCACCAGTGTTGACAGTTTGTAAATTTAAGATCAGTATTCTTTTCGATCCTTAAAGAAGAAATTTGTACTTTTATTTAAAATTAAGGTAATGATTTTCTTGTTTCTGAAGAAGTGTTTATCTATAATTAAGTTCATGAGTTCAGTTTGAGAACATATCTTTATTATGATCCAAAAAAGTCACTTTCAATTGATAATAATCTTGATGTGCACAAATCTATATTTATAATTGAGATAATTATTTAGAAATATAAGTCTTTAGTTATTTTTATAGCATTTTATTTCCAAATAGTTCAAGAGAGACCACTACAAATGAGCAATGTTATGGACATTGACAGAGTTTTAAATTTGAAAGCGTCTAGTTACAAGGTTTACTAAAATCAGACACTAATGGCACAGCACTTTGTATTACACCTTTCTTTCAACCAAAAATGCTTTGCGCTGGTAAGGGGGTACTCGGCTGAATTTTTTTTTCAAAGGGGGTACATCACCGAAAAAAGGTTGAGAACCACTGGCATAGAGCATTTGGGCGTGATTTCCAAAGGGACACAACCCAAACTTGGTGTGCTGTCGTGGTTCCCAAGCCCAGAGCAAAAATACCAATACGCCTCTGCCTAGACCTAACACCCTTAAACAAGTGGGAGACACATCCTCCTGGCAGTAGATGACACACTTGCAGGGGCATAAGTGTTCACAGAGCTGGATGCAACCTTGGTCTTCTGGCAGGTTCCATTGTCAGAGAAGAGAAAACTCCTGACAACCTTCATAACTCCAGATGGGCATTATGCATTTGATCGCCTCGAGCTTGGGATTTTGTCAGCCCTGGAGCATTTTCAGTGCCGTATGTCACAGATAGTGGAAGACTGCACAGGTGTCATGTTCCATGCTGATGACATTAGTGTATGGAAGAGGCACACCAACATAATGAGAGACTTCATCAGGTCCTGAAGAACCTGGAAGCAGAAGGCCTGACATAGTGAAAAATGTGAGTATGCAAAGAACAGCATCATGTTCCTGGACCACCGCATATCAGCAGAGAGCGTGGCCCAGGACCCAGGCAAGGTCAGGGCTATCATGGAGATGCCTCAGCCAACTGATCGTGAAGGAATAAAGAGACTGATGGGAATGGCCAACTATATAGGCAAGTTTTACCCCAGCTGGCATCATACACTCGCCCAATCAAAGACCTGATGAGTGAAAATAAAGAATGGTGCTGGGGATAGCCACAGAGGGAAGTCTTTCAGGGCCTGAAGGACGAGCTGATTTCCCCACAGGTCTTAGACACATGCTCACTTCCAGCAGTGACGTGTACGTTGTGAGACACAAAAAGACAATGAGACAGAGGTCAAAGTGTTTGTGGATGCATTTTTTTAAAGCCTTCCTGCCACAGAAGCCAGGCTGAAAGTAAAACAAGAGGTGTACGTCAAGTGCAATCCTGAGACCAAAGGGGGAATATTGGGACCTAGTATTTGTGAAGTATAGTTGATGTGTGTAACCAAAGCCTTCAATCACATGTCTTATTTGTTCTGGAGACAAAGGAGACCTTCCATAACTCAGTCTCCCAGCGTGCTTCAACTTCATTCCTAGGTGTTAAACCTGCCCCTGGACACAACTTTCCACCACTATTGGTCACTGTGACACTTGAGGCCACCAGGCCAACAAAAGCCCAGTTTCCCCTCTTTTCTTTCTCTTTCTACTCACTTCTCCTGGAGGAGAGCTGGAGCTCCCCTGCATACCCAACCAGAGGGACGTCTCCCTAACCAAGCTCTTTCGACCTCCAAGCAGGGCCTGCCTGAATTATATACATGTGATGTTTATAATGTTCGATTTGTGTTGCTGTGAAAGCTAATCATAGTTCTGTTATATTATTCACAGACTTTCTTTGCATGCAACTAACTATTTTCTCTAACCTGGCACTACCACCTCACACACTCATCTCCCCAAACTTATAACATACATGTGACCTCAACCACATGGTGTAAACACTCAAGGGGGTCTTTTGTTTTATCATGGCCAGCCGACATTTTGAAAGCAAAGTTTTTAGTGTGTAGTTAGTACTTTCATGAGACTTAATCAATAAAGTGGCCATCTTTTCCCTTCCTTTGAAGGGTGGTGCCCAAAGGTTACTTTAATGTCAATGAATCTTATTATTTAATACTAATATTAAATATTTTTCTCATAACCAAATTTATTGAATGCCCAAAGACACAACATTTAGTGGTGTCACGCTTAAGGTATAATAATCATGACACTGTTGTGGCTAACATTCTGTCTTTTTTCACCTCCACCTCATTAACAATCACCTCGATGTAGTTGTTAGATAGTTGCTCATCTCATAGCTTGATGCCATGATTCGCGAATCAAGAGAAGTCCATTGGTCAGCAGGATATTTAAATATACATGAGTTGCTTGCATTGACCGTTTATTGTTAAATGTTCGCGTGTAGAGGGCGGACTTTGAGGCAGATCCAAAGTCAAAGTTTAAACACAGATGTAGATCTAAAAAACAAACAAAAGGAATACAACATGGCCAAAGTCCATAAACAAGATCCATAGAAATTAATCAAAAGTCCTTAACCAAACATATCAGAAGTCCAGAAAGCTCTCCTAATGGCCAAATACTAGACGGGCCACCAGATAATAGACAGGGAACAGTGAACTCATGTCCACGTTAACTTGTTAAATCATCATCGTATCAGGCCAGCATGAAATACCAGGAGCGGGAAATGTTTGAGCCCGGGACTCCGCCCCCACTCATTCGCTCAGAGAGACACACCGTGAGATCAGAGCTCATTCCTGTGAAGCAGCCGGTCAGTGACAAACAAGACACAGTGTTCAAAAACCAAGTTGAAAAGAATGTACGATGAAGCCTGTCTTGCTCTTGGGTTCACAGGGAATGAAGGAGGACATGAGGAGAGACTAGTGTATATTTTAGGTCTGAAAACTCTGGCAGCTGACAGTATGAGACCCAAAAAATAAAGAAGACACTTAGACACATTACACCCAAGTCACATGCATCTGTTCTTTTTGCTTGAGCTTTATCATCATTGTAACAAAGTGATTATAAATAAATTAAATTTTTCTCTATTTTTGAAAAAGTAAAGACTGATGGAAGAATGTAGTGATACATGTCACCAAATGACTTCAATTAAGTTGCATTTAAGCAAAGTTGAAACAGATTAACAGAAATAAATGTTGCATGTGTTAATATATCTGTTTCCTACCATCATTGTTGCGGAAATCATTGTTAATAATTATTGTGAGAAATAATTAAAATTGATGTGATCAGACATTCTCTTCACATATATTATTATTATTATTAAAAGGTGATCTTTGCAATTGTTATTCAGGAAGTTTGTATCAAACAAGTAGCCCTTCGTTAGCCTGGATGCCAGACGAACTTAGCCCCGCCCACAACATTTGAGGTCGGGAAGTTCGGTCTGGCATCGCTCCGTTGGGGAGAAACTATGCCTGAACAGAAGCGGTGAGGCTTCTTAACGCCACCGGCGGCCGGGGCATTTGCGGCCTTTCCATAGATTTATTTAGAGAGTGAATAAACACGTGAAACAGAGAAGTACCGTCATGTAATCCATTGATTTCAACAATATAACTGTATTCTGAATACCATCTACTTAAATTGTAACTGTAACGGAATACAGTTACTCATAATTTGTATTCTAAATGCGTAATGCTGGTACATGTATTCCGTTACTCCCCAACACTGTCGCTTAACATACGTCACATACTACGTTGCTCTGATTGGTTGCAAGTCTATCCAATTGAGCGAAGAGGCATTTTTTTTCCTGGTTCGGTTGAAACACGCCCCATATTCACAGCCCAATGGAGCGGTATCAGACTCATATTCTGACTAGAATTATGAGTATGACAACGTCAGGCTAGCCCTTCGTACTACTCAGTACCTTCGAAGTAGCTCTCAGTTTCAAAAAGGTTGGTGACCCCTGCCATAGACCATCGGTTCCCAAACTGGAGTACGGGGTACGTGAAGTGGTTCAGAGGGTACGCAGTAGTGTGCATGGAGACCCGGGGGGCTGGAATCCCACCTCAGCCGGCCCTCACCTTTCACTTTCAATGCGTGCATCGGACTCCTAGGTCCGTGTTCCAAGGCGGGTTGGACCCCTCCGTTATGTTGGTTTCATGTTGGTTTTCCGCCGCCACGTCCCCCCCACCCTGGGCGACACGTCATTGTCCAGGGCAGAGGTGAAAAAAAAACAGGGGGGTACGAAGCTATTATGCTATGATTTTGCTGGTCATAGCATAATAGCTATAGCTAATAGCTCATTTTATATGTGGCCCCATAACTAAAATGAGTTTGACACCCCTGCTCTAGATGTTATTTGGGGCATTTTAGCCTCTTTATTCTTTTGCGTGCAGCTTAGATCTTAAATTACAGTTTCATTTTATGTTAACCTTACACAACGCATCACCATTGTAAAATCCCTTGCTCATCAGTGTCCAGATGGAGATGAGACTTGCCACCTGTGGACAGCTGTGGACCTGGCCTTCTTTGTCCTGATGGGGGCGGTCGGTGGCTTGCTGGGGGCACTCTTCAACTGCATGAACAAGTGCCTGTCGAAGTATCGCATCAGACATATCCACCCGAAGGACAAGTTAATCAGGTGATTGTCACATCAGATGTTCACAGAGGGAGCAGTCCATCTTCATATAGAAAAATCCCATTGGTCAATCAAAGATTGTAACTGTCTTTAATAACAGTTGTGCTTTGGAAAGCAAATATTTAAAAATCTGTTGCACATTTTTGTCATTTAAATATATATATATTTTTTTTAATTAACTGAATACAGAAATACAACCATATTTACAGATAGAAATGATGATGACAGTTGAACATTCAAATTTGGGAAATAAAAAACTCGAAAAAATAAATAAATAAAAACACAGTTAACAGAAGCAATAAGTTCCCCAGTACCCCATTAATTCTCTCATATATATATATATATACCCCATAAATATATATGTCTGGCCAGCTTTGCTTAGAATGTTTTTACCCTGGCGATCATTTTTTCAGAGGCGGCCATCTCTGTCAATAGTTTAAGCCATTCTGTTCTGTTCTACTTTTTTGTGCCATTGCCCTTGCTGACTGAAAATGCTGTAGAATTAGGTTTCCTTCTTTTTGTTTTTCTGTTTTTTTTTTTGTGATGACATCTGTTAAACCAGATGGCACTGCAAGTCTCAATTCTTTCTTTATAGTACAGGTCCTGGGGAAGATTTGTATGCGCTTCATTTAGCGGAGAATATCTCAACTGTTATAGACTAATATGACCCCATTGAACAACGTGGGATGTGTGCAAAAATCTCTATCCGGGACGAAAGTCTTGAAAATGACCACAACAGGTGACACTATTATCACACTACAGGTGAATGGGACTTTTTTCCCCCTTTAAATATATCCTCATCAATTTCTACCAGATTAATGTTCTTATTAAGAGAAATACTTTTTGCATAACACTTTGTCTAAAAAAATAATATTAAAATATGCAAATGAGGCGATATCTCATTATATATGCATACATATAAACTCTTGAAGCTACAGATTCTGAGGTGATCACAATGTTCACAATGGCCATGATTATAAGGTCATATATGAGTGTAAGCATTCTGATTTGATATAAATAAAATGGTTAAAAAAAGTATTACAGCTGTCATGTTTATAGAGTATAGGTGTCAACGGGGGTTCACAGTTGAGGAGCTATACTCAAGCATGAGATCCCAAACTCTGCATTCTTCTTGGTTGACAAAGGTGGTTACTTGAGGAAGAGTGCCAAATCACAACTTGGGACTGAGCTGTTGAAGTTGTGTCCACAAATAGATATAAAAGGTCCAGATACCCCCCCGCCAACACACGCCATTGTTATCGACTTCATGGCATTGGTGAGAAAGGTCTCCTTAAAGAAACTTGATCCACCCATCAAGACATTCCACGACTTTGCTATTGCTTTGACATTTATGGTTACCAAAGCTGGAGACAACTGTGATGAGATCCATATCGTTTTCGACACATACCGAGAGGACAGCATCAAACATGGAGAGAGGGAGAGAAGAGGAAAAATCAAAAAACATGGTTGTCCTTGATGTGATATCACCAAACCAAAATGTTCCAGTGGTATTAGAGAACTTTTGGTCATCTTCCATTAGCAAAACTGCTTTAGGGCATTATATGTTGAGTGGCTGACCACCAATTACAAAGGCACCAAACCACTATACCTTGGTATATCACCACAGGCATGGATTGTGTCAGCGGCGAGTGCTACTCCATTCCCTCTGCTCAACTTCACACACGAGGAAGCTGATGACAGGATGATGTTCCATGTGCAGGACATTTTAAGTCACCGTACAGGATCTACATCACTGACACTGTCATGGGGTGACACAGATGTATTTGTGTGCCTATTATACCACATAACAGTCAATTGGAGAAGTCTTGGCCTCCAAGAGCTCTGGCTTATCCGCAACTCAGGAGTGAAAAGATCAATATTACCACTTCATGATATCTGCAAAGCGCTTGGAGACGAGCTCACACAGTGCCTCCCTGCACTTCATGCGCTGACTGGGTGTGATACAACCAGCAAAATTTCTAATAAACTTGCAGCTCTAAACACTGTCCGCAAACCGGACAACTTTTCTCTGATTCTCAATTTCAACTGTCCACAGCTAACAGAGAGTGCAATACAAATGGCGGAAACATTCTTGGTCAAATGTCTCAAACCATCAACAGACATGGAAACATTTGACGACCTGCGCATTGCTTGCATTGGACTTTGAGAGGACCGCTTGCACCTCAACTAATGCAAGAAAACATATACACCGCGTTCCACATTATTATGCAAATTGGATATAAGGGTCAAAAACATTCATTTTTTAGTTTTTGAATTAAACTCATGGATGGTATTGTGTCTCAGGGCTATTTGGATGATTGAAATCAATCTCAGACACCTGTGATAATTAGTTTGCCAGGTGAGCCCAATCAAAGGAAAACTACTTAAGAAGGATGTTCCACATTATTAAGCAAGCTACATGTTTCAGGCAAAATAGGGAAGAAAAAGGATCTCTCTGCTGCTGAAAAGCAGCAAATAGTGCAATTCCTTGGTCAAGGTATCACAACATTGGATATTTCCAAAAGAATTGCGCGTGATCATCGGACGGTGAAGAAATTTGTCACTGATTCACAGCACAAGCGGGTTCGTTCAGACAAAGGCAAAATAAGGAAGATTTCTGCCAAACAAATGCGTAGGGTTAGGAGGGCAGCCACTAAAATGCCATTGAATAGCAGCAAACAGGTGTTTGAAGCCGCTGGTGCCTCTGGAGTCTTGCAAACTTCAAGATGAAGGATGCTCAAGAGGTTTGCAAGTGTCCTTAAACCTGTTATTCGTTCCTCTAAACCAAGCTCACAAGCAAAAAAGGTTGCAGTGGGCTCAGGACTACATAAAGACTAAGTTCCAAACTGTTTTGTTTACGGATGAGTGCCGTGCAACCCTTGATGGTCCTGATGGATGGAGTAGAGGATGGTTGGTGAATGGCCACCATGTCCCAACAAGGCTGAGACGTCAACAAGGAGGTGGCAGAGTCATGTTTTGGGCCGGAATCATGGGGAGAGAGCTGGTCGGCCCCTTCAGGGTCCCTGACGGTGTGAAAATGACCCCGGCGAAATGAGTTTCTGACTGACCACTTTCTTCCGTGGTACAAAAAGAAGAACCGTGCCTTCCAAAGCAAAATCATATTCATGCATGACAATGCACCATCTCATGCTGCAAAGAATACCTCTGGGGCATTGGCTGCTATGGGCATAAAAGGAGAGAAACTCATGGTGTGGCCCCCATCTTCCCCTGACCTTAACCCTATTGAGAACCTTTGGAGCACCATCAAGCAAAATATCTATGTGGGTGGAAGGCAGTTCACATCCAAGCAGGTGCTCTGGGAGGCTATTATGGCATCCTGCAAAGACATTAAAGCAGAAACTATCAAAGAACTCACAAGTTCAATGGATGCAAGAATTGTGAAGGTGATATCAAAGAAGGGGTCCTATGTTGACATGTAACTTGACCTGTTAAGATGTTTTTGATTAAAACCTTTTTTTGATTTCAGTAAATATGACCTCTTAATGCTGCAAATTCAACAAATGACAATTTTTAGTTCTTTACAACCTATAAAATATCTTGAAACTCAGAAACTCAGAGACTGCATAATAATTTGGAACACTGCATTTTGAGTTTTTTATTTAAAAAAAAAAATACTGTTATCATTGGAAGGTTTGTTCAATAAAATTTGAATTATACTCTAACAGTTGATGACTTGAAAAATATACTGACTGGCTGTGCATTACTATTTAGGAAAATCTGAGCAAAGTGTAATCTGCATAATAATGTGGAACGCGGTGTACAAAGAGCCTATTATCAACAGCAGCTTTGGGTCCAAGCACCAAATACAGTGCCACCTCAATCTTAAATGCAGATGCTTATGGTTTTGTAAGAAAAGGCAGTTTATTAGTCCCTGAGATGGTAATCTCAAAACCTGAAGGTTTGCCAGATCCCTGCTCATGTGGCAAATGTGCACACACGAATGGATGTCCCTGTCCCGGGTAGCTGGTATCCGTTGTGGCAAATAGTTGATTGATAGAGAATTTGGCACACATCCCACGTTGTTCTGTGGGGTCATATTAGTCTATAGCAGTTGAGATATTCTCCGCTAAATGAAGCGCATACAAATCTTCCCCAGGACCTAGACTATTACCCATCCAGGGTTAGATTAATAATTTGCCAGTGCCTTACTACCTCATTCATCTCAAAAATAATTTGAGATGAAAATAAGTCCATGTTTCCACCGCTATCTTTTGAGGTGGTAATATGGAAGATTTTTATTCATACTACTAATTCTAGGCATTATTTCATTCCATAAAAAGTCATTTATTAGACAATTATACTGTTTTTTAGTATTATCATAGAGTAATTAATTAATTAGTTAATTAATAAGTAATTTAATTGTGGCCACTATCTTAATGATATAAAAAATGTCCCCCTAATGTCAGATTTATCAATTTCAATTTGTCTTAATTTTATGAACTAATGGAGCCATAATAATATATAGTGTGTTTTCTTTAGCTGAGCAGAGCGTAATGCCTAAATATTTAAATACAGCTGGAATCCATTTACACTGGAATGTACCAAGTATTGATTTGTTGCATCCTCTTGATATTGGTATATACATTCAGATTTTTGCCAATTTATTTATAGCCTGATATTTTTGAAAAAGATTCAATTGTAGATTGAACATTAGAAATTTACATTTTGGAGTCCTTGATCACTAATAAAATATAATTAGCACACATAAACATTTTATCTTTCTCTCCCCTGACCAATTTCTGCCCTGATTGCAATAGCCAGGGATTCCAGGAGTAGTGTAAAGATTAGGGCTGAGATCGTCTCCCTGTTTGGTCCCTTGTGTAAGGTTACAGAAGGGCTACATAATTCCATTGAATTGAATTACATTCACCCATTTAATGAAACTTCACCTAACACTGCAAGGAAGCCCACTCCACCTGATGGAATGCCTTTGAGCATCAAAAGAGAAGGCGACTATTGCAGTGTTTGATATGTTAATTAGATGACTGTCCGGTATGGAATTACTAGTCTCCTATTAATGTAATTACCTGGCCAATAATTTCCCAGATTTTCTCTATTTAGAAATTACTTAAAGGTACAGTGAGTACAATTTATGGACATCTAGTGGTGAAATTGGATGTTGCAGCTGAATACCCTTATGCTGCATGGCCAGTCAATTATATGCAATATACATCCCTGTTTATCAAAAAATAATCTATCCTGGAGAATATAATGTATATTTCCTCTCTTTTTTCGGTTAACAAAAATCAAATATCCATCAAACTGAGGTTCTTCATCAGTAATTTGAATGCCATTATATCTTTTGAAAAATTTATAGAAGGAAGTTGTTTTATCTAGAGCCCAGTCCAAAACTTGATTTAAAGTCTCCAGCAATGACACTGTGGCCATAAACTATGCTCCCTGACGATATATGTATTTGATGCTAGAAGCCTGTATCTTGAATACTTAGATATTATATATATATATATAGAAAGAAAAACTTTTATTACATAAATTTTCACCTATCATTCTTTTCTCCTTCATATTTTTCCTCTATTTATATTTGGAACTTCTTAAGTGCTAAAATAGCTACATATTTTTTTTTTTATGTATTTGGCCAACTCTGAATCAACCAAGTGAGTGTCTTGTATAAAAGAGATATAGTTAGTATTTCTTTGCACGTTTTATTCCAGGACACTAGCTTAACAGATGGTTTGCACTTTGAATGTGATGCTAACTTGCTTTTAAGAATGTTATAAAATATATCGATGTATTCTCCGCATTTTGCCAGAGTTTTAGAGAGTCTGCTGGTTGCCATGGTCACAACAGTGGTCATATTTGCAGCTTCCATCCTGTTAGGTGAATGTCATGACCTGCCCCCCCCTAAATCTCAAAACACCACAGTAAGTATTCACACTCAACACAACCTTTTCTTCTCCTCTGAATTAGTCAATTAGTATTTTGAATGCAGTCTGCATTTGACTGAATTTTGAAATACAGAGGCATAACTGAGGCCAGTAAACTTTTTTTTCTTTTTTAGCTTTCTGGCAGTGAGGATATCAATTCAACCATCCGTCAGTTCTTCTGTCCCAATAAGACCTACAATGACATGGCCACCTTGTTCTTCAACCCACAGGAAGCTGCCATCCACCAGCTCCTCCACCAAGATGGTGAGAGATACACTAACACAGGGGTGTCAAACTCAAATACACAGTGGGCCGAAATCAAAAAATTGCTTCAAGTCGAGGGCCACATGGGTTCAACGTTTATTGAAAACTTATTGAAAGAACCTTAGTGCACATATTGAACCTGGAACTAACAAGGCCTATAGAGTATTGCCGATAAAACAACAATAATTATGAAATAAATGAAATACAAATAATAAATAATACATAAATAAATATAAAAGTAATAAAATCAGTTTCATTAATTGCTTTCTGGCTTTATCTGCAGTATTTCCAGAGTAATTTCCAGTGAAAACATTTTCTACAGGCAAACAACAGACAAAAATAATTGACTTCAAAGAAAAATCAAATGTCGTCCCCCCCCCCCCCCCCCCCCCCTTTGCTTTCAATAAACTCACAGATCTCCTCACGCAACTGGAACCATCTTTCCAGCACCTTTCCCTGGTTCAGCCATCGCACCTGTGTGTGATAGTCACCATATTCTGGACTTAACTCCTCCAGAAAAGACTTGAACTGGCGGTGATTTGAACCTTTGGCTTTGATAAAGTTAACCGCTAATGTTATGATGCTCATCACATGTTAATTTTCAAGGTTTTGCCACACAACGACTCCTGGTGTATGATGCAGTGATAAGCTGTCAACTCACTTTTTCCTCACTTTTTTCCTCCTTCATCTTTTCTCGGTTCCACCCTTTACATCAGCGAACGTATACTGTTCCTCCCACCTGTCTTGAAAGCTCCTGTTTTCAAATGCCACCTTTCGTTTAGACATTTTTGGGGATCGGGATGGTTGAAAGTTTTCACAAGTGATATGTGATACAGACTGTGGCGCGTTCGCGGGACCGTGATTGACATGCCGACACACGGGCAGTGCATTGTGGGATCTGTCATTCACCATTGACCCGCCCACTCGTCAGCCAATGAGAGCCTGCCATTGGTCTAGAACTGACACGTGCCCCATCCCGACGTGTTCACTGACCCTCAGGAATTCTCAGTACTTATTTTGTATTGAGAACTTGCAAAACACTGCCGGCGGGCCAGCTCTAATAGTAAATAGATTTTATCATGCGGGCCACATATAATTCATTCGCGGGCCACATGTGCCTTGTGTTTGACACATGTGCACTAACACAATAGCTCTGTTAGCTAAACCATATTATTGTTCTTCTGTCCCTTCTGGGAGAGGGATCCCTCACATGTGGCTCTCTTTGAGGTTTCTATGTTGTTTTTACCCTGTTAAAAGGGTTTTTAAGTAGTTTTTCCTTACTCTTGTTGAGGGTTAAGGGCAGAGGATGTCACACCTTGTTAAAGGTAAATGAGAAAAATTGTGATTTGTGAGTATGGGTTATACAAATAAAATATGATTGATACGTCATGGAGAGGGTGGGAGAAATTGTCCAGGAGGGCATGTAACCTAGACAGCATCCTCCTGTCTGACACAGCTGTCAGAGAGTCCAGCTCCACCCCCACCGCGTCATTGGCCTTGTGTAATATGTTGAGTCTGTTGACGTCCACAACCCCTAGTCTGCTGCCCCAGCACACAACAGCAAACATGAGAGCACTGGCCACCACAGTCTCATAAAACATCCTCAGCATAGTCCGGCAGCCGTGAAGTACCTCAATCTCTGCAGGAAATAGAGGCGGCTCTGGCCCTTCTTGTAGACTGGCATCAGTGTTCTTAGCCCAGTCCAGCTTATGTTCTATAAACACTCCCAGGTATTTGTACTCCTTCAAAATGTCCATGCTGATCCCCTAGATGGAAACAGGGGTCATCGGTGTCCAGCTTGCTGTTTCTACAAGATTGGTAAATATGCTGCTGGTAACGCTGGTTATGTAGTAAAATTTACAAACAGTTCCTTTCAAATATTTAATAAGAATGTTTGTGCCACATAACATGGTCCTATTGGAAATCCTATCCTCTGGACTATTTTAGTGCTCTCTCTCTCTTTCTCTGAGTGCAGGCTCTAAAATGTCAATAAAATGTCAGGTTTCAGGTGGTATTTTTTTTTTTACTGACTGGTCATTGCCTTCCTTTTCGCCACAGGTACCTTCAGCCCTATGACTCTGTCCGTGTTCTTTGTGCTGTACTTCCTGTTGGCCTGTTGGACCTATGGGGTGTCTGTACCCAGTGGTCTCTTTGTCCCCTCACTGCTCTGTGGGGCGGCTTTTGGACGTCTGGTTGCAAACATCCTCAAAGTGTAAGAACAATGTTCTTCCCGTGTTGTAATGACTGCCTGCTCCCCATTCCTAATATCTATAAACCATCACAAGTATCAAAACAAGTCAGAGTTATATTGGATATAGGAATTTATCTCACAGCCCCTGCTCCCTTTTAGTTATGCGCACAGAGAAGAGTAAATATACTTTCAATTCATTATGAAACTCATAGGTCAGAGGTTAGCTGAATGACCTCCAAATGTGGTCTGAGTGATCAGATCTCAGGACACATTTGGGTGTGTTCACATGTACTTATTGCTGTCCACCTGTGATTGGACCGCTAAGGATGGATGTTAACACCAGGTGATATTTACATCACAGGGGACTATCTAGTCGGATAAAATCTTGGATAAAAGTTTGCTTAACTTTGACCAAAATACTTATTCTTGATCTGGACTAAAACTACACTAAAATATCAAGTGTTTTCATCAACTAGGATCAATCTAGGGAGCGGCTGTGGCTGAGGGGGTAGAGCAGTTGTCCTACAACCAAAAGGCTGGCGGCTCGATCCCAGCCCATGCCAAAGTGATGCTGAAACCCCCCCCCCCCCCCAAAAAAAAATGTCCCCTTATGGATGCTAATTGTAAGTTACTTTTGATAAATGCATCAGCTAAACATGTAATATAATGTAACTAAAACTATACGAAAACATGTTTATTTGACTTAAAAATCCCAAGTAAATTCAAACAGTGTGGTTTACTGAATCTAACTTACAAAAACATCTCCAGACTAATACATAACTAATAAACTCTTAATGCAGCGTCATCATGATGGAAAATATTTTTTATGACAAAGATTATTATTATATCTTAGTGATGGTATGCTTTTTAATTCTATCTCACTTTCTTTCACTTCCTTTGCTGTTACCATTACATCACACTTTGATTTTCCACCTAATGGACTGATGCTGGTTCTTATTGTGTGTTTGTGCTGTGGTAGGAAACTAGGAATGGACATCTATTCAGGGACCTTTGCTCTAATTGGAGCCGCTGCTTTTCTCGGAGGCGTGGTCAGAATGACCATCAGTCTGACTGTCATCCTCATTGAATCCACCAATGAAATCACATACGGGCTGCCTATCATGATCACTCTAATGGTACTGTCATACTCTGTATTTTAACAATTTCTGGAATCAGCCACTCTGTCTGTGGAGATTCACAGTCATCCAGGTCATGGTATATCCAAGTGCTAAAAACATGTCAGCTGGACTTTATGGAGTTTCTTGAAGACTTTTTACCTCATCAAAGACAATTCTTCAGTTCCCTTCTGACCTGCGGAGCTGGCTTTCCTGTGCGATACGTGAAGGGTTCACAACGTTGTTCCGTGGATCCTAACCAGTGGGTCCAGCCTCTCCGGTAACCTCAACGACTCCTAACAACCCTCCAAAAGAAATACTTTGGACTCAAAGCAGCCAGTAAGAACTGAAGAAGCCGCTTGGTTGAGAGGTGAAACATCTTCAAGAAACTCAAGAATTTCAGTTGTCCTGTTTTTTGGCTCTTTGATACAGCCACTAAACATTTTTTAATGAACAAGGTTTCAAGCACCAAGCAGTTGAGAGTATCATTCATTCATTTAAAACGTATGTTATATTTTGAGTTACAATCCTTTGATGGTGTCAGATGAAATCAACAAAGGTCGTACTCCAGCTTGACACTGCAGTAGCCTATTGATAAATGGAGGAATCTGTCTGTGTTTTGATATTCTCAACAACTATTCAGTCGATTGACTTCCCACTTTGGCAAGTATTTAGCGAAAAACCTGAGGAAGTTCAGTATTACCCAAATTTTTGGGATGAGTGGTTGTCAAAATAATAGACAGACAGATTACTCCATTTATAAACAAAAAAGGGTACTGGACTAGCATAAAATGGTGTGTATAATATATTTATGTATATATTCTGTTTGGCTCATGTGGTAAATGGTGTTTTGCTGATAATCAGGTTGCCAAATGGACTGGAGATTTCTTCAACAAGGGCATCTATGATATCCACATTCAACTAAGAGGAGTGCCACTGCTGGAGTGGGAGACTGAGGTTGAGATGGACAAGTAAGAATTACTGTTAAATATGCAAAGCCAAGTTTTGTGTTTTTCAGGGACACAGATATTTTGTGATTTATCCTTTTCTAGTTTGGTATTTTGGAACAGACCACTGCTATCTTGATGCCAAGAATGATTGTGTGTCAAAGTGGGCGGCAGTGGCATAGGATTTTAAGCGGTCGTCCTATCACCAGAAGGCCAGGGGTTATATCTCATTCTTCCCTATTCTGCATACCGAGGTGTCCTTGGGCAAGAAACTGAACTATTTATTCTCAAATAATGACTTTTTTACTAGCCACTACACAACTGCAAGCAATTAATACTTGTTGCTCCTCTACTCTGGTCTTAACAGCCAACTGGAGGAAGCTGCTATCTAGTCTACTGTCCCATCTTTGGTCTCTAAACAGAGTTTGAAATCAATTAAAGGGATAGTTCACTGAAAAAGGAAAATTCACTCATCTACTCACCAATATGCCGATGGGGGGGTGGAGTCCACAAAACACTCTTGGAGTTTCTGGGTTAAACAGTGATGCAGCCAAATCCAATTGAAGTAAGTGCGCACACATCCCTCAAGCGTGTCTGCCTCTATGCTCTTGACCAAGGGGCAAGTGACAACATCAGAGATACTCAGCAGCAACTGCAGCTATGCAGCATTGCTACTTGAAGTAGTGATGCTACCGGAACTAGCGATTACATCGCATGCACCCCAGTGTTAATTTTGTTGACGTAATCTATGCCGAACATTTTTCGTTAACAACCTTTTTCCCATGACCAAGACATGACGAAAACGGATCTTTGAAAATAAAAACTATGACTAAATCTATTTTATCTTTCGTCGACGAGGCCAGACCAGACGAAAATGTTGGTGGTTGACTAAGTCACAATCATTTTTAAAACATCAGCGGGCGAGTGTGTGTGCTCCTACATAGCGCACCGGTCCCGGGGCTCCGCCCCCTGCCCTCGCTCAGACATACAGTGAGATCAGAGCTCCTTCACGTAAAGCAGCTGGTCACTGACTCACCGGCTGCTTCTTAACAATGTAAACAGTGAAAACACAAGAGTTGCTCTGGTCTCAGCTGCTCAGAGATCAGCGCTGCAGCTTTTTGATTAGAGTAGAAGCTGCAGTTGGTTTCTACCGAGCTTCAGTTTCTGTGTCCGCCTCCAGTCTGACCTGCTCTCACTTTTTGTTTTCACATTTCGCCAACTAAAATATATCTTTTTAAGCTATTAGGCTGCAGCTATATGTTTGATTTATTTCAAAATAGGGCACTTCTTATTTCATACATTTCCCACAAATATGGGGAGGACTCAAATAGCCCTAGATAGTTCTGGGTTTAATTTATTTCAAAGTAGGCCTACACTTGCCTGTGTATTTTCTTCTCCTCTTCATAAGAGTTTGGTGTTTTCCTTTGTTGTAACAGGTAAAAATAGCAATATAATGTGTTGGGGCCGATTGCAGACAATGGGTCGTAAACGAGGCCTGCATGGCATTCTAAAGCCAGCCTGGAGTTTTTCCCTGAGTGGGGGAGCATTCCCCCACTATCCCAGAAGGCCCAGGAGGACCCCCATGGTGTTTCTGCTTTTTTCCCTGCACTGAAGATTCAACCAGACCTTCAGGTCTCTCCAGATGATCCAGTTGCTAAAGGAGGCAACAACTCAGACGTTTGTTTCATTTTTCTTTTGTTTTATTTTAAAGTTCACGCTTTTATTTTGATAAGACTATTTTGTATTTTACCTTGACAAGGCCGCGCCAAAGGAAGTTTCACTCGCAGGCCGAGCTCACAGATACTTTACCGATCAAAAGATCGGTAAAGTATTTGTGCATATGTATGTGAATACAGCTGGATTATGATAGCCCTTCATTGTTCATTATACAATCATTAATATTAAATATTGAGACTATTAATTGAACTTTTCCAAACTGAGACTGATCTTTATTGTCGTTATATAATTTCATAAATGCAACAAACTATAGTTGAGAAAAGTATAACTTTATATAAATCTTTATTAGCTTTGTGTTCAAATATGTTTTGCGGCTCCAGACAAATTTTATTTGGGGGAAGAGGGGGCAAAATGGCTCTTTTTATAGTAAAGATTGCTGACCCCTGCTATAGACCTATGCTAGGAGGGATATCTAATGGACAACCTGAGTACTGCAAGCTAGACTATTATGCAGTTGTAAACACAGCACAGGGGGTCCCTGGGTCTGAGAAGGGAAGAAAAGGAGTCTAATGTGGCTATAAAATGTAGACTAAAATGTAATTAGTTTTCGTCGACTAAAACTAGACTAAAATGTTCTGAGTTTGTCTACGAAAACTAGACTAAAACTAAGTAGTGTAAAATAAATAAATGTGAATAAAACTAATGTGCACTAAATCAAACATTGCTGCCAAAATTGGGCGAGAGCATAGAGGTGTAGGTGTGTGCGTGCATACAAACGTGAACAAGGCTCCAGAGGAGGATATCAGCAGACAATTAGGCTAAAAACATGGTATAAATGATGCCATTTCGAGTCGAATTTGCATGTTGGGGCTTACCGACACTTGGATGACACCACAGGAGCAGTATGGAGTGATTTTATGATTTTTTACATTTGAAAACGTGGTCACCAGTTACTTCAATTGTGTTGGATTTGGCTGCAACCCTGTTTACTCCTGAATACCATAAATAGATAATGAGTGAATTTTCTATTTTTCGGTGAACTAGCCCTTTAAATCTTTGTCAGGACAGTCCTCTCTTGGTGTGCCTAACTAAAAGTGTCCGGTTAGAGAGGCATCCTCCTTTTAACAAGGCTGACCAAACCAACAGTTTAATTAGAAAGAAAGTAGTAATGAGTCTGTGATGTTCAACATGATGTGACAAAGTAGAATCGTATATGTTTAAAGAGATTTTTGTCCATATTAACATATTTGTGGATCATACACAATACAGATATTGTTTAATGTGGAAGTTACTGCAGTATGCAAAAGAATTAAACAGATTCGCAGTCTGTCAGTACCTATCTTTCACTCTTTGGGTTCTAACAGTTTTCTACATTTTATTGTAGATATCAATTTTTACACAGCCATTCTGGGTGAATTCTAACATCACTGCTTATCTTTTGTCTTCATGTTATCTGTGTACAACATAATTTTTCCAAGACTGACAGCTAGTGATATCATGGAGCCCAACTTGACTTATCTGTACCCCCACACCCGAGTCCAGTCTCTTGTCAGCATACTCCGTACCACTATCTACCATGCCTTCCCAGTGGTCACTGAAAACCGGCAGAATGAGCGGGAATTTGTGAAGGGCAACATCCTGGTCAGCAACAACATTCGCTTCAAGGTATGTACCACTCAACAATTAAGCTGTCAAGGTCCAGCTTCCTACCCAGACGGAGTTGGAAAGAGTGGGGGGGGGGGGTTGAGTATCTACATTTCAGGTTAAGAAACATATCTAACGATGGTGTAGTGTAGGTTTTCTAAATGGAAAAAATCAAAGAGTTGGGCGCCAGACAGGGCTTCTTCACCTGTCAAAAATGTTATCTCCAGGTAAGAAAGTTAACCCGGATAGCTTATTTACCTAACTACAAAAGGCATCAAAGAAAAATAAATCACAAACAATCAAGTCGGTTAATCAATATATTTTCAATTGAATTATTCAATCAAGTTAACGATCAAATCAAATAGGTATGATTGATAAACAAATAACTCATATTGACCAAAATATCCAGTAATCAATGGCAAACAACTTAATTTCCAAATAAGAACAATCAACCCTCCATTAAATAAACATATTAAAGAATCTTCCATTAAGAGTTCTTGATGAGTATAGTTCGAGTTCAGATTAAGTGTGAAGGGGGAGTGTGTTCAGGAAAAAAAACTATGTATATAATATGCCGTGTGTGTGTGTGTGTGTGTGTGTGTGTGTGTGTGTGTGTGTGTGCGTGTGCGTGCGTGTGTCCAATGAAAGATAAAGCTAGGGAAATGTGTGGTTTTTTTGTTGGTCCTTCAATCTCCAGGTAGATTGAAGAACAGGGGTGAATTTTCTAGAGGCAAATTGAACTCGGTGAAGCCAGGAGAGTTTTCATAGGGAGACAGCTTGTTTGGTTGATCCATTAAAGGGGAAATCATAATCCAAACCGAGCAGGTTAGATTGGATTTTAAAATCCCCTTCAGGCTTTTTTGCCTCATGGTTCAGGATAATTGAGAAATAAATCCAGCCAGTTCTTAGATCAACTTTACAGAAACTAGTTCAACTTTTTTGTGATCTCCTTCATACAGTTACTCTCACTTTACATTCTGCCACTCCATGCTGCCTTTGTTTGTTTTTCCCTCTCCTCTCTGGCTAAAAGGTGTGTCCAAATTATCATCTCCCTCCTTTTCCGTTTGAGGAGTAAAGGGCCATTCTGTCTTCGTAGTTTTCTCCTTTTCTGCTACAATGATGCCAATAATGTACAATGTGCTAGTAAGGCATGAGGATTTCCTGTTCCTGAATGCATACATTATTTCTACCTTCTATCAAGATTTATGCCTCTGCTCTTTTCTTCAATCATGTTTCTCCTTGTGTTATTCCACCTTTTACTTTCCTTGTTTCCTTCCTCTTTACTGTCAAAAGCACTGAATTTTCAAAAAATTTTTGCAATAGGGCTTCCCCACAACTATTTTCCAACTCGTCTGGTAGTTGTCAGAGGAAGCCATTAGTCAAGTAGACATTGCACATTTATGATATTGTAATGCTGAGACAGACCAGCCGAAGGAAGGAGTTTAGGCAGTTTAGAACTCACTCTTTGAATAAGATGCATCAAACAGTACACACAATTTGAATTTGTGTTTGGTTTATTAGCTCTATAGTTTTAGGGGGGTGGTCCAAGGGCAATTTCATGAAATGTGCAAATAAATAACCAGTGCTGAGTTACATGCCGTCATCATGTGTCTGCGTCTTCCAGGTCATCTTATCTTGTCCTGTTCGTGGAGGTTGAATAAGGCACTGGGAATTTTATGTTTTACTTTTCACATGTGTAGTGAAAGTTTGGTTTGGTTACATGAATTAAACAGAACACATAGAACCTGGAAATTACAGAGACTACAATGTTGGTTTGGTTATTCATGGGATTTGTATATGTACATACGTCTACATTTTCTCATCTACAAGGTGAAAAAATTGAATGAAATCCTTTGAAATATATGTATTTGTATCGTAAAATAGCTGAAAAGGCTTGAGGTTGATGCTGCCAAGAGGGTTTAACCAGTTACAAATCCAAGAGGTCCCCTTTCTTTTAATGCCTCCATGTTGGCAGCAGCTTTGACTGTTTTCTGGTTTTCCATCCGTCAAAGGTTTCGAGCTATAAATTAAAAATTGTAAATGTTACTAAATTTAACACAAATGTCTAATCGGATAAAGCGATGGAACTTTATAACCATACGGTAAAATGTCAAGTTCACTGATATCTTTATGTTCTGAAGAGACATAATTTTTCAACACCATGATTCAAGAAGCAAAAGTTAAAATAGTTCCTGCAACTTGACTGGTTAGCAGTGGTATAAAACTTTATAAGATTACTGTGGCTGTTTCTTACGGAATAGTGGATGTAGGTCTAAGAACTGATCCTGGAATCAACCTCAAGTTATGTGTGCACCACCGCAGCAAGCCTTTATATCAGTGTTAACCTCTGTCACATGCAGAAGTCCAGTGTCATGTCCCGTGCGGGGGAACAGCGGCGACGCTGCCAGTCAATGAAGTCATACCCATCCAGCGAGCTTAGGAATGTTTGTGATGAACAGAATGCTGTGGTAGAGCCTGCAGAGGAGGGAGAGGACCTGCTGCAGCCGATGTTAGAGAGGAGGTAGGACACAAACAGGTTCACAAGTACACAGCTCCATCCATACACATAGAAAGTTACCTGAACATGTAAGTGAAATCCAGATGGAGTTTATGGATTGTTAAACTGTTGATATAACATGGACAATTTAAAGTACTCTATTGAAAACAAAGCAAACAAAGAAATAATCTACTGCATTTCCTTTTTACGTATGCATTTACTGATTATGATGGAAGTTTTCTGGAAGCTGGGGAAAATAGAACTAAGTCAGCAGCTGATATCTGATGCAGAAGGGTTTAAGACTTAATGCATCAAGGAGACCAGAAGGTGAAATATACAACACCAACAGACTAACATGAGCAATTTTGACCCCCAAGTCTGAAGATGTCTCCCACAGATGTCTCTTGGAGTTGGTGCCTCTCTGTATGTACAACTGAATTTAACAGATTTACTGTAAGAGGATGGTCAAACATTCTCTAATACTGAGTAGCTGAAACCTCTACCTCCCATTCTACTCTTACACACTCCAGGAACCAAAAGTTGTATTTAGATAGGTCTATTGGGATAATATGGTTCTATAAGCTCTTTAATATATATGAAACTCCTCTAATTATTGTACTGTTACCGTCAACATACAGGCATGCTCCCTACCCCAACTTGTACCCAGATCAGTCTCCCAGTGAAGAGTGGACCATGGAGGAGCGCTTCAGACCACTCACCTTCCACGGCCTCATCCTGCGCTCGCAGTTAGTCAACTTGCTCATCAGAGGGGTTTGCTATGCTGAGAACCAATCTGTAAGTCACCCACACACAGGACACTACATTGAATTACACTAATTTTGTGGAGACTTAAGTTGCTGTTATGCTTGATGGGTTGGTCAGCATAAATGAGCCTTTCACATGTCTGTGTCTGCATTTCTGTTTGCTGATATGCGCCACTATAAAACCTGTATTTTACAAAGAAAACTATGCAGAAAATATGTGCATAACTGTTTACATTTTACATATACAAGTTTATGGTTAAACTTCAAAACATCAAGCCCTAATTACATGTATTTCTCATAAAGTTTTGATAACAACATCTTAAGGATCAGAGTTTTTTAATTGTTTACTCCTGGCATATCTATTTGGATCTAGTGTGTAGTAAGCTAGATCTGTATTTTTAGGGCTCAAAGTCCTGCCACATAATATATCTGGAAACGTTCATTCATGATAACATTTTACAAATCCAGTTGAATGTCTCTTCATACCCTCCATCACAGAGTGCCACTCAGCCCAGGTTGTCATATTCAGAAATGACTGAAGATTACCCACGTTTCCCTGACATCCATGATTTGGACCTAACGCTGCTCAACCCCCGCATGATAGTGGTACGACAGATTTAAATGCTGAATTACAAAACTACTTTTCTGGATGAAGAAACTTTAAATGCTACATTTTTCAATATTTAATAGTAATTCTGAGTTGATAAAGGCTGAAAAAAACTGTTTCCTGCGTTTCCAGGATGTCACCCCCTACATGAACCCTTGTCCCTACATAGTGTCACCCAACACCCGCATCTCCCAGGTATTCAACCTGTTCAGGACCATGGGCCTGCGACACTTACCAGTTGTTAATGCTGTTGGAGAAGTAAGTAGTCATTGAACAAAGGTTTTAGGGTTGCTCCATTATGTAATTTAATCCAGTGTGTCATGGGGTTTACACTACATACATCTTTTACTTGCACTTGCAGATAATGCTGTCTCTGATAAAACTGTTGTTTGTTGTCTTTGATCTCTTTCAGATTGTTGGAATAATCACAAGACATAATTTAACCCACGAGTTCCTTGCGGCAAAACTTCGACAGCACTATATCACTTTTTAACCTGACTCAGATTATCCTACTGCTCTTCCCAAACTCTATTGAGCCTAGTTCTCAGCTTTTGTCTCTGTCCATTCTTTAAAACATTTAGACATTCCCAAACACATGCAAGGCATTTACACCCAGTTTACCACCATACACACATTATTTTTAGTGCAGTGGAGAACACTGTTCTCCTGTAAATGAAGCTGCACAGTTGTTTTTCTCTTAAGATTTACCTTTTTTATAGCTGAGGCATTGTCAGTCTTCAAGGACCCTAGTCTCACATCCACTGGCTTCAGTAATGGGACTGGGCCCAAACATTTTATAACCATAATCCCATAATCTGGATCCTGAATAACAACCACTATCATAGAAGGACAGATGTGATGCACGTAACTACAAAAATAAGACCTGACAATAATATCTGATTGAATATAGGTTTCCAGATCAAACTTGAGGGCAATAAGAAAAATGGTCTGTGATTTAGATCTGGTGTTGAGAAAATTCACACTGACACAACAAACTACCAAATGTAATATTACAGTTTCATTTACTATCTTCAGAATTTTTGATTGTTGTTTGTACCTTTACTTTTGATTAAGTACCTGGAATATATGCCCTAAAAGCAGGCCAACATTGCCTCAGAGCCTGCAACTAAACTTAACTGTCATAACATTCCAAGTAGGACATTCAGTAACATGTTTAACCACTTCAGCATTTGATAAATTACAATTGTTTTGCAATTATGACATGTAGTAATATTTGCAATGTCATTGCGTCAATTTAATATGGTGTCATGACTAAGAAGAGGACTGTCAGCACTGTATAGGACAGTCTTAGATTAGGATTTTGGTTTGGTATGTAATGGGAAATTTATAGGACAGGATCTTTGGAGGATAAACTGCAAAATACTGTTCTTTTTAAATGTTTTTGTTAAAACTCTGCTACAAAATTTTCATCAATTTTGTATCTTTTTGGCCCATATTCCTAGTACATTATGTTATTGTTATTCTTAAAATAACTAAAATATAACTTATGAGAAAGGAAAGGAAAAGGAATCAGAGTTGTACTTTGTATTGATTGTCCACTGTATGTCAGGTTGTTTGAATATAGCATCAATGATGGCACATATCTATGATATGATGGCACATATCTAAATTAAACATCCCATCTTTGAGCCTTATATATGTTATTCAAGAGAGTATTTTTTAAATATTTGTATTATTTGCTGTTTGTGCTGTTTATGATTCAGTGTTGAAGAGTTGCATTGTTACTTTTATGGTCTAAGCATTGAATTAGAATTATCTTGACATCACAGAAATTCTGCAGCAATTAAATAAAATTCTGTCATTGTATGTGATTTGTAGATTTATGGAAAAATAATCATAAACTACCTGCAAAATTATTCAATTCAAGAAAAATGTTTGCATAGTGCCTAATCACAAAATATATATTATCTCAAGGCACTTAATACATTAAGGTGGAAATAAGAATTTTAAATTATAGAGAAACCCAACAGTTCCCACAACGTGCGGCACTGACGTCTGTGGCAAGAAAAAACTCCCTTATAAACTGGAAGAAACCTTTGGCAGAACCAGACTTTATGGGGGCCACCCTTGACCGGTTCAGGTAAGTGTAGAATAATGGGGTCTCTTCCCAGACCAGAAATAAACTCAGTTTCAGAATGACTACACTTAGATGGAACATTTTAACTAAAAGCTGCATTGGTAAAACTATGGAACAAGTGACACATTTAATATGTAAAACCAATGTGTAAAACTTAACAATGGGTGACTATTTTTGTGACTATTCTCCTCTTCAACATGTGTTTAAAAAGTGTTATCTTTTGCAGTACAGACCAAATATTCTGTGTCTGTTCCCCTCTTCAACATTTATGAAAATTATAATATGCACTGAAACTTTTCAGTCTTTTTTTAAGATGAAAATTAGAACAATATTAAGGTATTTTAAACGTGCTGACGTCGGCCTTGGTGTGCAGCGTGCTCAGGAGCAACACGTTCCTGTTTTTCTTTGGGATGTAAGACACCAGAGTGGCGGTTGGATAACACCTCTCTGACCCTGAGCAGCCCGGGAGCTCGGGCTTGTTCTTCCGGACTGTGCCGACCATGGTGATCTTCCTCTCCAGCAGCTGCCATGCGAGTTCATGGGAGGTAAAGTAATTGTCGCATGTGACGTTACGACCGTGTAGTCCCTGCGTTACATCAAGCACTACCCGCAACCCCAAGTTCCATTCTGGGCGTCCGTTGCCCGGCTTTCCGGTGTACACTTGCATCTTCCAAGCGTAGCTGGATTTTGCATCGCAGGTCACCCACGACTTGATCCTGTATTTCGCCGGCTTGCTGGGCATGTACTGACGGAAAGGCCACCGCCCTATGGAGATTGAGAAGAAGAGGAGAGGAGAGCAGGACGAGGATTAGCAGCCGCTATGTACCTGACATAATAATACTATTAATAATATAATATAAAGACTAACCTCTGAACGGAACTGAACGTTGCTCATCCACGATCACTTATGGCCCCGGGCTGTAGAGACACAATAGCCGCGCCATCCACGTGTCCCAGACTTCTCGCACCGCCGCCAATTTGTCCGTGGCTCTTCTCCAGCACATCGTCTCGCAGACGTCGAAGCACAGCAGTCTGGAGTACGTGTGGAATAGTTTTAGGGGCAACGCGCCAACGTGATATCGTGGTATGGTCAGGGAGCGTGGCACACGGTGAATGGGACACTGGCGGCTCTTTATACCCCTCTTGATTACAATTGGAATCAGCCGTGGGTCTGATTAACCCCACATTGCAGCACCCCAGCGCCTAATTGGCCCCCCCAGAAGAATCGAGAATGACAATCCATTTGTCTCAACTACACCCAGGAGAATTGGATAATAACAATCCTTACCCTAACCCTCTACCTGAACAGCCAGGGCTTGCGGATGATCACACGCATGCACACAGACACACACACAGACGCACTCTGGGTCAATTCGACCCAAGAACAACACAAGGGTTAAACTCACTAATGAGATAGGTGGGCAATATGCATGGAGCAGAGCATTTCCATTCTCGGCTTTATTTTGGAGACGGCAACTCTGAGATCATTCTCCACGTTTAGCTGTGATCTGTATTTATTCTTTAAGTATGTCAGGGCTGAGAAAGTCTCTTCGCACAAGTCCGCCAACCTTGTTAACCAGTCAGGGTTGGTGAGGTGGTCAGCGAGCTGGGATCTATGCTCTATCAGAAATAGGCGCACCTCGTCCGGCAGTTCATACTGGCGGCTCAGCACATTTCCCCGCAAGAGCAAGTCTGATATTGAGTGGACATGTTTTTATGTAGTTGACCATTTTTATCGCAATGTCAAGAAAATGTTGCTTGCAAGAGATTCTCTGTGGATTATACAGTGCGTGAAATTTACGTGTGGCGCCACTTTTAAGACTCTCGCTTTCAGTCCTGCCTTTTCCCCCAGCATCGCTCCAGTCCTGTCCCTACACACACAATACAGTTTTCCGAAGATAGTCCCTCTTCTTTTAGTTTTGTTAAAATGTCCTCACCTGTGCACGTCCGCTCCGGAGCACGGAGCAAAACATCATTACGTTTTCCGTCAAAACTTTATCTGATGAAAACAAGCAGCTGGGCAGAGTTTAAAATAACTGTGGATTAATCTAACTGTAAATCATATTTCCCTTTCTTAACTCTATCCAACAGCTGGCACTTAATGTTCTGGGCCATGTCTGTGATGCGCCGGGCAATAGTCCCGTTAGACAGCGGGACTGATTCCAGCTCATGTGCTTATAATTTATCCCCATGCATGGCCAGATTTATAGCTACAGCAGCAGGTTTAGGTAACGTTTCGTTGTAATAACTTCATGGGTCAACAAAGAAAATGGAAAAAACTGATGGAAAAAAATTTTATTGCATGGTTTTAGTCTAATTTCAACTCATATTTATGTATATATTTATACAATAAAGGGTTAAAAATTATATTTTAAATCATTTTAAAATTGTATTTGTTTTTTGGACAGCATCTCGCGAACCAAATCATTATTGCTTCCCGGTGGCTGCCTGAAGAATGTCATAAACCGCACCTCCTTAATGTCAGTTGTTGTGACATGGACCAAACTAAAAAGTCTACTACTAAAAAAAAAGTACCTACTAAAAGGTACTTTTTTTTTTTCACACTGTATTCAAGTTATATAATAACAAAAAATGTTGCACAATCAAGAGAGAGAGAGGAGTCGTATATACAGTAAGGCAGCCGGACTCTAGAATTACCACTGTATAGGCAACAGTATTGAGTCACAGGTGATAGCCACACTCTGACTAATCCCCTGATGAAGATTTTTTTTTTTTTTTACAAACATTTTTATTGATTTCACATTTGCAGTAGACAATACAATCAAAGACAGTTTCATTTCCATTTTGTATAACCCCATGCCCATCCCAGAGATCTTCAAACATTTTAACAACAGTATAATATACCAGATCGGTTTTAGATAACACGACATACAGAAATAGATAAATAAATAAATAATAAACAATAATAATAATAAAATAATAAGGTAATACAAATAAATTAAATAAAATAGATAAAGAAGGGGGTGTAATATAAGTTGTTTGCTGCCTGCGTCTGCATGCTCAACTGATCAGCCCACTATTCCTGGGTCAGGTTAAGTACTAAGAGTCATATCAAATGGGGTGGGGGTCGGCAGACTATTCAAGGTGTGAGCAAAGGATCAGGGGGACGTTTCAGTGGCAGGGAGTTTATCGACATAATCCAGAAGTGATTTCCAGTGCGAACTTCTCAGGGCGGCGTCTAAGGCTGAATTTGATTTTCTCCAGTTTCAATAGAAATAATTAATCATGTAGCCAGGATTTGCAGGAAGGTGGCTGGGAAGATTTCCATAAGAGAAGAATTTTTCTACGTGCAATCAAGGACGCAAAAGCTATAACATTTTCCAGCAGGGATGTGGTTACAAGTTCATCAGGAGGCACCCCAAAAGTAGCTATCTGTGGTGAAGGACTAACAGGTATACCTAGGATGTCAGAGATAGATTTAAAAATTGATTGCCAGTAATTTAGCAACTTGGAGCATGTCCAGAACATATGTGTCAGATTGCATGGCGTCTGAGAGCATCTGTCACAAGTTTCAGATGTCTTGTCTGGGTAAAGTTTGAAGAGTTTGTCTTTGCTATAGTGCAGCCTAAAAAGAACTTTAAATTGGATAACAGAAAGTCTGGCACAGCTGGAAGAGGAGTTAACAGCTTTCAACGCCTTTTTCCAAAGAGCATCGGAAATGCTTATCTGGAGTTCAGTTTCCAAGCCGGTCCTGCTTTTATTCACAGATGAATCGTTTGTTGGTGATAAGAGATTATAGAGATATGAGACATGGCCCTTAGGCAACAACTTAGCCTGGAGTACCAGATCCATGCCGCTGAGGGGTGGGGCTTGTGGAAACTGAAAAGAGTAGGTTCGAGCAAAATCGCGAAGTTAGAAGAAGCCAAAGAAGTCTGTATTACCTAGTCCAAAGGTTGAACATAGTTGATTAAAACTGTCAAAAAGTCCGTTCGTGTACAAGTCTCCCAGGCATCTCAGGCCTTTATTTTCTAGAGTTGCAAAGCGTGAGTCAATTGGATGTGCAATTTCTGAGAGAGAGGGGGAGGGTACTACATACTAGTGCTTGAAGGGATGTGGAACATGAGCTCTCTTCCAATTGGCACAAGCCCTGTTGAGGAGTGGTGAACCAAAGTAAAATCTTTAGTGCGTTAGCCGGCCAATAGTACCCAAGGAGATTGGGCAGTCCTAGGCCACCCTCTGATCTGCTCCTCTGGAGCAAGGATTTATTGGCTCTGGCTCGTTTACCTGCCCAAATGAACGTGGATATGATGCTATTGATACAGTTAAAAAATGAACAGGGGAGGTAGATTGCTAAGCATTGAAAAAGGTAAAGGTACCTTGGTAAGATATTAATTTTTACCGTTTGCACTCTACCTGCTAGAGACAGCTGCAAACGGCTCCATTTCTGAAGATCCTGTTTGACTGCATCAGTCAGTACCGAAAAGTTTTGTTCTTTCAGCGTGCGCATTGATCGTGTGATCATTATTCCTTGATATTTTATGCCAACCACAGCAGTCTTAAATGGTATGAGATGAGTTGGAATTTCTGTAGCTAGTTGGTTTATTGGGAACCACTCACTCTTGGAGATGTTGAGTTTATATCCGGAGAATATGCTAAAAGAGTCCAGGATTGAGAGAATAGATCAGCATACAATGAGACCCGATGTTCCTCTCCATGTCTCCTTATTCCTTTCAATCCCCCTTCTGATTTCAATGCTATGGACAGCGGCTCAATGGCAAGCGCGAACAGCAGTGGAGAGAGGGGGCACCCTTGACGTGTGCCAAGAAAGAGGGGGAAAGGATTGGAGCGCTGTGTGTTCGTGCATACTAATGCCTGAGGAGATGAGTACAGTAATTTGATCCAGGACACAAAACGTGAGCTAAACCCGCTGCAAGGAAGAGAAAAGGTAAGGCCATTCTACTCTATCGAAGGCCTTCTTGGCATCAAGTGAAATAACCATCTCCGGATCTGTAGAGGAGGATGGAGTATGAATGATGCCGAGAAGTCTCCTGACATTAGAAAAGGAGTGCCCCCCGCTGATGAACCCCGTCTGGTCAAACGGCGTGCTAACATTTTCGCCTATATGATGCGCAGTTTAGAGGGTCCTTGTCTTTTTTATAAATGAGTGAAATGGAAGCTTGCGTTAGGGTTGTTTGCAGAGAGCCCTGGCTGTATGAGTAGTTAAACATCTCCAAAAGTACAGGGGCTATCTGGTTAGAAAGCCGTTTATAAAACTCAACGGGATATCCGTCAGGGCCCGGTGATTTGCCACTATTCATTGATCTTATTGCTTCTTTGATCTCCGAGAATGTTAAAGGAGCGTCTAGTGCCTGATTATCATTAGGCGAGACTTTTGGTACATCTAGATTTTGAAAGAAAGCGTCCATATGGGTTTCATCATCGGGGGATTCAGATTTATACAGTTGTTGATAGAATAAACTGAATGCCTGATTCATCTCTTATCTGGATGATTTGGTTGGATTCTTGTTTGGCCTTTAGCTGGTGAGCAAGGAGACGCCCAGCCTTGTTGCCGTGTTAATATATTGATCCATAGGAACGGAGAAGTAGTCGTTCAGCTTCTGTTGTAAGGAGCAAGTCAAGTTCTGTCTTAAAGGGACTCTTACCTTTGTTGCATTTGAGAATTACAGCACATTCAAATCATCCCGCCTTCCTCCAATGCCCCACCCCCTCGTTCCCATCCGCGGTGTTTTTTCTTTTGTTTTTCCCCCTGGGAGCGGCTGTTTCAGTACGCCGTGGACCACTTTGGTCTGCCATCGTCAGTCGCTACGGTCGATTCGGTCGCTACTCGCTACTGTCTGCCGTGGAATCAAAACAAACCCTATAGTTGAGGACGCGCCTTGATGACGCGGGCCCGAATGCGCCAGAAGAAGCAGACGGGCTTCCTGTCTGTTTCCATGCAGCAAACAGACAGGTCTGTCGGCCAATAAGGTCCTTCGGTCCGAAGAATTTTATTGGTTGAAGTTTTCACTAAATATTACGAGAGTGAAATAATTGTTTGCTTTAACTCCTGGTGGGTCTGTCTTGCATTTTAGAGTGTCATTACCTTATTAATACCAATTTAACCTTATCCACAAAAAGTGTAAAAATGCAACAAAGGTAAGAGTCCCTTTAAATCCAAGTCTTTCTTTATATATGTCCGGAGTATTTGTTACTGCTAACGATCTATCCAGATCTGTGATTAATCTTTCTAGTTCTTCCTTACGCATTCTGCGTTGTTTATTTGCATAGGAAACATATGAAATTATCTTGCCTCTAAGAAAAGCCTTCAAGGTGTCCCATAGCAATGACGGGGAGGTTTCCTCATTTTTGTTAGTGTCGCAGAAGACTGAGATTGAGTCAGAAATATGGTTACAAAATGTTTCTTCCCTTAGTAAAAGAGGGTCAAGACGCCAGGATCAAAAATGTTTGGGTTTTAGGTCGAAACAGAGATCTAGTACTAAGGCTGAGTGATCTGAAACCGTTATGGGTAAGTATTGTACATGAAGAAGAGAAGAGATAAGAGTTTTATCCACTAGGAAGTAATCTATACGGGAGAAAGAACGATGGGCATGCGAGAAAAAGGAATATTGACGAGAAGATGGGTTCGTAAATCTCAAGGGATCGACGTAGCCATACTGGTCCATGATGGCGGACAGGGTTTGTGACATCATTAATGGCGGAATAGTTCTGTGGCTCGATCTGTCAAGAACTGGGTCGATAACACAATTCAAATCCCCTCCAAAAATCAAAGTATGAGAGTCCAGATAAGAAATTAGAGAAAATACTGAATTGAAGAAGCTTTGGTCATCCCAATTAGGGGTGTAGATTGATGCAAAGATTACAGGCTTTTGGTACAACATACCAGAGATAATTGTATAACGTCCTTCTGGATCTGTGATAATATTACTGGAGGTAAATTGAAGATTTTTTCTGATTAGTATGGCTTTCCCTCTTGTCTTGCAGTTAAATTGAGAGTGAAAGATTTGTCCTATACATGGTCGGTTAAACTTTCTTTGGTCAGTTTTTAGCAGGTGCGTCTCTTGAAGTAGAATCACATCAGTATTCAGATTTTTGATATATGTCTTTATCTTAGTCCGTTTTAATGCGGCATTCAAGCCCCCCGTGTTTAAAGAGGTGAACCTTACCACTTGCCCACCGATGGTCCCTCCATCTAGTGAGCCAGTCATATTACAATAAAGGAAGAGAAGGTATCAGGTCAATTCTAAGACGCAGACAGCAAGAGATGAGTGAAATAATAATAAGCCTTTTTTGGCAACAATGGTTAAAATCTTTACATTTTCATCGCAGATAGGCCCAAGGGGCGCAAATGCGCTGGAAACAGTGAGATAAGCCTTTTTTTGCAACAATGGGTAAAATCTTGACTTTTTCAAGATTTTGTGAGAGATCAGCCCAAATGTCACAAAACCGCTGGAAATTAAGAGATAAGCCTTTTTTGGCAACAATGGTTTATATCCTGACTTTTTCATCACAGATCAGCCCAAATGTCACAAAAGAGCTGGAAACAGGGAGATAAGCCTTTTTTGGCAACAATGGTTAAAATCTTGACTTTTTCATCACAGATCAGCCCAAATGTCACAAAAGAGCTGGAAACGGGGGGATAAGCCTTTTTTGGCAGCTATGGTTATAATCTTGACTTTTTCATCACAGATCAGCCCAAATGTCAGAAAAGCGCTGGAAACGGGGAGATAAGCCTTTTTTGGCAACAATGGTTAAAATCTTGACTTTTTCATCACAGATCAGGCCAAACGTCACAAAAGAGCTGGAAACGGGGGGATAAGCCTTTTTTGGCAGCAATGGTTAAAATCTTTACTTTTTCATCACAGATCAGCCCAAATGTCACAAAAGCGCTGGAAGCCTTTTTTTGCAACAATGGTTAAATTCACATCAAAAGCGCAATGAATGGTCTCTCTTTCATATTTGCTCAAAGTGCTCAAAACTGCTGTAAACTGTGAGATAAGCCTCATTTTGCAACAATGTTTATGGTTTGGAGGTTTCATGGACTAAAGCTGAAAATCAGTGCTGTTTGGCTGCCATAATGGAAATAGGGTCACTCATCACCTTATTTTCTCAAAACGTCTTCAGTTTATTTACATGATACCTAACATGCAGACAGTAGATGTTTCCACTAAAAAAGGATGAGTTGAAATCTTTGTTTTAACATTTACGGAATTCTTTAAAACAAAGTTTTGAAGTCCCTAATAAAAAAGGGGCAACTAACCGGTTTCTCTTCTTCTGATGTTCAAAGTGCTGAAAAAGCACTGAAAACGGTGAGATAAGTCTTTTTTTGCAACAATGGTGAAAATCTTTCCTTTTTCATCAAAGATCAGCCCAAATGTCACAAAACAGCTGGAAACGGGGAGATAAGCCTTTTTTGGCAACAATGGTTAAAATCTTTACTTTTTCATCACAGAAAGGCCCAAGGGGCACCAAAGCGCTGTAAACGGGGAGATAAGCCTTTTTTGGCTTCTTTGGTTAAAATCTTGACTTTTTCATCACAGATCGGCCCAAGGGGCACCACAGCGCTGTAAACGGGGAGATAAGCCTTGTTTTGCAACAATGGTTAAAATCTTGACTTTTTCATTAGAGATAGGCCAAATGTCAGAAAAGAGCTGAAAACTGTGAGATAAGCAATGGTTAAAATCTTGACTTTTTCATCACAGATCAGCCCAAATGTCAGAAAAGAGCTGGAAACGGGGAGATAAGCCTTTTTTGGCAACAATGTTAAAAATCTTGACTTTTTCATCACAGATTAGCCAAAATGTCAGAAAAGAGCTGGAAACGGGGAGATAAGCCTTTCTTGGCAACAATGGTTAAAATCTTGACTTTTTCATCTCACATCAGCCCAAATGTTACAAAAGTGCTGGAAACGGGGAGATAAGCCTTTTTTGGAAGCAATGGTTAAAAACTTGACTTTTTCATCACAGATCAGCCCAAATGTCAGAAAAGAGCTGAAAACTGTGAGATAAGCCTTTTTTGGCAACAATGGTTAAAATTTTGACTTTTTCATCAAACATCAGCCCAAATGTCATAAAACAGCTGAAAACGGGTTAATAAGCCTTTTTTGGCAGCAATGGTTAAAATCTTGACTTTTTCATCACAGATCAGCCCAAATGTCACTAAACAGCTGGAAACGGGGAGATAAGCCTTTTTTTGGAAGCAATGGTTCACATTTTGACTTTTTCATCACATATCAGCTCCAGTGTCAGAAAAGCGCTGGAAACAGGGAGATAAGCCTTTTTTTGGAAGAAATGGTTAAATTCTTGAATTTTTCATCACACATCATCCCAAATGTCACTAAACAGCTGGAAACGGGGAGATAAGCCTTTTTTGGAAGCAATGGTTAACATTTTGACTTTTTCATCACATATCAGCTCCAGTGTCAGAAAAGCGCTGGAAACAGGGAGATAAGCCTTTTTTTGGAAAAAAATGGTTAAATTCTTGAATTTTTCATCACACATCATCCCAAATGTCACTAAACAGCTGGAAACGGGGAAATAAGCCTTTTTTGGAAGCAATGGTTAACATTTCTGACTTTATCATCACATATCAGCTCAAGTGTCAGAAAAGCGCCGGAAACAGGGAGATAAGCCTTTTTTTGGAAGAAATGGTTAAATTCTTGAATTTTTCATCACACATCATCCCAAATGTTACTAAACAGCTGGAAACGTGGAGATAAGCCTTTTTTGGAAGCAATGGTTAACATTTTGACTTTTTCATCACATATCAGCTCCAGTGTCAGAAAAGCGCTGGAAACAGGGAGATTAGCCTTTTTTTGGAAGAAATGGTTAAATTTTTGAATTTTTCATCACACATCATCCCAAATGTCACTAAACAGCTGGAAACGGGGAGATAGGCCTTTTTTGGAAGCAATGGTTAACATTTTGACTTTTTCATCACATCACATATCTATTTTAAAATAGCTGTTATCAAACCCCTACTCAAAAAACCCACCCTAGACCCAGAGGTTTTAGCAAATTACAGGCCAATATCCAATCTCCCCTTCCTCTCTAAAATCTTAGAATCTTAGAATCTTAAAAAGTTGTAGCCAATCAGCTGTGTGAGTTTCTCCAGGAAAATAATATATATGAAGACTTTCAGTCTGGGTTTAGAACCAATCACAGCACAGAGACAGCCCTGGCAAAAGTCACTAATGACCTTCTAATAGCTTCAGATCAGGGACTTGTGTCTGTCCTTGTTCTGTTAGATCTCAGTGCAGCATTCGACACAATTGACCATCAAATTTTATTACAAAGACTAAAACAGTTAATTAACATTAAAGGAACGGCCCTAAACTGGTTTAAATCTTATTTTTCTGATCGCTCCCAATTCGTACAAATTAATGATGAGTCATCTGTGCGCACCAAAGTTAACCATGGTGTTCCACAGGGGGCTGTGCTCGGCCCAATTTTATTCTCATTATATATGCTTCCACTAGGAAACATTATCAGGACACACTCGGTAAATTTTCACTGTTATGCGGATGACACCCAGTTATATTTGTCAATAAAACCTGATCAAAGTAATCAATTAACTAAACTTCGAGCATGTCTCAAGGACATAAAAATCTGGATGACCCGCAATTTTCTCTTATAAAACTCAGATAAAACTGAGGTTATAATACTCGGCCCTAAACACCTTAGAGAAACATTATCTGATGATATAGCTGCGCTAGATGACATTGCCCTTGCTTCCAATGAAACAGTCAGGAACTTGGTAGTGATCTTCGATCCTGATTTGTCCTTTAATAGTCACTTAAAACAAATTTCTAGGACCGCCTTTTTCCACTTGCGTAATATCTCAAAAATCAGACATGTCCTTTCGCAAAAAGATGCAGAAAAATTAGTCCACGCCTTTGTTACATCGAGACTGGACTATTGTAATTCATTATTATCAGGCTCCAGCAGTAAGTCGTTAAAGACACTGCAGCTGGTCTAAAATGCCGCAGCACGTGTCCTGACAAGAACTAAGAAAAGAGAGCACATTTCCCCAGTATTAGCATCACTACACTGGCTTCCTGTCAAATCAAGAATAGAATTTAAAATTCTCCTCCTCACCTTCAAGGCCCTTAATGATATGGCACCTTTTTACCTTAAAGAGATGTTAATACCATATCAACCTACTAGAGCACTCCGATCCCAGAATTCAGGTTTACTTGTCGTCCCTAAAGTCTCTAAAAGTAGAGTAGGAGCCAGAGCTTTTAGCCGTCAAGCCCCACTCCTGTGGAATAATCTCTCACTTTCAGTTATGGAAGCAGACACGCTCTGTTCGTTTAAAAGTAGACTCAAAACCTTCCTTTTTGATAAAGCTTATAGTTAGAGCTAATTAGTGGAATTTATGACACAAGACACACGGAGCTTCTCTTTCCTGCTTCTCCTTCCTTTTCTACATCCCTAACACATGAAGGTAATTCTTATCTCATCAGTACATGTTACTAACTTGACCCCTTTCCCGGAGTTTCTGTGCCTTAGCGCCCGCGGATGCAGGGCCACTGCTGTGGCCGCACCATGGATATGATTGTGGATCGCGCGTCAGAGGTCGCAATGGTGGATCCAGTTCGGTGGATTCTGTATCGTGCCTGCTGATCGTAGTGGTAATGGAGGATCCTTTGTCTCGCTGGCATCAGCTGATGGTGGACCATTACCGAGGCGGCAGCTGATAATGGATTCTAACTGGCGGCAGTGGACAATAACTGTGGACTATAGTGGATCCCATCCTGATGCTGGATCGTGATCTTGCTGCTGACCAGAGACTATGATTGCAGCAGGACTGCTTCACTTATAGTATTGAAAAAATGTTTACCCTCATCGATGCTGCTAAAAACTTTAATCCTGATGATGTTTTCTTATCTGATGACATCTATTGCACTTCTGTCCGTCCTGGGAGAGGGATCCCTCACATGTGGCTCTCTCTGAGGTTTCTACATATTTTTACCTGTTAAAAGGGTTTTTAGTAGTTTTTCCTTACTCTTGTTGAGGGTTAAGGACAGAGGATGTCACACCATGTTAAAGCCCTATGAGACGAATTGTGATTTGTGAATGTGGGCTATACAAATAAAACTTGATTGATTGATTGATTGATTGATACATCCCTTTATTTCTCAAGATTTGTGAAACATGCTTAGGAACATTCAATGACATTTAATTGAAAGTTGTTATTATTTATTCAGCTTTACTCAGACAGAAAAAAGCCAGTATTGACTTTGAAAGGCTCTGATTTTCTATTTAACTTTGCTATGTAACCCAGTTTTGTCACAGTAGGCCACTGAAGCCATGACACGTTGTGCTTGTGAGGCGTTCAGATGCTGTCTGTTTGTCTTATTGCTGATGTTGCCGAGGAACAAAGTTTGAATCAGCTTCCTTATGGTCTGGTTGTTGTAGACAATCAGGGTGTGGTTCAGGTTTGAAAGGCTCTGGTTCTCCAGCGGGAGGTCGACCTTGTTGTCAGGTGTGGGAGGAGCGTAGACACTGTTGTTGACTCTGTTTGGGTCGGGGATGTTCTTCTCATAGTTCGGTGGAAACACCTAATAAATCTGGAAACTCCCTGAGGACAGCAGGGGACAGAATGACCGAATGAAGAGATGGATCACAGTCAACGCATTCTCAAGTGTCACTTACCATAGAGGAGCCAGATGAAGACAAAGAGGAGCAGGCTGATGATGCACACAGTCCAAAGGGTATTCCGCGGCGCTGCTAGACAGAGGAGCTTTGGCAAAGCAAACAGGCCTATCACCAGCAGGGCTGATAGCCCACACACCATCACATACACTGGGATACCTGGTGCTGCTGGACACTCAAACATGTACACTGCACCTGTTTACAAAAAGTTTTATTACAAATACGTAAGTAGAGTAGCGTCATTTATTGATTGGATATTGAAATCTAGTCACTTGATTTGACCTTAATTAATGTTTTGTATGCAAACAATGTGTCACAATATTAGAAATTTCAATCATTTGCAAAATGTTCAATCACTGAAATCATTGTCATATCATTTTAAGTGTTACTACAACATTGCCATGATGAATTAATCAAATAATGCTAACATTTTATCATGTCCAGATTTTAACGCATTTCTAGTAAATCGGCAAATGGCCTTTTTCAGTGTGGATCATAGACTATAAGGTGTGGATTTCAATAATAATTTCTATGGAGACATTTAATTTTAGAACAAGTTTGACTATAGCGGACCAGCTGAAACTAATACTAGCCAGTGACGTCACATACAGCGGAATGAGGTTAATGAAACCAGGTGTGCGACGTGAGACAAAGGCGCCGCAGAGAAACAGTTTTTCAACCGCACGCTCCTAAGTTTGTTGATTTTCGTTAATTACTGCTTGTTATTTTGCTCCTTTGGACATTATTTAATTACTATACATGAAGCTACCAGTTGACTTGAACAAGACGTCAGGCCACCTCATATACAGACATCACACAACACGCAAGCATTCATCCACCTCGTCTCTTCAAGGGGACCCGCAAGCAATTCCACTCACGGTAAGAAGACAATAAACATGTGCGTGTTGGCGTCTGACTGGCTTTAATATGAAAAGGAGGAACAGAAGCCAGAACATACACCTAACTTGCTGAAACAAACCAATCAGAGGACACTATTACGCTGCTGCTACATTAATTTTTACCTTCATGAATACCTTAACACTAAACCCCCAGGTATGTTAAATTATGGAATCAATGTACAATACTATCAGTTATCAGTCCTGAGACCTAATTGTTAATTGCAACAGTAATCACTGTATTCTGCTTTTCTCCAGTGGCTCTGTCCTTCACATCGAATAAAGAAAAATACTGAAAAATCTGGGGGCATCAAAGTCATTGTTTAACTGTAAGGGAGGCATGTGTTTCCATAGCTGTACATACTTATCTATTCAGCAGTAAAGATCCAGTGTGTAAGATTTAGGTGAAGGGGATTTACCGGCAGAAATTAAATATAAAATAATCCTAGTGATGTTTTCACTAGTGTGTTTTATCTAATTGTACAAATTGTTTTCTTTACCCTAGAACAGTGGTATTAAACGTTTTTCAGGCCAAGGCCCCCAAACTGGTGGAGAGATGGAGCAGGGACCCTCTACTATATATATTGTATAAAATTGTGTTTTATATTAAAATGGGCCTAGAGCCAACCTTGCTACCGTTCCCTGCCACAGTTTAATGTTTCTATAACTATGATGTTCTCAAAATGTTCATTTATTAACAGAAATGGCTCACTTACCTAGAGTTATCTGGGCAACTGGGAAAGCTGTTGTAATAGAAAGGAGGACAAAGAGAAGATTCATATTCCATATTTAATAACATACTTGGTATCATTCTTTGCTTATTTTTAACCTTTACATACCTGCAATAAAAACACTTGCACAGAGCAAACCACATAAATGGATCCCCAAGTCCTTTGCCATCCTGACTCAGTTATCTGGAGTAAAAGAGAAAGACCCACTTAATTAGCACAGGTAAACACCGCAAACTGATTAGTTATATAAAGACTTGTTTTTTGTGAGCTAAAATCAAGAGGTAAATGTTAGGAGGGAGAGTAGCTTACCGTCGGGCTTGTGCTCAGTCTTTGAAAACACCAGTTTGGGTTGTTAGCCAATATAACATGTCACAACTCTGAGGTGTTTCCCACAAGACACTGAAGAACTTGATTGCATCACTTCAGGATGGAACATGTAAGAACGGATTTTCCTCTGATGAGTTGATATTACATTAACATTCCAGTGCAACTGTCACAGTTGCGGCTGCTGTTGCTAGTTTTCTGAAAGGGTCAGAAGTTGGACGGGAGTATCAGCCTTAAAAATTAGATATTCAAAAAGCCTGTATATATATGACCTCCAGAAGATGTCCGGACAATTGGGTCTGGACTTTAGCTTTAATAACTATTTAATACTGTAAATACTTTACTCTTGTTTTACTTGGGATGCTTCAATAATAGTATTTGTGGCAAGAGACGTTGAGAACAAGTAGTCCCCACTTATCATTTTTATTTAAATGCACAGGAACAAAAGTAAATTCCAGTGGCTTTGCTCAGTCTTTGTCTCCTCAGTGTCTGGGTGTCTGTCTACTCTTCAGTTGTTGTCGTCTGCCACAGAAAAGACTGTGGAAACTTTCTTATCATCAATGACAGCCAGAAAGGCTCCGTCATTAGAGTCGGCCATGTCTGTGACCGTCCCTAAAACCTTGAGGGTTTTGCCATCATCCTTCAGAGTGTTGCCCTGAATGGAGTACAGGTGGATGAATTCTTCTGCTCCTTCAACTGCAGCAGTGGTGCCACCAGGATGGATATCTCCCACCTCGGGTTCATAGTCGAGCTTGTCTAATGTGAAGACTTTCTTCTTATCCTTCAGCAAGACAACCTGCTCAATGCACACAGCCAGTGAGAGCCCTCCTGACACCACTGACACACTTTTGGGCTGGAAATCCATCTTCACCACATCAGAGGAGCTTTACTCCTTCTTGTTGATGTTGGTGTAGCGCAGCGTGTCGTCCATGCTGCATGTCACCAGCTCGCCGGTATTGTTGGTCACCATCTTGCTCACCTGGTTGCTGTGGCCCCTCCCTGACATCGAGTCGTTCTCTCCAGTGTCTGCATCCCAGTAATTAATGTGTCCATCATGACTTCCCGAGTAGATGTGCGATTTCCCGTCACTTTTGTGAACTGTCAGACACTGGATGGATTTGCTGTGTCCCTTGACGGTGCATATAGGCCGGTTTGGGTTGTTCTTGTCCAGATAGTTGATGTATCCTGCCAGAGAGATGCTGAGGAGGTGGTCATTCTGCCACAGGCAGCCCCGCTGCTGGTCTGTCACATCAGTGCCCAGGTTGAAGGTGGTGACAGCCGTTCCTGCACCAACGTCCCAGAGCTTCATGGTCTTGTCCCCTAATGCAGAGATCAGTTGGGAACTGTCAGGAATCCAGCTGACAGCATAGATTCCTCCATTGTGAGCCTTCTCTCCACCCAGTGAGCCAAGAGCCTCACCAGTCTTTCCATCAAAGATGAAAATCTGGCCGTCAGCACCAGCTGTGACGAAGCGATCTCCATCCATTACGCAAACACAGTTGACAAACTGGCTGTGTTCACGTAATGTGAACTTGAACTTGAATGGAGGCCCCTCGAAGAAGAACGCACAGGTGTCGTCCCTGCCAGCGACGAGGCGGTAAGGGCGTTTCTGCCTGATGTTGACACTGTTGATTAATTGGCAGTGGCCAGAAATTTCCCCCACTGAGGAGCCAGAGCCCCAAACTTCTCTCGTCCATCCCCGACCACTGCCATCCTCTTGCTGTCCTCTGTCCATGCAATGTCCCTGACCATGCCTGAGAGGGGGGTCTACTCATACTTCAGCTGGTCCTCCTTCTGAGTGGTGTCCCAGATACATATCTTTCCAGATGCATCTCCAGAAGCAACGTAGAATCCACTGGGGGCATACTTGGCAACAGTCACTTGGTGGGAATGTTCAGTGTAAATGTCTGCGATAGCCGGGTTCTCAATGTTCCTGATGATGACACACTTCCCAATGGTATGCAGGAAGTTGTTGCCTTTGGGATTGCCGCCAATCACTTTGGCCACTCCCCTCTCCATCTGTGGGAGACTGGCGAATACATGTTTCGGTTCAGATGGCATTTTTTATTTCTAGGCTCTCGCGCTACGCGACACCTAATAAATGAACAAGTGGAGACAGTGAGCCCCCCCAGCTGTGCACTCCACGGTCACACAAACCACGGCTGCCTCCGTGTTTATCAAGTTTTCTGTAATGTAAACACACTTCTCACATGTTGTTAGATATTTTATACAGTCTATGCAGTATGGTATGCTAGCTAACTGCTAGCCACCATGCATTTCCACTGAGAGTGTGCTGCGCTTTTAAAGAGACGTTTACCGACGAGGCATCTCAGAGACAAGTTCAGACACTGACAGATTCACTCCCAGTCACAGCATCTATAGCTGGAAGCTTTTTGTGGTGACTCTCTTGTACACGGGGTATGGTTGTGTGTTAATGGGCTGCTCTTAATTGGCTCTGAACCCCTATAATCTAAAGAGGAACACCTTTCTGAGGGTGTGGCCAACAAAGTGTTTGCTTTGACCTGAAATTCTGAAGCTGGTGCCACATCTAATGGCAGTGAGTATCGAATTCACAGCCTTTGAGACATGATGGGCCTCATTCAAGAACATTTTCTTAATCTGAACCTAAATTTCTCAGATATTTGTTATTTGTTCAAATGATGATTTTTTAGAAACATGACACCTCAGATTCAGCAAGTGCTTCTGTCGTGGCAATTTCTACAATCCCACTCTACCAACCAGGAAACGAGACACAAATTTATCTTACAGTATTGTCACCTTCCTTTAATGCTCGAGCATGGTGCATACCACAAAGGTTAGTTTGTAATATGCACACCGATGGGAAACAGTTCTTTGTCTTTATACGTTTGGCTCACCCCTCCCACTCTGGTTGGGGTTGTTACAAAGTCAAAGGTGGGGATCTTCTGATCACATGAAAACAACAATGCCTAGTTAAAGCAATCAGGCCAAGATTCATTCAGTAGTACAGGATACAGCATGATCAAGGTTACATTGTATGAGATTCAATCATGATCAATCAAAGGGGAAATAAACATGATCATATTGTGGTCACATGTTATATTTCCCTTACACTTCTTTTTTATTTTTTTTTTAACTTTTTATTTTGGATTTTGAATTTTGAACAGAAAGAAATAAAGGGAAAAAAACAAAAAAAAAAAAACAAACATACAACATACTCATGGGTGTAACAGTATATGGTCACATTCTTCTCAATACATCGAAGTACAGTGTCACACTATTCCAGGCACAGTGCATACAGAATCCATTTTTCCCAACGTTCAACACATTTCTCCAATTCCAATCTTAAAATATAAGTCAGTCTCTCCATACAGTAAACTTCTTTCACTATCCCCCTCCACTGGTGCAATGTTGGGGGGTCAGTTTGGAGCCATCTTCGGGTTATAGCCTTTCTACCACATGCCAAGAGAATCTTTAGCAGGTATTTGTATTTGTGAGGGATAAATTCTGGTATTTTACCTAGATACAAAGTAGTAAAAGAGTAGTCTAATTTAATTCCCATCATCTTACATATTTCATTAGTTACTTCCCTCCAATATGGTTGAATTCTTTGACAAGCCCAAAAGATATGAAAATGATTGGCCATAATCGCTCCACATTGTCTCCAACAAAGCCCCGGACTCTGAGAGCCTGATTGCAAAGCCGTTATTTTAGGTGTGATAAAAAACCTCACAACATTCTTCCAACCAAACTCTCTTAATGATCTTGAGTTTGCAGTGGTTGCTTGTGTCTCACATATCTCCATCCAGGACTCATCTGATATTTCTGTACCAGACTCCTTTTCCTATTTTTGTTTGATGTATAACGTAGAGTGATTTTTGGAGGTTTGTATACTTTCATATATTCGTGAGATCAGTTTTTTAATGTTGTTTTTTTCATATGCTTCATGGAATATAGAGATCAGGTTATATTCTTTCCCCGTTTTGATTTGTGATATTTTATTAAAGTAGTCTCTGGCTTGTAGGTATCTAAAAAAATTGCATTTTTCCAATCCAAATGACTCAGAAATAACTTATAACTCTGAAATTTACCATTAGAAGTGAGTGAACAAAAGGATGTGATGCCTCTCCTAATCCACTGTTTAAAGCTCCCGTCCAGTCTCGCAGGTTCAAACTCTGGATCATATGCTACCCAATTCAAGACCCTGGCCTGTTTCTATAGCTGCAATTTCCTCAACATCCTAAACCACAGTTTAACCGTGAATAGGGTCCATTGATTCAAGCTGTTATAATTCTTTTCTGCTTGGCTTTTGTTTCCTAATATTGATTGTATTGGAATATCTGTCTGTGTAATTTCCAAAGACTTCCATTTAGATTCATAATTTGGTGTACACCAGTATACTAAGGGTTTCAATTGTGCAGCATGATAATAGGCCTGTAAGCATGGTAGAGCTCTCCCTCCCCTCTCCTTCTTCAGCTGCAGTGTCTTGAACTGTACCCTCGGTCTTTTACCGTTCCAAATAAACCTTGAAATCCACCCGTCCCATTCATCAAATTGTTTGGGTGGTATCTCCAGGGGTAAGGACTGGAAGAGGTAAAGAAATCTTGGCAACACATTCATTTTGATTATTTCTATTCTATTGCTCATATCCAGCGGGAGCATCGTCCATCTAGAGATGTCTGATTTTACCGCTTTGTTGATGGGGCCATAATTAATTTCAGAAAGCTTCGGCATATCTTTTGGTAGATTTATTCCTAGATATTTTATTGTGGAAGAGTCCCATTTAAAGTTGTACTTCTTTTTTATATCTGGATGGGGAGTATAATTAAATGTAAGGGTTTGAGTTTTTGAAGTATTTAGCTTATATCCAGAGTATGAGTTGTAAGTCTTTAATAGACACATCAATCTGGGGATGCTCGAGTCAGGGGTTGTGATAAAGAGCAGGACATCATCCGCAAACATACAAATTTTATGTTCCTCTCCTCTAATAGTTATCCCCTTTATCTCAGGATCCTCTCTAATTGCTTGGGCCAAAGGTTCAATAAATAAGGCAAACAAGGTCGGGCTCAGGGGACATCCCTGGCGTGTCCCTCTTTCTAGGCGAATAGTTTGTGACAGGTTTCCATTTATCCTAATCCTGGCTGTTGGAGAGGAGTATAACGATTTAATACATGTGATGAAGCAGTCCTTAAAGCCAAATCTTGCAAGTACCCTATACAAATATTCCCAACCTACTGAGTCGAAAGCCTTTTCGGCATCTAGACTAACCAACATTGCACCAATTTTGGCCGAAGTAACATGACTCATCACCTGTAATGTTCTCCTTAAATTATCCTGTGTCTGTCTATTTAGTACAAAGCCTGTTTGGTCCAAATCTATTAGCTCCGGGATAATAGCTTCCAGCCTTTTAGATAGGACTGAGGCAAATAGTTTATAGTCTACATTGAGTACTGATATTGGTCTATATGAGCTGCATTCCTTTTTATCTTTACCTTCTTTTGTGATGACAGAAATGACTGCTTCCTTCCATGACTGCGGGGCTTCTCCTGTTCTCAAAGTGTGGTTAAAGCAGTTAAGCAGCATAGGTGTTATTTGTGTTCTAAATGTTTTGTACCATTCAGACGAATATCCATCTGCACCAGGAGCTTTATTAGTTTTCAATCTTGAGATGGCTTTATTCAGTTCTTCTAGCTTTATCTCAGCCATAATTTCTTTATTCTGTTTTTCTCCTATGGATGGTAGGTCCAGCGAACTTAGAAACGTCTCTATTATTGTGGTATCGGCTCTGGTTGGTTGAGTGTACAAGTCCTTATAATATAGTTCAAAAGAGCGTTGGATGTCTTCTAGATTACCGCTCATATTTTTTGTCATAGGGTTCCTAATTTTATATATTGTATTCTTTTCCTGTTGTTTTCGTATCCTCCAAGAAAGGAGTTTCATAGCCCTCGATCCTGTCTCATAGTACTTTTGTTTGGTAAATTTAAGTTGTTTTTCAATTTCCTCATCATATATACCATTTATATCTTGTTTGATTTTATTTATTTTAATTAATATTTGAGGATCTTTTTGTTCTGTATGTCTAATCTCTAGTGACTTAAGTTCCTCTTGTAATTCGTTAAGTCTTTTCTGTTTTTCTTTTTTCCGTGAGGCCGTAAGGGCAATTATTTTACCTCGAATTACAGCCTTTGCTGCATCCCACAAAGTATTAGGAGACACTTCTCCATTATCATTATACTGTAGGTATGTTTCAAATTCCTGCTGGATCTGTTTCTGTACTGCTTTGTCATTTAAAATGCTTGTGTTAAGCCTCCAAAGTGTATTTTTCCGTTGGTTGTTTAAATATAAGGTTAAATATACGCCTGAATGATCAGATACGTCTCTAATCCCTATCTCACAATCTCTGACCCTATGCCAGTCTGATTTATACATAAATAAGTAATCAATCCGTGAGTAAACAGAGTGACAAGGGGAGTAATATGTAAATTGTTTTTCTATGGGATGGGACTCTCTCCACACATCAATCAGGCCCAGTTGTGTAAGCATTCGCTGAACCAAGATGGCATTTGGGCTTTTCTTTTGGCGTTGGTTAGATGTATCTAATTTTGGTTGAAGTTGGATGTTAAAGTCACCACCAAGAATCAGGGTTCCCTGTGTTTCCTTTACCATCAATTCGAATATTTTCTTAAAAAAAGATTTGTTACTCCCTGGGGGAGCATACACATTAAATAAAGTTACTGCTTCATTATCTAATTTGCCTTTTACTAAGACAAATCTCCCTTCATTATCTTTCACCTGAGAAATAAATTCAAAATTTACTGCATTGGGGATCAGTATGGCCACACCTCTCCTCCGGCCTGATTTATGAAATGAATAATAGGTATTTTGAAACCCAAGCTTTTTAAATTTTTCATGTTCAGAAGAAGAGAGATGTGTCTCCTTCCAATATATTATCTGCTGCTTTTCTCGCTTCATTTTTGCAATAATTTTACTCCTTTTTATCGGATTATGCAGCCCATTGACGTTCAGTGTGACTACTTTATACTCCGGACGATGCATATCTTTTTCCAAACTGTGTTAATTTGTGTGACATTACCCATGATAACAAGAACAACGAACAGTGAACAATGAACTAGAAAAACAGAAAAAAAAGACTTCCAAGTCCGAAGTTCCAATAAAGCTTCAAAATGAGAGGAAATCCTCGCGTCCATCGAGGGCCTCTCTGTGTCAGAGATGGTACTCTGCACCGATAACATTTAAAACAGCTCCCAACAATCGGTAAAAAGTTCAAACCTGTCCAGCTCTGTGAGAAACGATAGTCAGTGTCTTAGTAGCTCACCCACAGACGCTTCACTCTGCAGCGTCAGATGTTCCCGGAGTGGCGCGCTGAAAGCTCCGTAGTTTCTCCCTTATCCGTCCGCGATCCATCGCCCGTCCGGATCGATTTGCACCCGCTTTCTCCCACGTCGATAATCTCCGTTGTTTCTCCCCGGTAGGGTCTGGCTCTATCTCATTTTCCAGAGTGATTCCTCTCTTCTTCAGGTCCTTTGCAGCCTTCGCCGCGCTCTCGTAGATCCGGGTGCCGCTGTCAAAAAACACCTTCAATTTAGCTGGATGTGGCGTCTGGAAGCGGATACCCTTGGCTTTGAGCTCTCTCAGCATTCCCGCGTATGCCTTTCTCTTTTTCAAGATCTCGGGAGGGTAATCTTGGTCGAAATAGATCCTTTTCCCCTCATATCGAACGACTTTTTTCTTCCATGCTGTGTGCAGCACTTGCTCTTTCACTCTGAACTCGAGGAAGCAAATCACCAGTGATCTTGGCGGAGCGCCTTGGGGAGGTTTTGGAGCCAGTGCCTGGTGGCAGCGCTGTATGCCGAGGTCCATGTCCGCTACCGGCATGCCGACTTCTGATTTTATTAGCTTGGTCACAAACGCCGACAGATCGGGCCCCTCAGACTCTTCCGGTATTCCGTGTATACGGAGGTTGTTTCGGCGTGAGCATGCTTCTAATTCGGTTAATTTAGCCTGCAAAGTCTCTTGGGTCTCTAATGCCTGGATGAGAGCCTCCCTCGCAGCTTCATCCCTGTCTTCGATATCAGATATACGTTGTTCTACCTCCGCAACTTTGGCTACAGTAGCATTTAGCTCGCTAGTAGCTTCTTCAAGTTTCTGGTTGATTTCTCCTTTAAACTCGTTCAGTTCCTTCTTCATGTCATTGCGAAGAGAGCGTCGGAATTCACTCATTTCACTTTTTAGATCTGACCTGAGTGCCCGAATCTCGTTGTAGATAGCCTGCATGTTGGGGTTAGCTACTTCTTTATCAGCGCCGCCATTGTCCTCATTGCCGTCTTCGTCTTCATATGTTTCGTCGGATGTCGCCGATTTATCACGTTTTGAGCTTGGTTTAAGTTTAGTCTTTCTTTGCTTCTCCCCTTCCATGGTTAATATCAGTACTTATCAGTAGGGTTTTTCTAAGGGGATTATATCACACCGGGTGGGAGCGAGATTTTCAAGCAGCCATCAGGTTCAGCGCCACCGGAAGTCTCTCTCCCTTACACTTCTAACTTCAGAAAAGTGGGTAAGTGACCTACAGTCATGTGCAAAATGAGGACACACCATAAAAACCTGTTTATTTAACATAGCTAAACATATGGACATTCTTCATTGTTGAAGTGGCTGGTTTTACCATGGTGGAATCGAAAAGAGCTCTTTCAGACGTCTAGAAAGACGATTATAGATGTATATGAGTCTAGATATAAAAAGACCTCAAAAGTTTGTGAAAAATAATTTACCAATAGAGAACATTCAAAACAACTGTCAACATGACCAGGTGAGGCCGTCCTAGCAAGTTCAACCCAAGAGAAGATGGCAAGATGCTTGAAAAAGTCTCCAACTATCCTAAAATATCTTCTTGTAGGACCTACAGGAAGCTCTTGCCAGTTGATGTCAAAGTACAGCCTCTGCTATCAGACTGAACAAGTTTGAGTTTCATGGGAGGTGTGCAGGTTTGCTGTAAAGGAACCATCATTGTAAAACTGCTCTTATTTTTTCCCTCTACAGTATGTAAACATTATGAATAACCCCAGTTTCTATTTGAGCAAACATTCATGAGGATAACAAATTAGCATAATTAACAGGTCCTTGTATATGCTGACTAACGTGTGGGTTGTACTGTCACATAAATAAAGAACTGATTTGCAATATAAAAAAAATAATAATAAATCAACCAAGAGAGGTTAAAGACAAATCTCCATCTCTGATGGATGTAAAAAAAATACTTGCCAAGGGTGATGCTGTTTTAAAAAAAAAAGAGGAAACTCAACCTTGATAATAATAAATACAAAACAAAAAAAATATCAAGTCATAATTTTGAACACAAAAATGGACTGTGAGTATATAGACTACTTTAAACGTGGCTTTACAACAGATGAAATACCTAATTTGCTTGCTGATTCACATGGGACTGTCCTGAGCAAACGCACACTTGGGAGGAATTTAAGCAGGAAAAAGCTCTGGCTGGAGTGGCCACCTCAGACTTGATGTAGGAACAAAAAAATGGCCCTATAGTGTCCTTATTCACACTTTCTGATGAGAAGAACAGGTCCAACTTTTGATATCCTGATCTGGTGTCTGAGCTGGTGGGGACACACCAGCAGTAGGCTTAGCTGAGGGAATAAGGATGAAGAAAACAAAATCATAATTGGTGAAATGTAGTTGTTTAGACATGTAGATTGTATAATAAATTAAAACATTTTGGGGTAAACATTTACGTTAAAATAAGAGTTATGGAAACATTGTACTGTGTGCTGGCTCAGGTGTACAAGGGGCTGGTCTGAGTGTCGATGTGGGAACAACAGAAGGACCTGTTGAGAGAATAAGGATGATGAAAAAAAGAGAAAAGAGAAATGTCACAACACTTTACTTGACACTTTTTATTCTTCTTATAGACTGTACAATAAAGGATGTGGGTTCCTGTGAAGATCAATCTTATATCCTGTATATCATCAAAAATCATACATGAATCAAAATGTTGGAAGTGTGCCACGGAATGAAAAATTACAAAAAGCTTTTATTATAATGCCAGTAATATAAGCTACAGATACAATAACAGAAAAGCAGAGATTGATGTCATTCAATATAAAAAATTTAAGAAAAAAATAAGACACTGTGACACACATATCTGCCCATCATTTATCTGGTCCTAAAACAGTAGCTTATCTTTGTTGAATAAAACAACTCACACGTGTAAATTCCTTCAGGATATTTATCTGTTGTAGTTTGTTGTCAGTCAATGAATTTGAAAGAAAAGTTGAGAAAAGGAGACAGAGATGAAGCGGAACAGCGCCAAAATGTTCAGTGCCCTGGAGGGGCCAGCACCGAAATGCATTTCTCTGAGAACCAAGCTGGAAAACGTATGACCTTTGGTCATAATTATGACTTTCTATCTCATCATTTTAACCTTTGAGCCCATTCCAAACAGGAAGGTTTACAATGGTTCAGCTCTACTTGTATATTTAAGCTTTTAATCTTGTTTACTGATTTAGTTTTCATTTTTGGATTTCTCTATATTAAGATCTGAGGTCTGTACTGCGAAGCAGGTTCAACATACCCAGGATATCTTAACTTAACCTAGCAATAGCAGTCAGTCTAAGCGATCACATTAAGCTGGTTATCAACTTAATAAGTCAACCCAGGTTTTCCTCATCAAAATCTAAGCATGTGCACAAAAAATGGGCGGTGTTTACTACATATGACCAATTAAAGACATGGAAAAGTGAACTGGCAGTAGAGCCTCGTATTTAAGAACGATGATCGAACTTTTACATTAGAAAAATTTGAGGAGAACAAACACATTATCCAGCCTAAAAGTAACACAGTTACAGCTGTTAAATGCAGGAAGGACAGCTGGTAAAATAAAGTTGTGAATGTGTAAGGTGACATTTGGGAAAGAATATTACGTGACCAGGACATAACAACGTGTGCGAACAAGATAAATAACTTGGGACCATGAGATATGAATCTGTTCTTTACTAACAAGACCTGCAGAATTGAAGAAGCCTCTTGGACGAGAGATGAAAGGTTTCACTGAATCACATGAAGTCGTCTAATGAGCTATAGTTTAACAAACACTGTCTGCACTGACTCTGAGGACACACTGTGGTGGAAATGTTTGCAATTACTAGTCAATACAAACCTATGGACCTATTTTCATGTGCCATGACTGTGCACAGTTGAATATCTTGCCAACTTTACTGAACTACATCCAGTGCATCAATATCAGTAATTTAAGTAAAGAACAGTGTCCGGTTGGTTATGTTCGGTACCAGCAGTTGACACATGTGAATCATCCCCTCTGATGAGAATCTATATCTTTCGCTGAGACACTTATCAGAGTAGGTCAAAGGAGGAGAGTCTCTGAGGAGGACTGCGGACCCTTGTCCTCCTCAAAGACTCTCCTCTCCACACCAGCTCCACGGGATCCTCTAAGAATGCTGATGTCAGGTTTCAAAGGAATTGATTGGTCAGTGGGCGGAGCTTTTATACAGCTTGATCTCTGTTCTGTAACTTAACCTGCTCCGGAGCAGGTTAGAGTACAGCATAAGTTACCATGGTGATTTACCCTGATAAGATGTGAACGGGTTTCGTCGGACCGGAAACCCTGTATTTACTCTGAAGTTACCCCCATACGCGCAAATCGGAGTGTCGGCTTGCTTGACCGCAGATTCGTAGCACAGGGCCCTGGTTGACTTATCTGTTTGTGTAATAGACTTAGGCCTATCACGTTTTCTTTTTTTTAAGTGAGAATAATAAATGTTTGTCCTCTCACATTTCCTGGTATATTAAATAACGAGCTAAGCCCTGTGCCTGTCTACAGATGGATTTAGTTGAGTAGGAACCATTGACTGTAAATAAAGTAGAAGAACAGCGTGAATCTGGGATTCACTTCCTCCTACTATAGCCGGAGCTCACTGGTCATGTGACCAAAACTGAGCCGACGGACTGAGACGCTCTCTGTGTGTGTGTGTGTGTGTGTGTGTGTGTGTGTGTGTGTGTGTGTGTGTGTGTGTGTGTGTGTGTGTGTGTGTGTGTGTGTGTGTGCGCGCGCGTGCGCGTGTCTGTGTGCGTGTCTGTGTCTGTGTCTGTGTGTGCGTGTGCTGATGGGCGTGTGTGTGTGTGTTTTGACACTGTGTCTGGAGAGACACTTCGCGTGAAGACACTGAGGTCTACAGGGATCTGGAGGTAAGAGCACTTGAATGGTGAGGTTGTTTAAACTGTGTTACTGCTGCAGACTGTGAACACTGGGGAAACACGGAACTGCTGCCGACAACACAACAAGCGGTGTGTTGTCGCTCTTTAACCAGAACAAGAAGACGAGAAATTTTTCGTCCTCTCTCGGATTAATGTCAAAAAGAGAACATGGCGAATTTGCCAACATTGAACTACAGGATTTTAGGGCAAGCACGAGACTCGGTGTTCCTGTTTGTGCGCGTTGATGTAGCGCCATTTTCAAAACAGAATAAAGAAGAACGATTAAAACGCAAAAATGTGTTTCTCAATTAAAAACAATAAAATACGTTATTTAAAGTTAAGTTGAGGCTTCTTTTGATTTATTTGGAATATGTGGTGAACAAGGGTTTAAGTGAACTGTCAGAGGTGTGCGTGCGTGCGTGCGTGCGCGTGTGTTTGTGTACGTGTACGTGTACTTGTTTTTCAAGAAAGTAGACTATCAACCTTTAGCTTTTATTGTAAATCGTAGCCTTTGCGTTTGGAACCACGTGACTGGAAACTACAAGAACTTTTGTGAATATAAGACTCAAATATATCCCCATATGTGTTTGTATATTATTATTGTTTTTATAATGATGAACATAAGGGCATTTGTATCATCCAGCTCCAAATAGAGAATCGAAGATACCACTCCTTAAAAGTGGAACACTTCTTTTGTTGTTTAGATTTGTTCCCTCTTTAGGACCTTTTCCATCATAAACACTGACCTTGGACTGGTGTGAGTCGTGGTTAGGTTAGGGTTAGGATTAGGTATGAAGTGGTAATGATTAGGATTAGGTATGAAGTTGTCATGGTTGTGGTTATGGTTAGGTATGAAGTGGTCATGGTTTAAATTAAGATTAGGTATGAAGTTTTCAGGGATGAAGTTATTAAAGGACACATATAAAGCCCATTTTTCCGCAGTTGATATGGTTCATTGGGGTCTTAATTTGAACCAGAGCCTGGCTCTGGGGAGAGACGAGCTGACCGGCGGGCCGTGCAGCGAGACTATGACGTATTTTTTGGTCGTAATCCCATTTGACGCCATCCAGCGTATCGTTTCTGACATAGAGGAACCACAACAAATCGCGGGAGTTGTTTTTTTCCAGAGTTTTTGGGACGGTAGACATACCAGATACCCAAATTAACGTGTAGAAGCACAACAAAAGTGGAATTTCATAATATGTCCCCTTTAAGGTTAGGGGTCAGACGTGATTCACGGTTAGGGTTCGGGGTTAGTATGTGTGAAGGCAAGTTTGCCTTCATTCAATTTGCAATTTCAATTTGCATCATTCAAAGTGCTCTACAGAGGAACATAATAATTAAAACGTTTTGAAAGAACTATATGAAAATGTTCTAGAATAAAAGACTCAAGTAAAACAGATAAAGTAAATGCTCAGATATAAAAGAGCTTGTGATGTATTGGGATCTGTGGCCAACGATAGTGTTTAATGGTGTTTTGTAAAATAACTGAAGTTGGATCCACAGGGAGCAGAGAAACTAAAATCTGCTTGACTTTACCTCAGTGTTGATTCTGGGAAAACTGAGCAAACCTGTCCCTCATGAGCTGAGGGTCTAGATGTTTAGTATAATAAACCCTAAATATGCTAATAATTGGCCAACCTTAATGCAAATCTACAGAGTCCTACCTTTACAATTTTATTTTGAAGTGGGTACTTTTGCTGTGATGTCAGGAGGATAGAGTAAGGATCTGCATACAGTTGTCAATGTAACATCTAACAACACTTTCCAATCACTGCCACTATGGGGCACAGAGGATAGACTTATGAGGGTAAAATTTGATATTTTAATATAATTTGAGATACCCTATATTATGACAGGCAACTGTCTTTGAGCTGTTGTTTTTGCATTTACTTACAAGGGAACTCTGTTTGAGAATAATATGCTAAATTTACCATTTGATTCCCAGTCTCTGTTCTTTTTCCATAAAATGCTGAGTATTCTTCGAACTAAGGCAAAAGTAAACCATGCAATCTCACATACGATAATGTTCACCACAAACTGATTCCCCTGCTTTTTGCTGAAAGGAACAATGTCTGCCCTGAAGCTGGAGGAGAGTCGACAGCGGATTCGTACAGAACTTGATACTGTCGTGGACTTCTGGCTCAAATACTCTCATGACACTGTACATGGGTACTGTAGAAATTAACATATTGCCTGCTCATATCTTTCTAAAGTGCAATAAACCTGAATACCAAGCAGTAATATACAACAGTTTACAGTCTGTATCCTCGTGGTGAAACTAGTTCTCCAATTTCTGTTTTAGGGGCTTCTTCACTTGCATTGGACGCGATGGAAAGGTTTATGATGAGCTTAAGTATGTCTGGCTGCAGGGTAGACAGGTAAGTTTGGATACTTGCAGTGTACAACAAACAATCCTCTCTATGGATTGTGGTCAGTTCTGTCATTGAAGTGGCTGGTTTATTTCATAGGTGTGGATGTACTGCCGCCTGTACCGAACCATGGATCGCTTCCGCAAGCCTGAAATCCTTGAAGCAGCCAAAGCTGGTGAGTAGAAATGTTAAGGCTAGTTCTGCTAATTGAACCTATTTAGTCAGAGCAGGTGAAAATCTGATTCAGAAAAGCACAAAAAAGATATGCGCATTAAAATGTCTGGACCTATTTTCTTAATTTAAATCCAGGTGACTGGGTCAGTTTCATTTGGTCGCCTGTCAATGCTGTCATATTCTCGTTGTGCATACCTGTGTGGTTTTTCACTTTCGGATAATTCACAACATCATTAAACTTTTTTGATTGAGATAGCCCTCAGAAAGTAACATCATTGTTATTATTTTGTTTTTAAGGTAGAAGAAGTCATCAGCTAACGTTACATTGTTGTGTTTGCATCTTAGGAGGAGTGTTCCTCAGGAGGTTTGCTCGTGTGTCCAGCAGCCGTGGTCAATGGAAATGTGCCTTCTGCTTAACAAGAGATGGTAAAGTGATCAAAATTCAGAGGACTATATTCAGTGAGTGTTTCTACATCATGGCCATGGATGAACTGAGCAGAGTCACTGGTGACAAGGACATGCAGGTATGAATACAAAATACTTAATATTTATTTATACGTATATGTGGTTTTTTATATGTATGTGTATCATATGTTTGATCATGCCACTGTTTAATCTTATCTTACGTCTTATATAGAAAGATGTTTCTCTGAGGTTTCTACATATTTTTACCTGTTAAAAGGGTTTTTAGTAGTTTTTCCTTACTCTTGTTGAGGGTTAAGGACAGAGGATGTCACACAATGTTAAAGCCCCATGAGACGAATTGTTATTTGTGAATGTGGGCTATACAAATAAAACTTGATTGATTGATTGATTGATGTATTTTCCCCTCTACATAACAAGCTATTTTCAGTATGTGACCAATTAAATGGTCATACCTCTTCAGTCTTAAAATAGCAATGGACCAAAAACTGAAAGAAATAAGCAATGCCCTATTTGCATACGCAGTGAATAAGTTGAAACAATTCTGAAAGCATTTTCACAGATTCAGCATAATTTATCATTAATTTGAACTAATAATGCTGTAATTATGCAGAAAGCCTGTCAGTTGTTTTTGCATGTATTCACAATAAAAATGAAATGTACATGTAGGACATAACTGGCTTCAGTTTAGAAAGTGACCGTACTGCATGATAAAGAGTCTGAAGCCTTTCTAGTGAGTCTGTGGACCTGTAGGCTGTAAACTATAGAGATTATTAAAACTGAAAGTGCAGCTGAATCTGATGGGAATGCCATTGGCTTTGCAGTCATGGTCATAAACCAAAGTATTAGGCAATATAAAACTCGGGTAATCACAATTTATGAAGGTTAACTGCTTGGCACCATAAATATCTGTGTCTCATTTCTTTGCTAAACCTCATAGTATTAGTTGAGATGTGTCATTTATGAGCTGTTGGTTGTGCTTGATGGAAAGTGAGGAATTTAATGAAGTGGCCATCCTCTTGGAAACATGACGGCCTATACCAAAGTTCAAGGTAATCCATTCAGTAGTTACTAAGGCTACCTGAATACCTAAAACTATGTTTTCGTTTGAAAACGCATCAAATCTACTACAGATCAACTGGCGTCCACACTTCTTCAGAGTTAGAGAGCTGCAAGAAACTGTACTTAGCTCTGCTCTGTAGAAACCAGGCATTCAAGTTAAAAGTTGGATAAGAAAATAACAGTTAAATGCACTTTCATGTCATATCCTCTGCTGTGTTCCTAGCTGGAGGCTGAACAGATGATGGAACAGTTGATCTACTGGGTTCGAGTGGACTCCTCAGGCTTGGGCAGGCCCCAGCTTCCTGGAGATGTTCCTACCAACAGCATGGCCATCCCCATGATGCTCTTGTGCCTTGTGCAACAGCTCACGGAAGGCCGGGGTCAGGCAGTGGTTCAGAAGTACAAAGAACTGGGCAGCTGGTGTGTACAGCAGATTCTACAGCACATACAGGTATGGACGCATAGGACATGACTTGATGCTGTCTGGTCAAAATGACTTGTCAGAATTATGTATTTACAACCAGGGCATTTGGTGACTGATTTATGAACAAACCAGTTTCAGGTCAGTTACTTTATGGTTTACATTCACATAAAGCTTAGAATGTTTTTTTAATAAATATAATTTTATTGATTGATTTTGCACATTCTTGCAGAATAGGTGGTACTCAGCGTAGTGACTATTCAAAGTGGGAACTTTCTTGCTGTGAGGTGACAGTGTAACCACTGTGCCGTACTCTCAGTGTATTGCAAATATCATTACTTCTCAGCAATGAAATGTGAATGAACTTCAGGGGTTTCAGCAGTTGTAAGCACAACATTGAATTACTGCATTTAGCTCTGCTGTGGAGACTACAGTTAAGCAAGTTTTCACCTGAATCCACTCGTATCATGTCAGGGTCGAGTGTGGTAATTTTCTTAAAAGAAAATGACACCTTAATTAAAATGTTATTTTCGTTGCACTGGCCGTACTTTACTCAAATAACTTCAGCGATCTCTTAACAGGTTGTAAGTAAACACCCATGTTAGTCAAACAAAGGACACACTGAGCAAGGTTATGTTCTAGGGCTTTGGTACTTTGTATTATTATTAATGTTCGGGTGATTTGGTTACGGTTTCACTTTGACTTTGTAGCAGAAGATATGCTGTAATGTCTTTTCTTGGTACAGAGAGACGGCACAGCTATTTTAGAGAATGTGTCAGTGGATGCAGCAGAACTGCCAGGTTGCCAGGGCCGACTTCAGAACCCAGGTAAACACTGGACTGCTGACCAGTCAGCCAGATAAGAGCACAGAGCGTGCTCGAGACAGCTGTTCTTATTTGCCTAACTCAACAGTTTCCCTTTTGTTCATCCCCTTATGCTAACCCGTGCTGACTCAGGCCATGCCCTGGAAGCAGGCTGGTTCCTGCTTCAGTACAGTGCAGAGTGGGCGGACAAAGAACTCCAGAAGACCGCCATTAACAAGTTTGTGGAGCTGCCTTACCAGTATGGATGGGATAAAGAGCACAGTGGTCTCTTTTATTTCCTGGATGTGGATGGTTACTGTCCCACACAGGTGATTCAATCATTTCAAGTAAACGCATGATAGGATTTTTTAGACAAGTGATGCTTTTGCATTTTGCTTATAATCATAGATTAAATAGGTATCTAAGTTTGCTTGTGTGTCTGACCAGTTGGAGTGGAGCATGAAGCTCTGGTGGCCTCACTGTGAGGCCCTCATTGCCTTCCTGATGGCCTACAGTCAAACCAAGAAGCACGAGCTGCTGGACAGATTCTCTCAAGTTTACGAATATACCTTCAGTCATGTGAGTGTACACTACAGTGCCAATGAGGCAGAGTAGGACAACTGCACACTTTTTTATGACTAGTTTTCAGATATTCAGCATTTTGGAAAATTCTTTTTCTCATTAATGTGAGGGAGATGTTTCTGATTAATCTCATTTCTGTGACGACAACCTCACTAACTTATTTTCATTTAAGATGGAAGCGATCTATCAGAAATTATCTCTGTCCATATTATCACAGCTGAAAACACATGTCACATTTGTATAAGGTCTTTCTGTACATCTGTATATTTGAATACACTGTAAAATATGTGCCTGATTTTTGTTTTCTCTGCAGTTTCCTGATGCTAAGAGCGGAGAGTGGTTTGGCTATTTGACACAAGAAGGGGAGGTGGCACTGGATTTCAAAGGAGGCCCGTTTAAAGGTGAGATCGTCATTTAGATGAAGAATAGACTGAATGCCAGAAAGTGGAGTCCCCTAGTGATTCTTTCTGACTAAGGGAAAGATGGCAGGTCCTTTATGTTGTCAGCAATGATGCACTGAAAGACATACAATTCTATCTGACGGTGGTTTTTGGTGCTTACATGACCAACTTCCTTGCCAGCGACACCCAACAGATTCGATTTTGGTGGTCAAAGGTCAGGTTCATCGTGACTTCACATAACACATATTTTGCTTTGTGAATGCTATTTCTAGAGAACACCTTCAGGGAATCAGGGGCACTTTACCCAAAAGTTTTTTGCACCATTTTGCTGCGGTTTCTGGGCTGAAATATTAAAATTTCAGTTCATCTGACACTGTCAAATATAGGCGAGTTAACTAGTCAAAGTATTAAAGTAAAAAAACTTGTTTTACCAATTATTATGTTATTTGGTTAAGCTCTATGACACCATTCGATCATTAATACTGAAGCAGATGTGTAAGCACCAAGTGAAGCTACAGTAAAATAAATCTAAACTATTTTATATATTGTGAGAGCTTCTTTCTCTCTTTGATTTGTCTTGAGTTATGGCCTGGATGAATTGGATGTTATCTTAACTAGGGAACAAAATAGGGTTGTTTGGTGCCTCCCACCCCAGCCACTGGGCCCCGGATGTTTTATAGCACAGCTGATGCCCCGGTGAAAGTCTGTAAGATAATTGTGTTTCTCATCTCTTTTTCAGGGTTCTTCCATGTTCCCCGTTGCCTGTACATGTGTGAGCGGATTCTTGATGATCTGCTGGCCAACAAGGACTGAGCACTCTGACATTGATTTTACAATAATTGGACTGAAGCTGATTTGTGATTCTGTTCATGAAGTCAAATCATCATAATCAAGTTATAACGAAAAATTCGATTCGAAATTTGCATTTCTGTTGATTTACTAGTTTCATCTCATTAAAAATGTTTTGTTACTGACCGACTCATTAAATTTGTTGGTATATGATATTATGGCACCAAGAGGAAATTTGTGTTAAGCTAAGATTTACTTTCTTGGACGGACTAATGTTTTTTCTTACTTTGTGCCCACCTGTCTTATTTTTTCCCCTGTAAGATACTAAAGAGGATATCCTACTGTCTGTCTTAGTTCATGGACATTGACACTCACACTTTACATCTACACCAAATGCATTTTACTGTGTCAGTTGGCCCACAACATGCCTTTTTCCATTATCAAGTTCCATCCCAGGGTCAACACTGTCAACCAGATACGCACTGTCCCTTCTTCATCACACATACTAAAACATGAACTCAAAGAACGTGTCAGTTAAGGCCTTAATTCTACATGGTCACTGAGCTTTGGAGCCAGTTTTAAACACATTTTAAAGAACACATATCTGAATACAGTTTTCCAGCATACCAATTCATATATTCTAACTAACTGGTGAACCACAATGAATGTTACAGAAGTAAAGAAATCTAGTGTTTGACTGCTAGTTCTTGGCATTAGTACATTCACAGCCAAGTCAATGAATTGTGTTTTGAAATATTACAGCTGACAAATAAATGTGAAACCTTATGTACCCATTTCATTTATTTGTCATTTCTCAGTTTGTCACACTCAAGTTCCAGGTATGTCGGATAAATAATAAAAAGAATATAAATAAATATATAAGTATAATAACTTTATTTTTAAAACACTCTTCAAGCAAATAAGAACAAATTGCTTACAAAGGTTTAAATGCAACATACAATATTTAAGGTATGGCAATTTTATATATAAAGCACCTGTCATACACAGGTAGATTGAAGGTGCTGTACAGGGACACAAAAGAAAATCTCAAATACAAAATTAAACGAAAACTATTTCAAATTCGAAAGCATATAAGAAATTATAAATCTGTATGAAAGTTTGCAGAAAAAAGAATACAAATAAAATAGATGGAACTGTAAATGTAGTTTGAGGGAGATTGAACCATGAACACTGAAACTACAGCAATTCCGTGTGTCACGGCGAGTTGATGAACTTTGATGCCACGCCATTAATATGGTGTTTGACGAAAACTCACGGTAATTTAATGCCGACTTCATTAATGTCTTGAGACCCTTTTGACAGTTTGACATGGTTGTGGTCACTGGATGGGAGAGTATGACATGCAAAAAAAACAACATTTCCCTGTTGCCACCAGGGGGTGCTGTGATTTTAAGCCATGATTTCTGTGTAGATGTCATCAGGCCGGGACTCCTATGTCCAGTTTGAGGTAGACCATGAATGTCCAAGATACACAACCTTGTGTTTTCATGGCGTGTAACTAAATTTGACGACACGCCACTGTCACACCATATGATGAAAACAAAATATTTGAGTTTCATAATATCTCCATCTTATTGAGATGACATTCACAGAATTTGAAGTTGATCTGATGAAAGCCCTGGGACAAGTTAGGCAAAGTAAAAATTTGGAAAATGTGGAAAATGGGCATTGAAAGATTTCAATGCAAATAATGAAAGACGTGCATATAAAAACATACATACTTAAACAAACATATACAGGTATGCATGTGAGCCCACATCCATCTACTAATTCCAGGAATCTGTCTGTCTGTGCCTCACATAAAATGGAAAACATTCATCTTATTGGCTTCATGTGTATCCTTAAGGGTCAGTGCAGTGTCCAATTTGGTTTGTTTTGGATCATGATGTCATAATGTCAGTGATACTGTAGATTGTTTCTCTAATCTTATTGGTAGCAAAAGTTAATGTAGGACTGCATGAAATGATGGATTTTCCTGCTTCATAGTGACGTCATGATGATGTAACTCCTACAATACGCTCCCTCTCTCCCTCCTCTCTGGCCTCCTCTGTTTTATCAGCCCTCCCTTCAACTGACTCTTTCTCACTCATGCATCCCAACTCTGTCAAGAATAGGCCTACTCGCCTTTCTACTCTGTCCTCTTACATCACGACAGGTCCGCAAGTCCTTCCCGACCTGCTCACTTATCAATCTCTTCTCTCCTCTTTCTCTGCCTCTATTTCTGCAGTTGCAATTTAATCCTCATTTTCGAAACGCCCCTCTTCTAGAATATTGTAACTCCCTCCTGGCAGGTGTTCCTGCTAGTGCCATCCGACCTCTGCATCTCATCCAGAGTGCAGCAGCTCGACTGGTCTTTAACCTAAATTCACTCACACTACTCCGCTCCTCAGCTTCACTGGTTACCAGTGGCTGACCGCATCCGTTTCAAAACATTAGTACTTGCGTACCGTCCTACAAAGGGATCGGGTCCAGTCTACATCCAGGACATGGTCAAACCTTACACCCCAGCCCGTTCACTCTGTTCTGAATCTGCCAATCGGCTTGTTGCTCCCTCACTGCGAGCTAAACACTCAACAAAATCACAGCTGTTTGCTGTCCTGGCTCATAAATGGTGGAGCGAGCTCCCCAATGACATCAGGACAGCAGATGTCATTGGGGAGCCGCAAACTCAAATCACATCTCTTCCGACTATACCTTGAATAAAAAAAATGTAATGTTTTAATAGCACTTAAATGGCACTTACTTAGAGCACTTTGTAGTTTGGCTTTCTTGAAGAAAATTGTACTTTATTGATTCTTGTTGTTCTGGGTTTGTACCCTCATTGTTAATGCACTTATTGTAAGTTGCTTTGGATAAAAGCGTCAGATAAATGAAATGTAATATTGTCCTGGAAAACACAAACAGGCCACAAACGTGCTTCCAGCTAACAATAACCAACGGAAATCCTACCATAAAATGTGTGTAGCCTACTACTCAAGTAGGAATAACACTTATCTTAATTCAAGGCACAAACATTTTATTGAGTTTGGTCCATGGTATCATACGCTGGAGGAGATGAGATAGGAGACATTCAAGTTTCCTTTCGTAGCTCCTATTATGGCAGCCTTTTACGTGCCTCCGGGTCATTGTAAAAACGATTTGGTACTTGAGCTTTATTACATTTCGACCATAGCCCGGGACACATTTCAGAGCGGAAGCAGAATGTCTGAGCGGATGTTTTAAAAACCGGAAGTGATCAAACCGGAAGTATTTTCAGTTCAGAGAGGCTCTATCGTTTGTTAACACGATCACTGTTATTATGCGGTGTCATTACATTGGGATGGACACTGACAGAATAAAGACCATCTCTGGGAGTCTGTTGTTAACATATAAACATTGATGGATGACCAGAACATCTAACGTGCAAATGTTTGCGACGTTGTCCACACAACCCACGTCACAAACAGGAAGTCGGATGTGGCAAACACGAAAAACAAACGGAAGCCGAGAGGTGCAGTGACCGAAGTGTAAAGTGGGAATTATTAGATCGAAGGAAATGGACTCGGGGAAAATGCACGCGACTCCGTCTTCTGTCGTGGGGACGCAAACAACGCGGAGATTCAAGTAAACACAGTTTACGGATCACTCTCCAGTTTGATTGAAGCTGCTCACTTGGGAACATCACGAGTCCAGTTTCAGGGATTGTCAGGAGTCATGTTTCCTACTCGTAAGCACAAGGATGCAGTTCCCAGGTACCGTTCTGATGATCCTTCCCATGTATTCCAAATATTTCAATATTTCACAGTTTAACATCTACGTTTGTTCAACTTCAGGTCTATAACATGTCATTAGCATTCTGTGTATATTAGTTTGCTTCTTTTACAACCAGATCCGTTTGAGGTTTTGATCACAATCATGTGATAAAAAGCCCATTCTGTTTATTAATATCCCTGGGTGATTCTAACATGATCTACAATCTAATCATTATTAGCCTACAGGAGTATTCAACCCAACATGGAATATGAAACCCAAACCAATAGCTCTTTTAATTAGCTATGCAGCTTCACAGTGAGAACAGTCAAGTAGCTACTGCTAGAGAAAGACGGTGATCAACTTTATTTGTATAGCACCTTTCATACAATAAATGCTGCTCAGTTTGTCCTAACCAATATAGATCAAATCAAGTTAAAATGTCATTGAAACCAGATGACAGACTATAAGAAACACAAGAACATGTTAAAATTACATTTTAAAGTTAAAGAAATAAATAAGAAATGGATGTCAGCATGGATATGTTGCATGATGGTCTGGACCTGGACAGGATTTAGCCCGACCCTCCTAACTAAACATACATTTGGGTTAAGAGGTGAAGTTGACGTGCAACACACGACTGTAACAGACGCAAAGCAGCTTTAACATCAGTTAAAGTAGCAGGTCCCACTTGAATTGACAAGGTTAGATACATTCTTAAACTTATTCTAGTTGGAGTCAAGCCATTGTTAACCTAGTTTATCAGCCTAGCCGTTTCCCTCTGCTCTTAGTATTTGTGCTAAGCTTTGATAACCATTTTCCGATTCCAGCTCTGTATTTCCATTAAGCCACGACAGTACAGCAGTGAATGAACAACTCCAGGACTCTGAATTTGAAGCAGCAAAGGGATCTTCATTCATTCCATTATTTACACTTCTAAACAGTCACATTCTCAAAATAGCTTTACTGCAGCAGTGAGAAGAGCTAAATGTGTACTCTTTGGCAATTCAGCACATAAACAACATTTTACTGCTTAAAATTAATAAACTTAAAAACTTTGTTTTCCTATTAGTATTTGCAATTTATGAACATGTTTTTGTGCTATGTTGTTTTTTCTCTCAGTGGGGCCGGTGTCTTCTACCAGGCGATGCCTGCGGTTGGAGCCGATGGAAAGAAAATCATGACACTGATTCCTGTAAAACTGGTTAATGGACAGTTTATCCAATATGAAATACATAAACCCAGTGTGGATTCTACCACACAGAAAGCTGTAAATATTTCCCCAGCAACACTTCCGATAAAAAAGATTGTCACTAATGTGTCAAATCTCTTGCCTAATCGAGGTGGATTGGATCCTGGTAATTCACGGAACAATCATCCTCAACAGCAACAGACTGAAAGTTTAATGTCCAAAGTGCCGATAATGCCTGCAAAAAACTGTGTGAACTCTATAAGACTTCCATATCAGCTGCCAGTGATGGTGAAATCTCCAGCACTCCCCAAAGGACAGCTTCTTCAGATTCCCCCTAATGCACATGTGCGAACATTGCCAGCATCTAAACTTCCTCCAGGTATCAAGAAGCAGATTTTTAATTCATCAGCCGATTCCACTCCTGTTTCAGACGTACCCAGGGTAGTTTTTGTGTCACCGGTCACCACCGTGAGTCAATTTGCTGCTCCTCCATGGGATTCTGGATCTCAGTCACCCAGGCTGCCTTCTCAGACAGAAAAAACAGCTAAAATATCAAAGCCACTCTTGAAATTGATTTCAAAGGCTTCACCAGGGCCTAACGGCCCTACAAGATGGGTAATTGAAGAAGAGGACACCTCAACTGCTTCATATGTGGATTCTCATTCTGTTACTTCTCAGATTATTCGAACAGTGGCAATGAGAGAGAAAATGGGCCAGCACTATAATGTTTCTGAGTCTAAGTTGGACAAAAATGGACAAGAACAGGATAATGCCTTAATCATGTGCAACGGGAAGGTATTTTTTGTGGCCAAAAAAAGCAGTTTACTATTTCAACAAGGAGAAAACGACTCGCCCACAGCAGCAACAACAAGTTCTGAAGTTAAGGAAACCACAGAACCTTTATTCCAACACCCTGTTGAGCCAGCTGTACCTCAAACACAGCAGGACATCAGCATAATTATTTCAGATGAGCCAGATGAAGTAATCGATCTATGTGATGACGAAATTCAAGATGACTCGCAACAAGCGCCATCAGTTAGCACGTCAGCAGTCTCTCATCAGGATGATGACAACGTAATATTTGTGTCATATATTCCACCAAAATCTGAGGCTGAGTCGACACATAATTTAACAGTTGAGACACAAACAACAATAGAAAAGGACATTGACCTGCTGAGCACAAGCTGCTCGGACAGTTTGACACAGGAGAAGAGCTCAGGTGGTAGAGCTGACGCTGATGGAAGGGATGATCTTACTGGAAGAAGATCAGGCACAGTTGAAAATGTCACACATGTTTGTGCTTCTGCCGGGACGAGTGTGAATGATGATGAGGGCTCAAACATGAACAGTAAGCAGAGCACTTCCACCCAACAGGAGGGGAGCATGGGAGGTGATGTTGATCCAGAAACTCCAGCAGATGGCAGCAGTGCAGCATATTCTCACAAACAGGAGGAGGTGAAGCCACTTTTATTGTTTCATTAATAAGGAAAACTAGTGATTTTAACAGAAATAGTTAAAAGCATTAACAATGTGATATCAACATTTTCTAATTAGGATTAACTCAATAATTAAATTCACACAACATCATTAATTAGAGAAATGGTATATTCCAGTTTCACAGATTTAAGGCTGATATCTTTGAACTATTTCTGTAGAGCAGATGCAGTCATCAAGCTTCTGAGCCAAAGCATTCTATTGCAAAACAAAAGATTGGTACCAACTGAACTCGAATTCAGTCATTTGATCTCTTACAAGCCTTTGCCCTCTGTTCAGCTTTTCTGACCACAGGTGTGTCTTAATTCCAGTGTTACATCCTTCGGAAGCTGCTTTCATAGACAGATTGCATCTCAGTGACGCTACTAGGCCCATCCCATTACTAAGGCTCCTTCAAATGCGGCTGCCAAATGCGCCCTTCCATCACTGTAAAATGAAGGCTCTTAATAGTTGGATCCTTTCCGGCTCGACATAGGGACAGCAATTAGGATTCACTGCGCGTCATTGACAAACCATTTAGAGGTATAGGTGCCGGCAAATTACGAGATGCCCGATGCTTGAGTATCAGGCTTGAAATAAACCAAACAGCTAACAACACTTGAAAAATACCAAGGGTTAATAAAACTTACTCAACATGTCCAACCTTAGCTCTTTATTAGGCAACAGCAATAAGTTTGGGTCAAGCTGGTGATGCAGATCACCTGAAGACCGGACTGTCTTATTTCAGATCGGCCTTTGGGGTCTATGCATTCCAAAAAGAAGACGGCCTTTGTTTGCCGCGTCAACCTTGTCCTACGAAGGATGCAGGCCCTGAGTTGAGACCCACTCCACGTTTAAAGTACCTGTTTGTCACATGGTCCCCTTGCTCCTGTAATGTGTTGCTGTTAGGGATGATCCATGAAGAAACTGATGGCAGTAGACCAGTGATATGATGGGATGGTGAAACACTCTCCTCCTAAGTAACAACAACACTTTTCACTCACAATTTTGAACACATTGAAAAATAATTACAAATATGAAAGGTTTGCTTTTAAAGTCTTATGACACCATATGCTAACCTCCTGATGCAATAATTTGCTGGGCAATGAACTAAAATATATTTTATGATGATACATCCAAGAAACTAAACCAAGAGTATGAATTGTTTCATGTAAAAATAGCCTTAGGTTTGCCCTCCCAACATTTCCACTTCACGATCAGTATCTAAAAAGAATCGCTGTTTCTCATTTTTAAGAGTTTTCTGTATTTTCTGTTTTTATATTTGCAGGCCCTTCCAGGTTGTCAGACATCTTCACCGGCACCTCCACCCTGTAAAATGGCTGACCGTCAGCTGAGCAAGATGTTTGGGATTACAGGTGATGTGAAGATTTGCCTGCAGAGGATTGATGAGGCCTCAGCTGGACTTGCAGAGGCTCGGAGTAGTGAGTTTGTAAACTCAGCAGAGGATCAGCATGAACCAGCAAATAGGATGAAAGAGAAGGAACTCTTTCGGCAGGACTTCTACAGGTCCTGTGAAAACCAGAACGATGATGGGAAGAGAGAGGAAGTAGTAACTGAATGGGAACAGCCAGCAGATGCAGCCACTGTAACTGCTCACACAGCTGTCATGTCTCTTGAATGTGCCGTTTTCAAGCTGAACACAAAACCTCTCTCTGAGTTGGGTCAAAGTTCACCCAAGGGGGTGTCATGTGATGTTGAAAACACAACATTGATCGGTTATGTGGAACCGATTGATGAGGACTTCCTCAAATCAAACGAAATCGCAGAGTTGCAGGATGTAATAACCAAGCGACAGACTCAGACTTGTGTGGACCTGAATACAAACACCAGCAGAATAGGAAGGACGAGGAAACGCACCATGTGTCCATGTTGCGTCCCTGGTACTCCGGAGCCTTCAGTGAAATTCAAGTCAGAGGAGCAGGAGAAATGGGCATGCAGAACAGAACAGATCAGTAAAAAAGGGATACGAACAAAAGCTGCTAGAAAAGGTGTGATAACATCTGGAAACAGCTGTCTCACAGTCAGAAACAATCAGAAATCTAAGACTCATGAGGTTCCAGCCGGGGACAGTTTGTCCTCAACATCCATGGACACAGATGAACTGCATAGAGACAGACAGATCTAACGACTCAAAGAGCTTCTGAAAGAGAGGGAGGCGGCTTTAGAACTGATGGAATATGGAACAGCATGGGCTGAGACAAGTATCACCTTCCAAACTAATATTCTAACAAATATGCTAACGTGTTTTAAACAGTTTTTAGAATATCATTTGTTTTATTTGTTCTTTGTGAACCAACTCTAGGACCATGAGTCAGAATACACAGGCCTTTTGTTTCACAGACATGCAACACAGGGCCAGGTCTGAACCAAAAAAGCAATCGCTGCAGGACGCATTAAACTTCCGTTTGAAGGGCGTTCGCTAGCTCACCTTCACTGCTTTCAGACATGCACACGAATGTCAGAGTGAGAGCCTCCAGAGTTTCTGGGGGCTTTCCCTGGCCAGGTCCTTGTAGAAGTTGCATAATGTCTGATTGACACGATGTGACAACACATGAGGTGATCCTTCGCAGGATTAAGCGTGAGTGAGTGGATGTGTTGACGGTTCTAACAAGCGACAGATGCCAATTTTTTTTTTATGATATCTCGAGATAAAAAAGCTCCGCCATACAGCATTTGGTCATAAAGGTTGACGCCTGTGTTGATGTGCAGTTAACAAAAGCACATGAACCCTGGAGCAGAATTGACATGTCCCGTCTTGTTTCCGCCTGCCACACCACCCCTTCTGTGTTGGTGTGAACATGTCTGAGTGCAGAATCTCCTGCTGTGTTGTGTATGTGTCAAACGCAAACTCCTGACAAAGTCTGGACCCAATCCTCAAGAGACCGGAGCCTGAAAACAGCTGTAGTTGCGCAGACGCCTCAATACATTGATTTCTATTGGCTAACACACATTTGGTTCATAGTTGTCAGTTACTAAATCTTTTGAGTCTTGAGTTTTAATTGGCAGTTGTTGGTTTAGAAACATGTGCTTTTCTACCCCTGTTTTGAGTCAATAAAATTTGTTTTGTATAGCTCAAAATAACAAACATTATGTCAAGCAATTAAATAGTAAGGTCGAGACCTTAAAAATTAAAGAGAAACCCAACAGTTCGCACAAAGTAGCAACACTGACGATTATGGAGAAAAAACTCCTTCCTTATCTGGAAGAACCTCTAGAACCAGACTTAATGTGGGCGACCATCTTCCTCAACTGGTTGGGTTGAGGAGAGAAAATTGGAGGAGAGAGAAGAGAAACAGTTGTGAAACCATCATATTTAACATTGATTCAAATCTCATTTACAATGTGACACACTTTATTCACTGCTTCCTATACGCCACCGCTGCTGCTCTTCCACACACACACACACACACATGCTGCGGTGGACACAGTGACTGTTGGAACAGAGGTTCCAGCATTCACACTTTGTTTTCCTCTTTGGTCATTTTGTTTTGTTTATGTATCTCGTCCATGAAAAACCGCGCTCATGCAAAAAATTATTTCCAGGTCATGTCAGAAATGTGAGAAGAAACATCTGCTGCATATTAATGTTTTATTTCAGTCAAGTTCATTCGGTGATCTATATAAAAATGCAAACAATCATCTAAAATGGAACAGAAGCCGCAGGAGATGTGATAATATTCAGCAGGACTACATGACAAATGGCAGCATTATTATCGCAAATAGAACAAGACATATTGTGAAGATGACGCCATGTCTTTGTCTGCCAAGGTCAACAAAGGTATGGTAATTAATTACTAGAAATGTGATAACAGATTTATATTTTATATACTAATATTTGTCTGAGTAAAGATTTGCTTCAAACAAAAACTTGATCTCTGCAACAGAATTTCTACGTAACATCCTTCATCTGAATCCTGTTGTTAGCACGCCTGAGTGGAGAATCTCGTGCTCTGTTGTTCATGTGTGACAGACAAACTCCTTAGAAAGCCTGCACGCAATTATCTGGACTTCCTTTATGTCTGAAAACGGCTTGTGTTTTTAGCAACTCAGCCTAAGAATGGTGATGTGGTTCACTTGACGTTTTGAAAGGTGCTTTATAAATAAAGTTTATTATTACAAACAACCCCTGTGTCCAATTCTCAGCAATAGCTCTATGACTTGCTCTTTTCAGTAAGTCATTATGCCGTCCATTACCACAGGACCTCAGCAAATGGTTATAGAAAACCTACAATGGCACCAAAGTGGATCAAGATACAAAATGCTGACATGAGATGTTCATATTTACAGGTGTTGCAAAAGAACTGGAGTCTGGGCCACAGATGCTGATCCCCCACTGTGGGAAACAGCTGATCTACTACTGCCAGCATAACAGTGGCTCAAAGAAAGTAAATTGTTGTGGAGAATGTTGAAGAAATGGCTCATGTGTTATATAGACTACAGAAGAGGGTTGGATATCTCCTTCCTTTGGGTTCCTGCTCAAAGGTAGCTACTTATGTCTCTACAATTTGCACCTCTTCTGCTGGCTTTAGGTTTGACACTGCACTTCCTGAAATCTATAGTGATCGCACCATTTGATGAAGGTAGATGTTTGGACCTGTAGAAGAGGGTTCATTGGAGAACTTGACTTTTACATAATAAAAAGCAGGGAGGAGAGGACACTGCCCTGTGGGATGCCTGCATTTGAAATGGTGAAAGTGGACATTTCTCCATTCACGAATACCTGCTGGATTTGTTCTGTTATTTAAAAAAAAATGTGAAGATACAGTCAAATCTGGTCAATTAATTTACAATAAGAAGCCACTCAACTAAAATGTCCTTTTAAAAAGCTAAAGAGAAAAAATGAGAAAGTTTACATTTTTTTTAAATATTGAAAGTAAAGCACAGGTTGAAACCGTCATAAAGGATCATCTGCGTAAAGAAAAAGGCGAACATATTTGGTGTAACACAGTATTTAAAACATGAGGGCGTTGGTAGAACATGGAGAGGGAGCCGTGAGAAAGATTTGGTTATTACCTGGCTGAGAACAGGACATACAGGTTTACATCCAACACTGCATTCTGTACATACTGTGATAGACCAGAAATAATTAAACATGTACTGAGAGATTGCAACAGGTATCAGCACTAAAGGGTTGGAAAAGGACAACAATACTGTGGAGAATCTGCTGGGAAAGACACCATGAAATGTATGGTAGTTTTCTAATTAATAACTAGAGTAACAGGGATATGTTTTCCAGCCAATTAACTGTTCAAGCTCCAGTACAGCAGGTGGAAGATAATACCATCGTTAAAAGACAGCAACACAGAAACGTGTTGGTGGTAGTTCTGTAAACAAAAGGAAGAAAATGAGAAAAGGCGGAACAGGATTCAACGTTACATGAAACAGGTTAGCACCAGCCCAAAACTGAAGAGCACACAATACACTCATATGATGAATCACCTGTTAAGTCACCAAGGAAAGAAAAACACTCTGACTTTGAATTGTATTTCTATTTAATCTTATCCACACGCACATTCAAAAAAGTTTTTTTTAAAAGCACAGAATTTAATAAGAATAATGCAGGGAACAAAGTCATATTTAAAAGGTTTTAGAAAGCACGAGAAATAAGGAAAATATCAACTCTTCTGATCGAAACTTCCCAGAAGGTGGCGGCAATTCGCCTGAAAGTTGTTTGCCACCCGTCATTGAAGAAAAAGACGAAGAAGACGAAGATAGAGAAGAAGAAACAGAAACAGAAGAAGAAGAAGACGAGGAAACAGAAACAGAAGAAGACGAAGAAAAAGAAACAAGAAACAGAGAAGTCGTGGTGAATGAAGAAGGTAAGAGCAACATTATTGTGAACAACAGTATTTAAACACCTTCAGCTCAGAGGTAAGCTGAGGTGAAATAGCTGCCTCATTCAGAACAGACATATATCATTCCGCCAAAGCCTGCGCTTTATGACCAGCGAAAATGTTTAAACTAGTCCAAGTTATACTGTTACGATCCTGTTCAGCTGGGCCACTGGGTCGTGTCAGTATATGTATATATTAGGGCTGTCAAAATTAACGTGGATTACCGCGGGATGATTCATTTGGGGAATTTACGCGTTAATTCATGCTCAGAATGAACTGCTCCATGTACCCATACCCACCCACTCGCTCACAGCGACACCCGGTCGGTCAGTGACTTTGTAGAAGAGCAGTGAAACACAGAGTTTCTCTGGTCTCAGCTGCTCAGTGGTCAGAGCACAAGCTGCAGTTGGTTTGTACCGAGCTGGAGTTTCTGTGTCCTCCTCCACTCTGCTCTCAATAGAATAATACACACTCATCACTAGTTATCAGGATCTGGCGTCTCATTTATAACCGTTTGGATTTATAAAAAACAACTTGAAGGGAAAATGTGGGATATGGGAAAGTGGCGATGCAGACGTGAGGAGGTGAACTGAAGCCAGATTATTGATCCACTTCATCATTTAAATTAAAACCAACAGTTTTAGTTACAAGATATATGTTCCATACAAACCTTTTAATCGAAAAATATGTAAAACAACTTACAGCAAATTAAACAGCGGAGTAACAGAGCCGAGTCATTAACAGTTTTTAACAATATCTTCTAACACTGTGCATGTAGCATCAAATCACTGCAGATTACTTACAAGAAATTAATAAAAACGATTCACTTTCCAAATAATATCCCAGCGTGATAAATACATAAATATATAAATACTGCCCTGACACTAGTGCGTGATTCTGTGTGATGGATGAACGTGAATGTAAGGATGAGGAGGAAGCGAGAACTTCAGCGGTGTTTGATCATCGAATGTAGATCCTATAGATCTGTGATTTTTGTTCTGAACTGAATCCAGTATCACACAGATTGACCGACGGAACCAAACAGTCCGTGTACAAACACGAGCCTTTAATAATAATTCGGTTAAATTCTACATATTGAGAACATCACAGCTGTCTCTGAATTTAGTAGTCCTGCAGTTTTGGATGATTAAAATACTAACAGACAAAACAACACGTTCCCTAAAATTCTGAGAGGTTGTTTTTTTGGCCTCCACATGAATCTTTTTTTTATTTCAGGCTCCGTTTATTTCTATCGTACTCATGGTTTGCATTGACCATTTATGGTTGAAGGGGGCATGTAGAGGGCGGAGTATGAGGCTAATCCAAGTACGAACGTTTCCAGGTGGACTGTCATTTATGGTTTTATAAATCAGAATTTTCTCTTGCCTACGCCATTTCCGGCTTGTGTGCGCACATACGCTTTTAGTATGAATCCCAAGCACTGTGAATGAGACCCCTGAAGCTGCTTCATTCTCCTAAGAACCTGATGAGCAGAAAAAATAAGAAACTTTTGTACCAACACGTAAAGACTTTGGCAATAGTGGAGAGTATTTGTTAATCTACCTTGTGTATCGCTAATAAAACCATTTGAATTTGATATCCTGAAGAGTAAGCTGTATTCTCACACTGAGTAAATTACTGTTAACATCAGAAGGCGACAACACCGAACTAGAACTCTAGCTCTGAAATTTTACTTGTGATTTATTTATTTAGAAATGTAAAATTTAGCAAGCTTATGAGAAATTAAGGTTTAGTCTCATCCCTTAATTTCATTTCCAAATAGGATTGGGCTGAGAGCCATCATGATGTTTAGTGAACCTGTTCAACACTGACAGAGCAGCCTGCCACGTATAAGCTATAATATCAGTGTCTACTATATAACAAAGAAGAATTCAGTGGGAACTGGATATAGTGATCACAGATATGCATGTGAATACAAGCAACTATGAAGAAAGATTTTACTCATTTGACAAAAGTGTTGATGATAATGTGGTGATCGTTGTTGATATTGTGGTGTCATTTCAAACAAATTGATGTGTAACCTTTAACCCGATTTCATTGTATTCATTGCATATATTATAATATGCCATTTAAGCCCAACCCCATTTCTAAACTTCAATATTTAACAGGCAAGACATGAAGGGCGACTCACTCCGGCTCTATAATAAAAGTCAGTGTGTTTTGTGTTTACACAGGGAAATACACAGAGCATGGATTCCATCAACAGACTTGAAATCTTCATCCCAGGTGAGGCTAAGGCAAAAACCATCGATCTGTGTAGTTTACCAGCCGCATTGCTCAAAAGAATGGGCCTCCCCCTGCATGACTCAAAAGACTCCAAGAAACTGGCAATATGGATTAGTCCAGCAGTCTTAAGGAGGAAGGGGCAGAAACTACTGTCCAACACAGGAAAGGATGCACCAGAAATCGCGTCCTCATTGCTGGGCAGAAGGTTCCGGACTCTGACGGGTCCTTTCAAAATGCCTATTTCCTCTAGCAACCGTGCCATTTCCAACATGCTGAAGGATATGAACCAAGGGAATACGCTCAACACATGCAAGTCTCCCACCTCCTTGTGTCCCCGTGGCTCGCCACCACAGACGGGCTTCTCTGCTATTGTCATCTACCATGGATGCATTTACCTGTGCATCAGTAAGAACAATCCAAGCAAGGGTCGGAAAGACACTCCCTCTACTCACTCATTGTCATCTGAAAGCCAGAAGAAGGTAACTTGACATTTCACTTGGGGAAGTACCAGCATGGGAAAACATGACAATTCATTTGACATGTATAGCTTTACATTCACACAAATACATTCTCATTTCAAAATCCAATCCTTTTCATTTTGAACTAACACACCAGAAAACACATGATACGATATTTCACATTCACACTGCATGTTCGGGTTTAAAGGAAGCAGATTATACAATCTGCAGTTGGTTGCTTGGCTGCATAAATACTGCTAGGAAGGAATCACGGTGATGATGAAAAGTAAGAACATCGATTTTTGTTTTCTCGCAGCAACAACGCAGATAAATTGTTAGTTACACCAAGTGTTTGTAATGATGACTCGGGAAGACAACATGAGTGTGTCAACGTTTCAAAAAGTCTGTTTCATGGGTTTGAAGACTCAGGAGAAGTGTAGGACTAATTTTGAAACAGTTTGAAACCAAAACTTGTTTGGTGTGGAGTGGACGTAGCTTTAGCATTGGAAGTGAATCAAGACTCTTTTTCAGCAATGTCCTGCGAATGAACTCCGGAGAATTGGGGTTTACAGCACATAAACATCGGCGTCGGCTCTTATCACCACAAACTCTCTTCGTCTGTTTCTTCCCGGTGTGTAACACTGCTTTTTGATCCTTTTTAAATTTGTATTGCATCTGTCGCCTATTAGAAAAACTATGAACACACCCACTCACCTGTGGTGAATCCTGCAGAGGTTCTGCTGCTGTGTTCTAGCATTGGCTCCTACGGACTTTATGGTGACTTTACACTATGGAATTGGCCGGAGAAAGGATGTCCGGAGGATCTCGAGAGTTTAGTGCACACTGACATTAGTATTCAGATACGTTGCTTTTAAAAAGGAAAAAAAATATTTTTAGTGATTGTTTTTGATCGCTGTAATGGATAGGAGAGAGAGTAAGCTGTGAAAGGGGCATAGAGAGAGAGTGTGGGAGGACATGCAGAAATGGCCGTGGGTCGGAATCGCCTTGTTGGTGCGGCAGCTCCACCAGGTGAGCTATATCCAGACACGTTGCTTTGAAAATGTTCTCTTGGATTTCTCCAATTGCTCGTGATAATCTTTAAAATGTATTAGGGCTGGGCGATAAAACGATAGTGATAATTATCATGACAAAACTTTAAGACATGTGTTTTGACAGACAACACGAACCACCATGAGAATAGCGCCGCGCTGAAGCAATCATGTGACTGGAATAGAGTTACAGCGAGGCCAGGTTAGGTGGATGCACACAGCACTGAGTTTCGGAGCAGCAGCACATGTTCTAATGATGCAGCTCCCGCATAGGAGGACAACTCTGCAAAGATTCAGTGCCAAAACATAATCGAATCATGTTTTCAGCTATATTTATTGTTCCAGCGTTTTTTGACCACTGAATAATTATAACCAGCGCTGCTCCAGGACCAGGACATTAAAGGTCGGGTCATGCTGTGCAGGAGTCTCTGTCAGTGTCACCGATCCCAAGTTATTAGGGCACGTACAGGACCGACGTTTACTTTGTGTTTTTGACATTTTTGACATGTTTAAACCTGCTACACGAGACGTAATGTGATGTGCACAGACAGGAGGACATCAGGGTTCAAGGGACCAGAACGATCCGGAGTCATAATCCGACACCATAGATTAATAACTATTTTAGAATATACAACTAAATGGTGAATATCCGATGTGATTATCAGTTCATGTGTGAGTTGGGACAGAGACGAGCAGACACATACACAAACACACACACTCCTGCAGATAGAAGTTTCTTCTTGCAGCTTATGACGCAGAACAGTGTTGCAGAAGAAGCGACGCCCCGTTTATCCAGGAACATAAATATGAATTCTGCAGGTTTTTATATAGATCAGTTTTAAGTGAGATAATTAGAAAACATCAGAGGACACAGAAGCAGAGTAATGTGCCTCAGTGGTGCTGATTTAAGTTAAGAAACGATACAGCTTTAATGATCCATACACCGGGGAAATTCAGGTGTTGGAGCAGCAGGCACGTCATTATGAGGTAGACAAGAGAATGAAGAAATATAAAAAGGCAGTAGAATACAAAAAAAAGCTGATTATAAGGAAATGATCATGATGAGATGTATCAACCTTGACTGGAGTTGAATTTATTTCACTGTAGATGCTATATTTTCAAAGTAAAGACAATAGAATGTACTTGTTGTAAGTCTGTGGACAGAATTTTCGGTTTACCATTTTCCAAAAGTCTTATATGATACTACCTTATGTTGTCCTCCAGGAGCTGCACAATGACAAAAGGCCCAGGAAGATGCGCACCACAAATAAGAATGTGTCCTCATCCAAGGCTGCAGCAGCAGCCCCAGAGCCAGCCTGGTTTCATCCTGAGGGGGGCCAGGAGGTGGGAGCCAATGAGGACAGTGGTGACTGTGAGATGCAGGACCTGGCCAGTGATGAAGCCGAGCGCACTAGTCAAAAAGATGAGGGGGTTGGTGATGTGCACATGGAACGTGGTGCAGTGACACTCAAAAGCAATCAAAGCTGCACAGGGAGGGAGTCTCTGGGCGCCAACTCGCTGGTGAGGGAGTGTGACTTTGATGAACTGGTACGGGAAGAGAAGATCGCTCAAATGAAGGCCAAACTCCGACTGAATGAAGCTGCACTCAACAGTTTTCATTCTTCACAGTAACTGCTTAGTCACACTCAGTAGTAATGATGTGTCAGTTTCACAAAAAAAATCCCAATTTATATTACAACTTTGATAGATTAGACACCTACTTCTTTGCTTTTGTGTTTACCACTTGGTTTCCTAGGAGAGACCCCTGTGAATGTACGGGAACAGGAATATCTCCTGGACTGTTAATGGGATTTCGATATGTTTGTTGTTTTTTAAGAATCAGTTGGTTTTAAGCACACATGAATATGTGTGGTTTATGAATGACAATGTGACTTGTATTCAATATAAATTTGAAGCACAGAATAATCTGAAAATCAGAAACCAGTGTGCCATGTTACATGTAACCATGTTAATAACCTGCTAGTTTAACAGTTATCACATTCCCTTGACATTTGCTCTAGATTAGGATTTATATTTTTCCTGAAACCTGATTTGCACAGCCATCAAGCCAACTTAACAAATTTACATTTACATACTGCTGTTGAGGTTCTAAAAATTGTATCTCCTCTTGAATCATGTCTCACTTTGTTATTCATCAAATGTTCAGTGTGTAGGATTTAGTGACATTTGCATCTCATCTCAGCCTCCCTTTCCAAATATGAAAGAGAACCTGTGGCAGCCTTCAGGTGTTATAAAAACTCAAAAGTGTTTGGCTTGTCAAGTCTGGGCTACTGTAAAAACAAAACATGCCGGCCTCCGTAGAGGACCTGCGCCTGATGTAGATATAAAGGGCTCATTCTATGGTAAACAACAATTTGTACAATTTAAATTAAAAAAATACAACACAGGACTTTATGTTCAATTTCTGCAAATTATTCCCTTTGACCTTATATCTTACCTTTAAAGTGTAATTGCATGAACCTCCTTCAAGGGTCAAAAGTGGGACTTTTCGTCTTATAGTTGCCCTGTGGCCTTGAAAGACTGAAAACTCCAACAGAGCGATAGAATTATAATGATACACTGACTGTTTCTGTTTGTTTACTGTCATGTCACTGCTGACACAAGGTTTACTATTGTGATGTAGTTCTAACTGAGAAAAAGCATTATTTTTGGATCACTTCTATAGTCTGCTAACATTTTTTTGCTATCTGAAGAAATTGGCCTGTAACGAACCTGAAATAAACCCAGCTGGCAACACGGTTATAGTGATCAGAATTTGTTTGGATCTGAAGCCAATTTTCATCACATTCACACAGAAGTGACCTCTGCACTGTTTTTCAGTCATTAACTGCCACATAGCTGGCAACAGATTTCCACAGAATTTTACAGCATTTTCTTCATTCATTAGCCGTACTGTTTATCTGCAGGGGCAGGAGCCCACCCCAGCAGACTTTGGGTGAGAGGCAGGGTACTGCCTGGAAAGGTCACCAGTCCATTACAGTGCTGACACAGAGACAAATAACCATTCATGATCACATTTACTATTACGGTCAGTTGGAGTCTCTAATGAACCTGACTGTGGGAGGAAGTCACAGGGCTATCCACAGACTGGATAGCACTCCATTATCACTTCAATAGGTTTTGATATTTTCCAGATGAGATAGGAACTATTTCAGTTTTTGATTGGTTTATTCAAATACTGCCTGTTGGCAAATTAGCTGAAAAAGAGAGGTCCTCACCATAGACTACATAAAAGGAGGGAGGGATGGACAACATGATGTCTGCCCGTCAAAGCCAAAGCATCTCGATCACCCCCTAGCGGCTGGCGGCAGTATATGACTTTAACCCAGTCTCCTTTTGGTTAATGGATGGGACATGGACCAAACTGAAGGGTGAAAGTACATATCATTTTTTCTCTCACAGATGGTTCTTGTATTTTTAGGTAGTTAACAGCACATTGAAGTATGTTCAATTTTTTTTAATTTATTTGATGCTATAAAACAGTGTGAAATGTTGTGATTGACAGCTGAGACTGACTTGCGATTGACCAATTTTGTTTATCAATTGCACCTCGATCTCGTCCTTCCATCCCCTGATCGCTACTGGACAGTAAGATCATCCATCTTTGTGAAGTCCATGGTCTTCTCCAGCCAATGAACGCCTGCATCCAAGGAGAAGAATTATCTTGTAAGCCCTCCTACGACAGAACAACAGGCTCTGTTTTCTACTGTTTTGATATGGGATGAAATTTATTTTAGTTTGGCCTCAGAGTTGAGATCTAGAGAAAATGGGGCTGAATACATAATAAATCAATGATTGTTGGACAGTTTAACAGAAGTGTTACGTCTGTCGACAGTTTTACCACAACACATTGGTGACTGTGGCTCAGAAGGTAGTGCAGGCCGCCCTCTAACCAGATTGGGTTGGGTGTTCAAGCCCAGTCTCCCCTATTCTTCATTCTGAAGTGTCCTTGGGCAAGATACTGAACCCCAAATTGCCCCTGATAGCTGTGTAATAGTAAGAGATAGTGCTGCACATCACATTAGAGACTATTTACATTTCAGTATAATTATTTTATTCCTATGGCTCTAGATGTTCTCAGGTCACACATGTACCATTCTTGTTAGTGCAATATATCATGAACAGTGGGAAGAAATTTCTTTTAAAGCCCACTCCACCCCAGACACAAAAATGTATATGCTAATAATGAATTAACAATGAAATGATTTTTAAAAAACGAATATCTAATAGGAGAAACCGACTCGCTAAATTCTAAGTGAATTGACCTGTTATACTTTTTAATGTTTATGTGTTATCAAACTGATGAAGAGCTTGTTTTCATGTGCTATTGTTTTGTCTTTCTGCAGTGCTGTGCTCTCAGGGCCACTTCTTTCAATTCACTGTCCAATAATCAACAGGAGGGAACTTAGTGCTGCACTGTTTTCAGGGGGACTTTGTCTTAGAAAGGTTCATGATCCTTTTGGAGGGTGCAATCAGTGTTGTTGAGTTGTGTTGTCCAACACAAAATAATAGAAAAACCTCAAAATTGAATCAACGGATCTAAATCAGTTTTAATACAACCAGAACATGAATGAGACATCATGGGATATCATGTTTGTGAGTGTGTCGATACCCTGTCACATTCACAGTAGGAACAGAGCAGAACAAGTTCAGCCGAAGTGACAGTATGTTAAATGGTGTCATATGAGTTGTGGATTAGATATGAGTGAGGGGGAGGAAACCTCAGTACTGTGGTCCTCCCCTCAGCTGCATGAGTATAAGCCTGCAGGTCGGCTGAGGTACGTCCCCACAGACAGGATGCACTCCACATACTGCTCCTCTGCCAGACCATCGACACTCACAGTAAGACCTGCTTTCACTCCGCTTGTAACTCTAGATCAGGACTGGCAGGAAGTTAATGATGCCATGTTGTAGCACAGAGAACTTTTCTTTCTCTGTAGTGCTGACATTAATTTGAGATTCTAAACCTTCTCTTCTCTGTGTCCACACTTGTGAAACTTTATGTCATGGGACCATTGTTTTTTTCCTCTAATGCCCCAAGAACCGACTGATTTGTAACTTTACTTTCAGTGGTTGTCAGTTGGATTTAATTATAGGAAATTTAGAGAAAAGTTAATTTGGTTTACTCGTATGATTTTTTCTACTGCAAAGCAGAACAGCTGAACTTGCACAATTGTGCTGTCTCTTGACAAGTGCAGTGTCTGTTCTAAACCTGCCTGTTTAAAATGTTTTTGTCCTGTGTAAATACTCTGGAGCTACTTCAGAATTATTCCTCCTTAAACTGTCACCTGTTATTGTTTGTGTGCTGGATGTTGTGCGCAGAACTTTTTATAAATAGTCTGGTGCAGAGTGAAGAAAGAAAACTTGTGTTCATCCTACCTGGTCTATCTGCAGTGAAGATTTTATTTTACTTTGAAGTGATTCTATGAATGATACTACTATGACAGAGATCTGCACTGGGGACACCCGTAAATGTCTGTGTCAGTCTGACATTGTAAAATAGAATAATCAGATAATCAAAATGATCAGGTGGGTCGAGTATTATTGCTCAAGTGCTGCCAGTTGCTATAGATTATCAGAGGACGTAGAAGAAGACATGGTCAACTCTGTCCACAGACTGAAGGCAGATACTGCTACAGAGTGCTGGTCGTTTGTTTATTCAATTCGTATTAATATTTAAAATATCACTTTTGTTGAATTAATCATTCACATATTTTATTAGAAAATAAATTAGAGCAATTTGTCGTATTCCTCTATTTATTCAAACTTATATTATTATTATTATAATTTTAGTCAAATTTTAATCAAATAATTTACATTTCGGAACAGGACAGAAACTGGATTCATACCTTGAACCACACCTCGCTATCCTAAATGTATTGAAATGTCTATGTATTGAGTCCACTGAGAGCTCACGCTCTCCATGCTCAGTGAAAAGCACAACTTGACATCAGTTACATGTGGGGATGCGATCATGACCATCTTTGACTCCTGTTTGAATGAAACAGGAATCTTGCAGTATTTATTGTATATCAACTCTGATACAATGTAATTAAATAAGAAATTTAAAAAATGAAAAAGTGACCACTGACCATGATTTCATGGGGCAGGGCCAGGATTTTTTATAAAATTTAAGGTCAAAGAGAAGAAGCTTATGGAAAATCATAATGAATACATTAATCTGTAGATTCCATTGTAGAGGCATTTTTTGGGTTTTGATGTAAACAGCCGATAAGAGGGGGTGATAATGTAAATAAAGGTCCTAGCTGAATCCAACCAGGAAAGTTAAGGCATATGGTTGACACCTCAAACTGCTTAGCTTAGCCTGAATACATGAATTCAATATGGTATGTTGCAGATTTTGTATTGAAGAGTTCGCTCTGAAAACAAGTCCAAAGATACCAGGAGCAGGATGACTGAGAATCTTCACAGATATTTTTTGTATTGAAGTTTCTATTCTCATCTTCAGGTGTTGTGTGTGCAGCTCATGTGTCTGGCAGGCTGGCCCCTCTCCTCAGAGGCAGCCAGACTCCGCTGTGGTTCGGATCTCCTCAGTGACCTCATATTTGTGTGCGGTGATCGCGGGATATATTTAGGTAAGTCTATCTTCATATTATCCACTATCTATCTAATGTCACCAAAATAAGCTTTTCTAGTAGACAAGGTGATAGTTGTCAGTTGTGCTGAGAGTGGCAAGGTCAGGTGTCTTTTGGACAGTTTATAAATAATCTTCCTGTAGTATCTAACCTCATTCAGGCTCTGGTCATGTCATGTAATCAACATCACCAACTATTATCAGAACCATAATCAACATTTGATGTGAAACATACAAAAACAACATCATTCATATCCCTGTTTGTGATTATCAATGCAGGACGTTTAACAGTGTCAAAGTCTGTCCTTGTCATTTCTTCACTGAGGTGCAGGTGTAAACAGTATCAGACTTTTAATGGAGACATGTATGAATTTCTGCACCACATTTCAAATCAAGTTATTACTAAATTCGAATCAAATAATTTTTTTCTTAATCATTTAACGATTGAAGCCTGCAGTAAAACTGCAAAGATGTTTTCAGATGTGTATTCAGAAAACATTAAATACTCATATTTCATAAGTGGACTATACTATTTTATAAGAGAGGATGCCAGTGTGGATCTGTTGCAGGACAGTTGCTCTGGAGAGGACACTTGTACCTCAGCATTAAAAAGTCTTTAATAGCAGTGCAGAGATGTAGTTAATCTGAAAAATGTCACAGAAGATGCTTCACTCACCTTTGCCTAAAAACGTCTGTCCACCACACACAACGTCCAGGTATTTATTTCTATCCTGTTGCAGAATCACGTCTGATCTGTCAGTAGATCTATTGTCAGTTAAGCAGCGTCTCTTATCAGGCAGTCTATGTACCGAGTTACCGAGAACAACACAAGCAATAATACGTAGCTATTTTGATCATCAAGATAATTTGATCATTTAAATATTTTTATTTCACCATGTTGGACAGACTATTCTGGGTGTCACAGGTGCAGATCTCATGTCATAAGTTGTGTTTGAAGATTGTGTTGATGGCTGACATTTAATGTATGGAAAATAACATCAGTTGAATAAATCATTCAAACTTAGATATAAAACACACATTTGAACATTAATCAAGCATATTTGGTCTAATTTGATGTAATATATTGTATAAAATTGGTAAAGAGAAACATACCTATACCTTGAATAAAACATTTAAACTAACAATTTAGTTGCACTTAAATGGCACTTACTTATAGCACTTTGTAGTTTTTTGTAGGCTTTTTTGAAGAAATTTTACTTTTTGTTCTGGGTTTGTACCCTCATGGTTGAATGCACTTGTAATTTGATTTGGATAAAAGCGTCAGCCAAATGAAAACTGTAAATGTAATGTATATTTTGGAGATATAAGGATGACACAAAGCAAATTCAGTTTCATTTAAAAAAACAAACATTGTCTATAAAATCTTCACTGCAGATAGACCAGGTATGATGAACACAAGTTTTCTAACTTCATTCTGCACCATCCAGCATGTAAGCAATAAAACATTTACAGTTCATATGTTGTCAATTAATCATTCATGACAGTATTGGACTCAATACAATACTATTCTTGTATGACTCTATATAATGTAGATTTTAATCAATATAAAAATCACCAATGAGATCAAATGTTATCAGGGTTATTCCACCCTTTGTGCAACACTTTCTCAAGCAGAGGTGTGCAATAACACAGGTATGGTCATGGTCATGGTGTCCACAGTTAAACATTGTAGTTATTCTGAGCACCTTATCAGCTCCACGACAACAAATCATGCCCTGTTTATGTATTTATATTAAAATAAACCTAGGCCTCAGCAGTAAACTAATATATTCTGATTGACTGTACTATCAGCGATAGAAATGCATGGCATTGGATCAGCTGGCTGTTGGAGTAACAGGGGCCAAACACTTCAGAGCAGATTTGATGAAGTTAAGAATCTTGAATAGTTCATTATTATGAGATTATAATTTCTCCCACAGAACCAATAGAATTACCAAGAAGCCCTTTCACCTGATTACCTTCCCCCTGTTCTGACCAAGGCCACCCTCTCCATCTGCTATCAGACTGGTGGCAGTCCACCAAAACTGGTAGCGTGCTAACCAGAACACCGTGCCTCGGTGTGTGATAGCTTTATTGTTAAAACACTTGTTATCTGAGATGGGTCCAGCTTTCACACTTACAACGAAGAAGAGCACACAACAATTCAGAGTAGGTCCATATACTTCACATATGATTGTGTTGTGTTCTCCAGGATGGTTTACCCCCATTTCAAACACACTTTAAACAAGATGTCATCAGGTTTTGGTTCCTGTCTGTCTAGTAGATGTTTCACTAGTTCATTGAAAACTGACCTGCTGGTGGCACTAGATAAAATGCTAAAGCAGAACAAAAACAAAGCCAAACAATGGCCATGTGCAAGGGAATTTAAAGACGACAACAGTCTGGATATTCATGTTCCCCATATACCCCAAAACTGTCTCTATCAGAACAACAACCACCTTTCACAACTGCTAACTCATTAGTCTGACTGTTTAATCCAGTATATGTGAACGGCAGTGTGACGAATCAGGAGAGGTTTTTTTCAGAAACATTGCATACAGACTTAAAAAGGTTTAATTCGTCTCCGTTTTTTTAAGTCAGGAAGATACTGCAGCCTGACATGAGTTGCCTGGTTTACCTCTTCAGGGAAAGGAACGTGGTCTGGTTACGGTCCTCGGCCCAGAGGGAAGGGGATAGTAGATCAGTGCTGCCGAACAGGTGGCTGTGACCTTCAGCATCTGGAGAAGTACTGTGCCAAACCAAAGAGCCGGGAGCAGACCACCGCTTGGCCAGTCACAACCACAACAGCACACACCACGACACAGGTAGATATGGTAAGAACTATTTAATAAAAAGTCATCTTCACTAAATGTTTACTTACTAACTTTATACACAGCTGTCAAAAGCACTGTATAGATTTACAAACAGACCAATCAAAGACCGCTTAAACGAGTGCAGGGGTACAGTCCTTCCTAACTTACGTGTTCGATGTACTCACAACCACGACCACCACAAAAACCCCAATACCCAAAATCTGAGAAGGACACAGAGAAATTGTCCCACACACACCACAACAAATACAGCTAAAGGTGCAAACAAATTCAACATAAAAATAATTAGTTTTTATACCACACACAAAACCAAAGAACACCCTGTAAGTAACTGATATCCCTGATAAACTCTTGTGGAACAGTTCAGGTCCCACAGAGGGCCAAGGTTTCCCTGCTACCTCTGAGCTCCATGTCCTTGAATCAACTCTTTTTTGTCCTGTCTTTGTTTTGCAGGCACAGCAGTTCGAAGCAGTATTTCACAAGAAACTTTTGGAGCACCTGGGTGCTCCCAACAGTCCAAAGAGGGAAGCTTATAGAAAAAATAAAAAACAGCCTTCAATCCAAAGGAAAGCCAAAGTGCCCTCATCAAAAAGGAGGATTAAACCAGCATTTCCAACAGGCCTCCCTCTTACTCTGAAAGAGCGATGAGATTTAACCCTTGACCCTTGACCTCATGGAAATAAACATATCTATAGTAACTGGATTGGAATCAGAGGGATATTTTGCTGCTCACAATTGCCTTTTGTTTGTCTCATGACAAATTATATCTTATAGCAACATGACTAAATTCCAGAGGTGGGAAATAATACATTACAAAAACATTGTTACTGTACTCTTTCAGGTATCTGTCCTTTACCTGACAAACTTTACTTCTACTTCCTACAGTTCCACACAAATATCCGTAGTTTCGGCTTCTTACATTTTCAAACACCATTACTTTCATTTTAACGCATTCGATGGGAATTATTCGCAATTTTTTATATTTTGCATCAACGAGCGCCACCTTCCCAACATTAAGACAGATTTCAACCTAAAGGGACAGTAACACAGATAAGGTTATTCCTATTATCAGCGTATATCATTCACAACACAGCTTTAAAGAAGAATCAAAAACGAAACAGACAGGAGAGGGAGATGCGCCTCTTGGTTGCAGCAGATATCTCTGCTGCAACCAAGAGGCGCAGCAGAGATATCTGTGCCGAGGAGTAACAACATGGAAGAAATTAAAGAATCCAGCGACATTAATAATAACGTTGATAATGTTTACGACAAAGCAGAGCAACACACCATTCCACATGACTGGCCTCATGTAAATTTATAAAACTTCACTCAATACAGCCTACACATTTCCTTCTGGATATTTTTTATAATTATAAATTGTCATTTTTTATTTCATTTGGAGTAGAGTTTCCTAAGTTAAACAGTCTGTGTTCTATATTCAGTTGACACGATTCTCAGTTTGATTTGCACAGCCGGTGGAAAATGTTTTACTTTTATACTTTGAGCACATTTCAGAACCTATACCTTTACTTGTGTAAAAAAGGTTATAGTTTTACTTGAGTAATTTTCAACTCAAATATCTCTTCCTCTACTTAAGTAAAGAATGTCTGTACTTATAACACCTCTGCTACATTCTGACCCGTTTCTTCTTAGGAGAAATAAGGAGCAAGAGACTTCAGCAGGCCTTTTCAAATAGTGGCCCATGGGCCTGATGCGGCTGCCCTTTTGAAAATGTCCATGGCATGCAAGACTGCCTGCAAATCAATCTCTCTTGTGTAAGATGTAATAAAGAGATTTTTAAGGTACATCTCTGAGCAGCCTCGTTGTGATCTGTTCTCGCTCGCCCTGATTGTCACTGCACACAGGCTAGGGTTATGAGAATATTTATAGAGAATCTTTAATGAGCGCTGTCTGTGGTATGAGTGATGATGTTAGCTTGTCATGAACCTGGTCAAACTTTTCTACGCCCCTCTGCGTCTCTATAACTGCAGTTTCTGTTCATCAGCCGTGGATACTTGCTCATGTCTCATGTCACGTTATTTAGTTGTTATGTCAGATTCTCCAAATCATGTTTTACATAGTGAATGTGTTGTAATGTATTTCTCAGTCATATTCGTGGTGTATCTTGTCACTGAATCATTTTCTCCTCCGTGTGAAAAGTTCATTCTTAGTTTTGGAATCCCTATCGTATTTAAATTATTCACTGCCTGCAATCATGCAGGCAGTGAATAATTTGGGAGTCTGAGCAGACAATCCCATCAGTTGAATACAGTTACTACATCTGTTCACATGCATTAGTCCTTTTGTACTTTGTCATAATACTTAGACGGAGTGACTGTGTGTTTTGGATGAAGTAATTAGAAGGGCAGAATGTATATATTAAATATTTATTAAATGGTTCGGATTGAACTTGTTATTTCTACTCCAGTGGTTTCCTCTGTCGGAAATGATCTTGTATGTTTTGTATCTGTCATATTGTGAGTATGAACAGGTTTTTTGTGAAAAAAAAAATCTGCATTCATTATTTATTCCACTGTGACTGTAATAAATTAAAAAAGAGAAAAACCAGTTCAGGTTTCTATCTATCATTCTATCTTGAAACATTTTATAACATTATCAGGCTCAACACAACTTGTCTTTTTGTTTTGGCGTTCAGCTACAGTTGGATCATAAACAGCTGACTCATTTCACTTTGACATGGCTGAGGTTATCATCTCTCCAAGTTGTGAGGGCTATCTCAGCCCTGTGTGGAGCAGCCTGATAAATCGAATGACTCTTTATGCTTCATCTGCATCACTATGAGATTAGTGAGTACATTCACATTCTCAGTCTTTATCCAGAGGTATCTCTTGTTGGAGAGGAAGTCGTTGCCTCTGTTTCTAAGCAGACACAGTATCTGGACATACGTATGCAGTCGGAGGAGTTGAAAACATAACCTACAGTCTGTCGGTTAAAAAAGAAAGTGTAAATTATCGAACGTTGTAGGTAAATACAAGCTGTAAAATAAATGTAAAGAACAGCAACTCTTTTTCATTGTGCCAACACGTTTTGTAGAAGTATTTATTGTGTAGTAAAAGGAAATACCTCTTCTTTCTTACATTAGTATTCTTTACTTACTCACTGACTGCACTGACGGTGCACTTGTGCAGAAGAACAGTACAGGAACCATCCAGCGTTGGTTTTATAGCATGCTTGGGGGTCATAAGTTGTGTTATGAGACATTATTTTACTTGTCACGCTATCACGCTATTATTAACACACAAGATGAATTTTTATGTATTTTATTACTTAAAACAATGTTTAATGCTGTATTGTAAGTCTAATGTATGTTTGGTAATATATATATATATATATATGTTTATGTGTATTTAATATAACTATACATTTTTTAAGTTATATAGAATACACATAAATATCTTTAGATTCTACCAGATTACTGGTCACTTTTCACCTCTCCTCTCAAGTCATCGTTTTTGCTTGTCTTCATAGCATTACAGTTTTATTATTATTATTCGTCCAGTTTACAATTCAGTTTACTGGTTGGGGGACGTGTCCTAATTTTATTTGTAAAGCGCCAAATCATAATATACATTATCGCAAGGCACTTGAGATATTTCAGCTCTTTTCATTATTGTAAAATTACTCTCATTAATTAGGGAAGTTGACTCCATTCCAGGCCAACCCTTTTCATGCAGAGCACCAGACCTCTAATTTTGCAGTCCAAATTAATTTGTTACGGTTCCCGGACCAGTTATAAATTTGGCCACTATGTTCATCTGGGAGGAAAGTTAACTTAATTACAAAATAAATAAATCTGGGACTGACCAACTGATATTTAACATAAGCTACACCAATAGTAACTAAAAAGTTTAAGATTACAATGTTCACTCACTGGTGTCCATAAAGCATACCAGTGAGAATAGCAGAAACTCACTGCTCTCTGCCATCATGTAGATAACGTCATGCGATAGCTACAAAGATTTTAGAGCGCAGAGCTGCTTTGTATCTCGCCGAGAGAGGTGGTGATGTCCTTTGCCTGATAAATTTATTTGAGAGGTCTTTCAACTAGTTCCTGCATGCTATATTATCGCTGGTCAAGTAGACTGTTCTAGGCAGACCAGAGCGACCATCAGGCCACAGGGAAATGTCCTGGTGCTCCAGATGTGCAGCCCACCACTGAGTCCTTGAAAGACCACTGTAATGTGTGTATAAAGTGAAATATACATTATTGCCTTGAAAAGAAGAAATCTCCAAATGATAACGGAAGGAGTTTCAATGCTTTTTATCTAATTTCCTTTAGCAGAGGAAACACTGTCACATATCTTATGAAGGGGGAGGAGGAAATCTTATCCCATAATTCAAAGTTGCACAGGACAGACACACGTAAATATAAAAAAAACAAACATCTCTTTTGTTCTTGTGACACGACCGAGAAAAGATGTGAATCCTCCTTATTTCTTCTCTGTCACATCTGTCCAGTATCATAATCACAGCTAAATACTAATATGAATATAAAATCATAATGAAATACAAATATGAATATACAAATCACAACTAAATACAAATATGAATTTCAAAAATCATAAGAAATCATAACAAATATAAAAGTAATTTCAATCCCCCTATTGTGAAATGTGCAAAAAAATTTAAGAAGGTCAAAAGCACTATATCAGAAAACTGTCTGAATATTATTTGCTCTGGCCCCTTGCTCATTTGTATTCAGTTATTATTTAAATGGATCAACTATATCCTCCTTTAAATTGATCATGTTATTATATTATTTCAACCTTTCAGTTCTGTTATTTTTGTTTTCATTTTCAATCAAATCTCTGGGGTTGTTTCTCCCTGTGAGTAAGTGCTGTTAAATTGTTTCTATTCCCTGAAGAGATGGAAGAGTAGGATCACATACAGCCATATTAATCCGATTCTATCAGACCATAATTTAATACCCTTCAATTTTTCATTATCACAATATATGCCACTAATACAAAATTCATTTTCTAGATGTCTACCTGATAGTGCTGTAGCTAAATTTAAGGAAATAATTCCAATTACATTTAAAGCCTTATTATCCATCGATATAACCAACAAATTCTTCTCTTCTGAGATGGTCAATCTCCACTGAGATTGACCATCTCGTCGATATCTCTGTAAAGTCATTACGATTAACATTAGACTCAATAGCACCTCTAAAAAAGAAACGTGCAAAACATAGTAAATTAGCTCCGTGGAGTCAAGAAAACTAGAAAGGAAGTGGCGCTCATACAACCGTGTTGAAAATCTCCTAGCCTGGAAAAATAGTGTTAAAGCATATAAGAAGGCCTTCTACAAAGCAAGAGCTGCCTACTACTTGAAACTAATTAAAGAAAATAAAAACAACCCCAGGTTTCTCTTCAGCACGTAGCCAGGACATTCTGCCCCTAATTGGTAGTACTTTACTGAAAACAAACAAGCTCCTTTAAACTAGCTGTAATCAAACCCCTTCTCAAAAAAAACACCCTAGACCCAAAGGTTTAAGCCAACTACAGACCAATATCCAACCTCCCCTTCCTCTCTAAAATCCTGGAAAAGGTTGTAGCCAATCAGCTGTGTGAGTTTCTCCAGGAAAGTAATGTATATGAAGACTTTCAGTTGGGGTTTAGAGCTAATCACAGTACAGAGACAGCCTTGGCAAAAGTGACTAATGACCTTCTAATAGCTTTAGATATGTTGTGTCTTTCCTCGTTCTGTTAGATCTTAGTGCAGCATTCAACACAATTGACCATGACATTTTATTACAAAGACTAGAACAGTTAATTAACATGAAAGGAACCGCTCTAAACTGGTTTAAATCCTATTTTTCAGGTCGATTCCAATTTGTGCTAATTAATGATGAGTCATCTGTGCGCACCAAAATTAACCGGTGTACCACAGGGTTCTGTGCTCAGCCCAAGTTTATTTGCACAATATATGCTTCCACTAGGAAACATTGTCAGGACACACTCGGTAAATTTCCACTGCTATGCGGATGACACCCACTTATACTTGTCAATAAAAACAGAAGAGTGTAATCAAGTAACTAAACTGAGACTGGCATGGATGCCACCCAATGTTCTCTTATTAAACTCAGATAAAACGGAGGTTCTAATACTTGGCCCTAAACACCTTGGAGAAACATTATCTAATGATATAGCTGCGCTAGACGACATTGCCCTTGCTTCCAATGAAACAATCCGGAACTTGGGAGTGATCTTCGATCCCGATTTGTCCCTTAATTCTCACTTAAAACAAATTTCTAGGACCGCCTTCTTCCACCTGCGTTAAATTAAAAATCCTCCTCCTCACCTTCAAGGCCCTTAAAAATATGTCACCATTATACCTTCAAGAGCTGTTAGTACCTTATCAACCCACTAGAGCACTGGGCTCCCAGAATTCAGGTTTACTTGTCGTCCCTAAAGTCTTTAAAAGTAGAGCAGGAGCCAGAGCTTTCAGCTATCAAGCTCCTCTCCTGTGGAATCATCTCCCACTTTCAGTTTGGGAGACAGACACAATCATACCCTTATCTTTCTGATGTTCTCCTTTACAAGTGTCATCTATTGAACTTCTGTCCTTCCTGGGAGAGTGATCCCTCACATGTGGCTCTCTCTGAGGTTTCTACGTTCTTTTTACCGTGTTAAAAGTTTTTTTAGTAGTTTTTCCTTACTCTTGCTGAGAGTTAAGGGCAGAGGATGTCACACCATGTTAAAGCCCCATGAGACAAATTGTGTTTTGTAAATATGGGCTATACAAATTAAATTTGATCGATTGATTGGTAAAACAATGCAAAGCTATGGCTAATGTAAGTATTATGCCTATTACTTGAAACTTAATGTAATATTCTGCAAAATAAATAAATTGATAATTAATTCTTACATTTCTAATTCTAGAATAACTGATCAAATCAAGATGTTTTATATTTATATGAACAAATTTGACTGATTTTATCCAAAGAGATTTACACCTCTGTTTGTCAATATTCAAAACCTGATGATGCAGCACTAGGATGAGTAGGGGGTTCAATATCTTGCTAATGGTCACTTCAACATGGTAACTAGCCATGTAGAATATTTTATTTTGCTGCCAGCCAAACCCACTGAATTCAGTTTTCCTCGCAGAGTACAATTTGCTTCAAACTAGTGAAAAATAAAATTGTAATCAGGCAGAAAGGTGTTTCTGGCCTTTTGACCCACAACATAGTAACAGCTGTTTGCGGTCACCTTGATAAGGCAGTGGAGAGAGTGCTCTCCTTGTGGCTGCTTGCGTCACAGTCGGATAATATTATTCACTCCCATTTCTTCCCATGCGGGGCTGCTCCAACAATAACAGTCACATCTGATTCTCATGGCCATGCTGTTGTTGTCAATCCAAAGGGTTAAATGTTAGACTGGCAACATTTTGCTAAATAATATTTTTAGTTGCATCCATGGTTAGGAGCAGCTGATTTACAGTGAGCTCAGCAACATTTCTATCTTCTGTCGTCAGAAGTCGTCAGAGCTCGCCTTGGTTTCTCTAATACGACTATTTCCAGCAAGTCTCACACAGAGAAGTATGGATGAACATTTCATGCAGACTTCACCTACATTGAGCAAGTCTATTATAAGAAATAATGCACCTTTGCTTTCAGGTCAATGCTATTAATGAAAAATGCTGTACTCACCTACAGCTTAAAAACTATGGTTGTGGGATGACAATTTCACCACATTATTATAGCATCAAATAACTTATTAAAACCACACTTAAATCGTTTGATGTGTACTTTGTCTTGTTACATCAACATGATTTCACTTCACTCTGGGAGCTGTTATTGCATTCATCTTTAAATACGTGGCTAGCTCTGTGCTATTACATAGGCTAGGTTTGCCTCTGGTTAAGGTGCATGTAGATGCTACGCTCCAAGGCAGTTGTGACGTCATGTCACATAACAAGCTAGTTTGTGTGTTGTGGCTTTCTATATATCTATATTGCTATATATGTATATATATATATATATATATATATATATATATATATATATATATATATATATATATATATATATATATATATATATATATATATATAGACTGTCGGGGGATGGGGGTGGGAGTTGGATGATGATTGGTAGGGACAAACCCAGGGTCTTTTGTCATGGTAAGTACAATATCAGCTCTTGTAATATTCTGTATTTTGATGTAAGAGACATTGAGAAATGTATTTTTTGTTTTTGTTATTTTGCAGTATATGTACAAAACACCAGAGTGCTCTGCTTTGTGCACAAACACAGACGCCTAGACTTTGAACAGGTCCACCTGTACAGTTCAGTGCGACTGTCTCTCTGTCAAGGCTACTGAGGGGTCTGGATGCTCCTTTTCCTGCTGTCATATCAGCAGGGTCACATCTGCAGCACAGCAGCTGCAAACCCACAACACAATGACAAGTTACAGCCAGCACTTAATCTGGACCAATAACACATGCTGTGGGCCGCTTTACTCCTGCACTGAGCAGGTATTTCCTTACAGATATAGGTAGGCCTAATTTATACTGTGGCGCTGTTGTTGTTTTCCAATGACTTACTGTCTCTGTGTGGTTGTATACCTAATGTATATTCAATTATTCTCAGCATTTCTGTTTTGGGTATTTCTAGAAAACAAAAGAATCCACAACAAGTTAAAAAGGTACTTGAGAAACTATGTGGCTATGACTTAAATAGAATAAAATATAAATAGTTCAAGAGGGGGGTTAAAGAATATGCTATATTTATTTAATTCTCAATCATGAATTGTTACAAGTATGTCTATGGAGGAGCCAATAAAACTAAATTGAATTGGTCTCAGTCATCAAAAGCTGCTTTCAGACATTCACTAAACTCTAGCCAAAAATCTAAATATAGAATCTATCAGCCATTTTGTTACAAAACATAACAAAATAGTAGTTACATTTGAAATAAACCCAAATCAACCTTTTTCTCATCGGCCTTCTGATTTTCTCTGTTCGTACATGACCCCTGCAGTGATGGAGCCAGCATCACTTACAGCAGATCAGTTTGTCAGAAAGTCAATAAAAGAAACTAGAATAACTAACATGCATACAGAACACAACCATGAGTGCAAGTACAATACTGAGACTGATCCTGCCTTATTACCTAAAATCATTGCTGTCAATCTGCATCATTTTTATCATGTGGGCCAAGATCCCTTTTGGCATTAGTTAGACACATACCCAACACTGTACTGTACAGTGTCGACAACAACAGTGAACGAAATAGACAAAACCGTTTGTTGGTATTTCAACAGTTTTTTCTTAAACGCATATATACTGTATGGTATAGTATGAGTATTAGAGATGTTCATGACACAGGCACTAATAACAAAGCTTTTAAACAATTCAGTGAGGGTGTGGGCCACGTTAATAAAATGCAGTGAAGCAGGCACACATTTTTACTTATCAGGCTGTTCATTGTCTACTTTTGTTGTTTGTTGTTTTGCTCTTGGTGTTAGCATGATAAAACAAGTGTACTTTTTCTTGTGATAAGTGTGTGGGTACACTGCTAAGATTAGAAAGGATGTAAACGCACCCTCACTTAAGAGGACCGACAGAGGGTGGATCATCTGGACATCTAAACATTTTTTAGTCAGCAAATTGTGACGCAGTCGTCTGACCTATTATCATCTGCTGCATTCATCACCTCTACCAGACATCTGTGAAATACACCCTTTTCAGCCAAACCTCAATGAATGATGCTTATCCATAAAAAATATGTTACGAAGCATTAAAACTCCTTCAATCCATTCAATTATTATTATGACAGCCACTGAAATATTTACAGGTCATTTCACTCAGTCAGGACTTATGTAAAGATCTATGTGCCAGAGTGGTGGTGGCGCTGTGTTTTGGTGCAGCAATAAAAAGCTGTGATCAAAACTCAGTGTCCTGTGTGTGCAATGCAGAGACAACCCAGGGTGACCTCTAGTGTTACAATGCATATTTGCATCAGATGCTGGCTCCATCCACATGTTCCCACAAGGCCCCTAGGATTTACATTGACATGATGTTGACAAATAAACAGGGATTTAAAATAAAGTTTTAAGCCACACACAATTGGAGTCACCCAACAGACAGTCATATCAAACAGGAAACAGATGCAGTTCTAAAGGGTCAAACGAAGAGATGACGAAGGTCAATGTGAAGGTTACAGGTATTTAGATTAGATCACATTACAAAAAGTGATGTAAAATGATTATCAGAGCAGAAAATGTGAAGATTCCACTGGAACTGGACCCAAATTTGATTCCCCCCCCCCTGCCCCCTCTTCACACCTCTCCTGGCCAGCCCCCCCTCCCCCTCCCCTCCTCAGCCTGCCACCTTCGACACCTGACCCCCACCAGCCAACCCCCACCCCATCTCCAGATCATCATCCCCCCTTGAGACTCTCACCACTCCTCACCCCCACACCCCCACCACAGTCATCCTCCACCCCCCTCTCTATAACAGATGATCAGGTGAGAAGCCAACTCAAGAAGATCAAGGCAAGGAAGGCCCCGGGCCCGGATGGTATCAGCCCAAGACTGCTCAAGGACTGTGCTGACCAGCTCTGTGGTGTGATCAGGCATTTGTTCAACCTAAGCTTGAGCCTGGAGAAAGTCCCAGCCCTGTGGAAGACCTCCTGTGTGGTCCCGGTGCCGAAGACGCCGCGCCCCAAGGAGCCTAACCACTTCAGGCCAGTTGCCCTGACTTCTCACCTGATGAAGACGATGGAGAGGATTATCCTGAGACACCTACGACTGCTGGTGGGCACACAGCTGGACCCCCTGCAGTTTGCTTACCAGCCTGGGATTGGGGTGGATGACTCAGTTACCTACCTGCTGCACAGATCCCTGCTACACCTGGAGGACAGCAGGAACACTGTGAGGGTCATGTTTTTTGACTTCTCAAGTGCATTCAACACCATCCAGCCTTCACTGCTCAAAGTGAAGATGGAGAACGTGGGAGTGGACCAACACCTGGCTGCATGGACAACGGATTACCTCACCAAGAGACCACAGTATGTGAGGCTCCATCACTGTGTGTCTGACGTGGTGCTCTGCAGCACAGGTGCCCCTCAGGGTACGGTGCTCTCCCCTTTCCTCTTCACCCTCTACACCTCCGACTTCACCCACAACACCACCCACTGCCACATCCAGAAGTTCTCAGATGACACAGCCATCGTTGGATGTGTTCCTGAGGGGAATGACCTGGAGTACAGGGCGGTCATCACAGACTTCGTCAGCTGGAGTGAGCTCAACCAGCTTCAGCTGAACACCAGCAAGACGAAGGAGATGATCGTGAACTTCCGGAAAAAAGCATCCAACTTAACACCAGTGAACATCCAGGGATTGGACATAGAGGTGGTGGAGAACTACAAATTCCTGGGTGTTCACCTCAACAACAAACTGGACTGGTCTGATAACTCACATGCCCTCTATAAGAAGGGCCAGAGCCGCCTCCACCTGCTGAGGAGGCTGAGGTCCTTCGGAGTGTGCAGGGCTCTCCTCAGGACTTTTTATGACTCTGTGGTGGCTTCAGCAATCTTCTACGCTGTGGTCTGCTGGAGGGGGGGTAGCACGGACAGAGACAGGAGCAGGCTCAACAGACTGATAAGAAGAGCGAGCTCTGTCCTGGACTGTCCTCTGGACTCCATTGAGGAAGTGGGGGACAGAAGGATGTTAGCCAAGCTGGCGTCCATCATGGGCAACACCTCTCACCCCCTACATGACAATGTGGGGTCCCTGAGCAGCTCCTTCAGCAGCAGACTGTTACACCCACGGTGTAAGAAGGAGAGGTTCCGCAGGTCCTTCATCCCGGCTGCAGTCAGGCTCTACAACACCAGCACCACCTGATAATGTTGTAGTCCCTGTCTATTATTTATCTCCACTCAACCTCTCACCATAGCTGTATTTGTATTTTTATTTTTCTTATTTATTTTTTATTTTTTTACTCAGATCACTACTATGCACAATAATATTCAACACTTTACATCTATATTTATATCATGGTCACTTATAATGGTTACATTGCAATATTTATATTTTCCTTTATACTATCTTGTAGTATTATTTATATTATGGTCACTTACTTTTTAATTATTTTTTCTGTATCATGGTCACTACTGTTGCAATATTACTTATAATACTTTTGTTTTCATTACAATAACACTTACATCACTCCACTTTCTCCCCAGTACCTGCTTTTGCACAGTGTCTGTTTTGCAGGTTGTTTTTTGTTTTTGTTTTCTGTATATTTTTACTCTCATTATGTGTAGTTTAGTAGTGTATATATTTTGATCTTTCTTTTTTATTGTTGCTTCGGCACTGTTATTTAAATTCTGTTTTTCTCTTTTTTGCTGTAACAAGTGAATTTCCCCGTTGTGTGGATAAATAAAGAAATCTAATCTAATGTAATCTAAAAGTTCAACACAACAAACACAGGAGCAGGTTTACAGGGTTTTATTGTCCAATCAGGTGAGGGGGGCACATGACACACAGAGCTTCTCTTCACAGCTTCTCCTTCCTCTTCTCCCTCCTTATCACATTAAATAAATGAATATCTCATCAACACATGTTACTGACTTGACTTCTTCCCTGGAGTTCCTTTGCCTTATCGTCCACATCGTGGATTATGATGGTGGATCGGGAATCAGAGATCGTGATCGTAATGGTGGATCCTGTATCGTGTTGGCATCTGATAATGGTGGTGGACCACGATCAACTTGGCAGCTGATGGCGGCAGTGGATCATGATTGTGGACTATGGTGGCATCCGATCATGATGGTGGATCCTGATCGTGGTGGCTGTTGACCAGGGACTATGATTACAACAAGCCTGCGTGATATACAATATGTCTCCTCAGATACGTTACTGACAATAATCCATCAATTCATTGACCTTCCATTATGCTACAAATTGTTTATTCTAATCAATTCTGCAAATACACTTATCTTTCTGATGTTCTCCATTACACGTGGCATCTATTGCACTTCTGTCCGTCCTGGGAGAGGGATCCCACACATGTGTTTTTCTTTTGTTAGTTTTTCCTTACTCTTGTTGAGGGTTAAGGGCAGAGGATGTCACACATTGTTAAAGCCCTATGAGACAAATTGTGACTTGTGAATATGGGCTAAAAATACAATTTGATTGATTGATAATTGGTTGGCACGTGTTCGGGTGATTTTCACCCAACGTTAGTGATAGAGGGTAAAATATTTGTTGAATATGATATAAATTGTAAATGATGCAGGGAGACTGTTAGTGATGGTGTTAATAATTGAACATTAGTGTTCTAGGGTTGAGGTTAGATTTAAAACGTTCCCTTTTATGAAGGTGAGTCTTGAACCACCCCTTAGATATGCTGCTATAGGTCTAGACTGATGTGGGAACTCCCATCATGCACTGAGCACTTCTCCCCTTCTTTCTGTCTCTGCCCCACATTTATTTATTGAACTATATGTCACTAACTTTGTGTTTTTCCCCTCGTATAGTCTCTTCCTCTCTCTGCAGGTAACTCCTCTCAGTCCAACTGGTCGAGGCAGATGTTTCTGACTTCAAACAGTAGATACACAGGCAGCAGGTGATGTAAGAGCATCATGTATCCGTTATAGGGATCAACTCAAATGTGATGGTTCACTTTAAAAACTTTTCAAAAGAGTGGCTTCATGCACACTGAGGTCATTTTCACGCACTGAGGTCAGTGTTTGCTGTGACCCAGAAAACACTGTAGATGATTTCAATTTAATGTTAAACTGCTTCACATCCAGTTGCTATCTGACATTGTTCCCTTAAAAAGTTCAGTGTGTATGATATGTATTAGCAGAAATTGAATATAAAATAATCTTAGTGATGTTTTCATTAGTGTGTTTCACCTAAATTGCACAAACAGTTGTTTTCTTTATCGTAGAATAGGACCTTTATATATAATACTTTATCAAGAGCGGGTTCTCTCTGCAGAGATCGCCATGTTTTTACAGGTTCTCCTTCATGTTTAGAAAGGGAAGGGTGAGGGGTATTCAGCTGCAACATGCAACTTCACCAATAGATGCCATTAAAATGTACACATTGACCTTTTAATGACAACTTCATTTATAAAGAACTTACAGATACAAATGGAACAGTAAAATACTGAAGTACATAAATAGATAAGACTAATACTAGCCGGCACCAAGTAATTCATTAAGAAGCTTACTGAGAAAAGTAATGTCCGAGATGTCTGACAATTCAGTCCAGAGCCTTGAGGCCCTGATGTATAACACTGCCTCTTTAGTTTTCAGTCCAGATTGAGGAAGTCACAGTAGAACCTGGCCTGAAGATCACAAGCTGTGCAAAGGTTAATAGAGAATAATAAAAATAAAATCTGAGATGCAGCTTGGACCAGGCCACGAAGTCTGAAGAGAAAAAAAGCTTACTTTTGTATAGACTGCAATCACGTATTACCTCAGGGCGTGAGGTAACAAAAAGCATGTCTGATCATTTCAGAATCTCTGAAATGGATTTGATAATTATCCTGAGACAGTAAAATCCAAATTGGACAACCCCTTAACAATAGTTGAAATGCAAACAGACTTCAGGAGTTACAAGGGAGGGATCCCCCCTCTCAGGATGGACTGAAGTTCAATAGATGTTGCATGTAAAAGCAAATCAGCAAAATATTTAGATTGACGAGCAATAACATTACAGGTTACATCAGAAATTCTAATTAAATGTCCATAATCATGATTGATTCAACAACTTTATTAAGAGGAAGGAAAGTGTAAAACACAGCATTAAAATGTAAACACTTCATTGAAATATAAAGCTCAAGAAACTACATCAAGCTTTAATTGTTTCCAATATACAATCTATGTACAAGCACAGAGACACTGGATCACAGGCGGAAGCGATCAGAGAAGTTTGGACTTTGTGGGACTGTGAGAGGAACGTCACTCTTCTTAACCAGAACAGGTTTGAAGTGTTTGACGGGCTGAGCCTTGTGAACCTGCAGAGGAGAAGGAAAGAGGGTCACACACACACACACAGACACAGACCATCTGATACAGCAGCATAGAAGTCATTGAGTAAAAACACAACATTCAAACTGCTAATTGGTTTTAATGCAGAGGCTCGTCCATGCATCTGATTTTTAAAACATGTTGAATCTATTAACAAATTAGTCACACAATGGTAGGATAACAATATACAGCTACACTGTTGTCTCGTACTATTTTCCCTCATCTCCTCTCAATGAATGGTGTCGTGTTTGAAAGTGACCTGTTCTTGCCGCAGCCTGGTGATCTCCTCATTTTCTCGCTGCTCCTCCTCTCGTCTCTGCTCCTCCTCCATGAGCTCCCTGAGAGCCTCCTTCTCGCTGACCAGTCGCTCGTACTCCTGGCGCTCCCGAGCGCGTCGCTCTGTCGACAGCTCAAATTTCTCCACAGCTGTGGAAGAGTGAGGGACTTAAAGGAACAGTGACCGATATCGTCAAGATGACATGAGCACAGTGAGTTCACAATAGTGAAGGGGGCTCGGAGCAGGAGGCTGCAGCTGCTTCACCGTCACAGACAATGTTCAATACCTGATCATGTGATCAAATTATAATCAGGCCTTAAGCATGACGCTGCGATCAACAACAATATTTTCCAATACTAATACAAACTGTTAGAAACTTCCAATTTCGTTTGAACTATAATGTTTCCACTGATCAGATAACAAAACTCACAGAGATCAGTTGGAGTAAAAAAAAAATTTGATTGTGATGAAGAGTTAGGACTGAAGAGGTTGTGTCTTCAGTAAAGAACTGACTCAGCTCCTGTGAGATCATCACTCCACCTGATAGGAACAGAGTCCAGTGGAAACTCTACATGTAGCTCCATCAGGCTCTTGGTGAAGAGGAGAAAATGAAATGTTAGTCCTACCTGCTGCAGCTCGCTCTGTCTTCTTGGGCTGGAAAGCTTCTTTATGAGTGACGGTGTTGGGTCTGGCTTTGAATATTGCCGCTTCCTCCTGTTGCTTCTGCTCTTCTTTCACCTGCAAGGCACAGAGATTGTGTGTGAATGTTGTGAAGAATAAAAGGTGCTTGTGTGCGTTCAGAGGCAGATCCATCATACCATCAGCTCCCAGCGACTGTTCTTCACAGAACCACGTTCATCCAGGAGAAGTCTGAAGGGCTCCGGCTTTGTGGCCTCCAGCTTCTTCTTTTCAGGGAGATGCACAGACTCAAAGTCTGGCAGCGGCTGGGCCTTGAACTGGGGGACCTGAAACATTCAGAGGACAG